>NC_090281.1:84273252-84873252 GCF_037392515.1 Haliotis asinina
CCACAGCCAACAGGCTCCAACAGGTTCCAACAGGCTGTAACATATGCCAACCATTAACATGATGAGGAAGTTTGTGGCTATCAGGACAGAGGAAGACAATGAAGTCTGTCTGTTCTACATTTACTTCTGAGAGATATAGGTCTGTGGGTGTTAAACTGACCGTGCTATAACTACTTATTGCACAGTATATAAACAGTGATAATTTGACTCTTGTAAATTTGGATAGTATTTTTAACATGTTTATTGTAACTGACACAAAAAAGATAAAATACACAAGTGGAGTTAAGGATTGAATTTGAATAAAACAAAACAATTGTGTTGTCCAGACAGTGTTGAATGCACTCACTAAATTCATTTTGTGTAAGTGAGAAGTGTGTACACCTGATCACCATTTGGTTTGATCACCTGCGAAGATCCAGATAAGGAATGGTTTTCAGCAGCTCATGATTTTTATAAGAGTAAACTGATGGGATCAATTGATCATCCTATCCTGAATTATGTAGATTGATGTCCATGAAAGAGTGAGTGAGTTTACTTTTATGCTGCACTCAGCAGTATTCCAGCTATATGGCGGCTGTCTGTAAATAATCCAGTGATCAACAACATGAGCATTGATCTTCGCAATTGGGAACCAAGGACATTTGTCAACCAAGTCAGCAAGCCTGACCACCCGATCCCATTAGTCGCCTCGTACGACGAGCATAGTTGTCTTTTATGGCAAGCATGGGTTGCTGAGGGCCTGTTCTATCTCAGAACCTTCAGGGGTCTTGATGTTCATGATGTTGGTCACTACATTGTCAGGTTCAGGTATTTTTTACCTTTGAATTATGTTTAATGTGTACTTAGCTTTGATAACATGTCGACACATCATTTTGAAAATAACAAATACTTCAAAACACATTATCTGAATAACATTATGATTAATATGTTTGCAAATAAACTAATTATAAAATAACATTTTGCACTTTTCAGAGTTTTCCCACATTTGAAGTCTTTATGGTCAATATATCAGTGAACAACCAAACTGATCCCACCTTTTGCTAATTAAACTTTTTAGCCAATTTTGAGTACTAATGTGAGTAATGAACTAGACCAATAAACAAATATTCTGTGGAGATAAAAATTCAGTTGTTGCAATTGACTAAGCAAAGGAAATTTAGTCCTTTTCCATCAGAACATATGTACAGGTCTTTATCATTTCACAAATATATGGGGGGGTGACGGTGGGGTAGCCTAGTGGATAAAGCGTTCGCTCGTCACGCCGAAGACCCGGGTTCAATTCTCCACATGGGTACAATGTGTGAGGCCCATTTTCTGGTGTCCCCCGCCATGATATCGCTGGAATATTGCTAAACGCAGCGTAAAACCAAACTCACTCACTCACTCAGAAATATATGACAAATGTTTACCTAGATAAAAATAATCACTACTTCCCTTTGGAATGTCCAAAGACGATTTTCCTTTGAAATCACGAAAATATAAACCACACTGGTGAAGAAGGTGAAGAAAAACAACTTTTTTCTTGTATCTAATTTGAAAGAGCTATTCAATTTCCTGGGAAATTAAGATCCAAGAACATTTCACCCAGGGAGTTAGAATCCATTATGTAATATTGTTGTGTGGAGGTGGAGAAAGTTGGGGTACACTGGATACATTTTTTTTCAGGAAATGTGGTGATCATGGAATATCTTAAAGGTAGAAAACATGTTATGGATGTCAACTCCTATTATATGAGAAACATAACATTTCGGAGTATATTCTTACTCCATCCAGCTGAGGGGTATCCTGGTTCATATTGTTCATTTTTCATGCTGAAGACCTGGGTTCAATTCCCTACATGGGCCTGTTCAACAGAATCAGTATTTTGGTTATATTGATTGTGGGAATACATCTGCAAGGGGGACATCTATATTCCCATATTTACATTTAATCAGTGTTTTTCATGTGTACGCCATGTTCTGTGACGTCCAGCAAGATGTGGGACTATTGTTCTCCAGCTAACAGCACATTGTCCACCATTATAGATTGTTTTCCCAGAACAACAATGGCTGCATAAGCAGAAAAATCAATTTGGCTACATTGTATAAGCAGAATTACCTGACCCAAGGCATCATGTGAACTTCGGTCGCCACTGCTGATGAAATGGTTCCAATCAATGCGGCATGTTAACACAAGTCCCACAGCTAGTGTCGTAACCCATTGATTGGCTCGTTCCGTAGTTCTTTGATATTATTTTCTTGAAGTGTTTACATTGCTGATTCCATATTGCATGATTAATGGATCTTACCAAACCTGTATTACTTGCTCTGGTTGATTGTGATATGAAGGAGCTGATAATACGATACATGCGTGGCTTGTATTGTGGAAATATTGTTGAACATAATGGTTATCAGTACCGTCCATGTAGCATGGATCATTAGACATGCTGACACTGGCCGATGGGATAGAACTTTTTATGACTAGATTAATTGAAAACCGATACATTTGTTAGTGATTTTGCATTATTTGTCAGTATTTGGATCTCACTCCATTTGAATGCATCATATTTAATATTCTACCATGACATTGAAGAAAACTTGAATCTGATTGGTCAAATTCCATTTGATATGTATAAATTACCAAGCCTTTTCAATCAAGAAACAATAGGTATGACTGTATTGATCTACTAATAGCCTACACTTAACAATGGTTGTCAATACCACAAAAGAACAACATATGAGAGGACATTAAAGGATCTTTAAAATGATCTGTTCCAAATTTGGGGACCCGTGAAGTTTCCGGGGTAGAATAGGCCTTCAGCAACCCATGCTTGCTAAAAATGGCGACTCTGCTTGTCGTAAGAGGCGACTAACGGGATCGGGTGGTAAGGCTTGCTGACTTAGTTGACACATGTCATTGATCCCCAGTTGTGCAGATCGGTGCTCATGTTGTTGCTGACTGGATTGTCTGGTCCAGATTCAATATTTACAGACTGCTGCCATATAGCTGGGATATTGCTGAGTGCGGTGTAAAACTAAACTCACTCACTCACTACATATTTGAGATAGATGTATCAAATGTTTAGTTTCATCTAAAACTCAGTGATTCTTATTCTGTCTTACATGTTTGATAATTCTTAAACAAATTAAACTGACATCATATATCAGTGGGCTTTAGTGTCCAAAGTAGTATTACCTTTCTGTTCTACAATCAAAGGAATAAAGCTAAAACTGTACAGAAATGCTTGCCCACAGGCCAATGACTTGTGAAAACACTGCTGTTGCTCTCAGTGAGATTTTGTTTGCTTGCTTTACACATTCACAATTGAATTGAAGGGAAATCAACAAGTTTATTTACTCACAATACTTCAAATACCTGTAATATCTTTTCATGTTAGAAAAAAAAGGACCAGGGTAATTTCGTACTTAAATATAATTTGTCATGCTCATGCTGTATGTTATGATATTGCTGGATTATTACAAGAAGTCTCATAGTTTATCTCTCACTTGACCAAATAAGGAGTGTGTGTCCACAATGATTAGTGAAATCTGAATTGAAATGTTTAGGACCTTGTTGAATTTTGTATTTCATAAAGGTTCTTAAATCGTTTGACTTGCGCTCATATTTTGTTCACTTCTGTTCATCAATCTTCATGCACCTTTTACTTATATATAATTACCTACCTTCTGTCTCATTCACTCACTCACTCACTTTCTGGCCATCTGTTTTTCAGTTCTGTTGATCCTTGTGTCTCAACGGGTA
The DNA here is from genome assembly GCF_037392515.1 of Haliotis asinina. Classification (NCBI taxonomy): domain Eukaryota; kingdom Metazoa; phylum Mollusca; class Gastropoda; order Lepetellida; family Haliotidae; genus Haliotis; species Haliotis asinina. Next base: position 84,276,994 of record NC_090281.1, read on the forward strand.
GAGATACTGTCTGAAAGTGACAGTGGTAACCATGACGACAAAGTGAAGCGGGAACTCCGTGGGGCACCTGCCACGACCATTGAGTGGATGATCTTAGCCTATGTTGCTGGTGGGTGATTTTTTAAGATGGATAACCTTTTGAGAGCATGGTCAGTTTGTCGAGAGAACAGCAAGTGCAAAAAAGTTCTGCAACTCGAGGACTGTGTCTGTTCAACCTAACTCCATCATATTTCAAGAGAATATGTATGTTATCCCATACTTGAACATAATATTAGTTTGTGTTTGACCATTATGTTATTGCATATTTGGCGATTATATTGTTCCATGTTTCACATCATCTTACATTGTGTTATTCCATGTTTTCCATCTCTGTATTATATTTCAAATACTGTATTATATTGTGAAGCTACTTCTACAGGTTTGATGTGGACTGAGATCAAACAACTATGGGACGATGGTGCCAAGGAATACGTTCATGATATGTGGAATATTCTGGATTTTGTGACCAACTCTTTGTACATAGCAACATTTACACTCAGACTCCTTGCGTACTTACAGGTGAGTGTGTCAGTAACAGAGATACTGATACATCTGGATCACAACATACGGAATGGGTTGATTATAAGAAATGTACGATAAAACCCTAAAATATCATCCCACTTCAGAAGCATTGACAACATCAGGTTTTCACAAGTGAATGTTCTTCCTGCTCCAGGCGATCAATGCAATGATTAACTTGGCTGAAGTGGTGTATGACTGTCCCCAAGAGGTCTAGAAGGAAATGACAAATGCTGGAACCACTAAATTTCTGCTAGCGCCATTCCTCAGAATGATAAATAGAGATTACATTGCACTCTAAATTGTCTTGTGTTTGGAAGATACGGTAATCAAGATATCACAATTAGCAAGTGATAATTAAATATTAATGGCTTAATAAATTAAACTGAATTGTTGAAAATATTTTCAGTTAGGACTATTCTGACCCAGAGTCAAAGAGACAAAAGTTCAGCAGCTTTAGTCAGTGAAGTTCCAGGAACAATGAGAGGACATTACTGAAAAACTGATAACCAAGGCATCGAAAAGAAACAACCTAATAGAAATTTCTGGGCTTTTTTTAATGCGCACTGAAAATGAAAATATTCATCTCAAATATTCAACTCTGTTGATCAAGGATACCAAACTCAGTAACACAATGTGTGTTCTCTGTTTGATTGGCATATTTTAGAAGTATCATACTTCTAAAGTAATATACTTTTATAATGTGTGTACTCACTTAAACAATAGAACACACAGCATGCTCCTTAGTAACTTAACACAACATGAAAACAAATCGGATTGCAGGGCTGTAATAGATTGACTGTTCTATGTTCCTTCTCCTATCTCTTTCTCTTACCAGGAATATTGCTGAATGCAGCTGTAAATTACAAACAAATTGAAATATCTTCTTTGCCTACTGACCAAGTCAACTACAATATATATTTGTACAAAGTTTTCCCATATCTCCTTGCTTTGTGTCTATAAGGGGCAGTGGGGTAGCCTAGTGATTAAAGTGTAACCACACCTGAAGGTATAGACCTGGGTTCAGTTCACCATATGAGTACAATTTGTGAAGCCCATTTCTGGTGTCCTTGGTCATGATAAAATTGATAACAATTCTCACTCTCTTATGTGAATTACATTCATTTCTCAGCTGACAATAAAGATGCCATGACAATTTGTATAAAAAGTAGAACAAAGTCATCTGCATGAAAATCCAATAGATGATTGAGTATGGCCTGGAGATGTTGCCTTCCTGGAGAATACATGTTCCTAGCACAATGTTACAAGCATCCTTCATCATGTCCTAGAATCTATTGAGTTGCACAAAACGTGCTACAGTTCTTTTGCATGTGTTGAGCTGTAATTTTTTTTCTGGCAAATCAAAGGCTTTGTACCATTAGCATGTCATGTGATCACTTGTCCAACTGAAACACTTGTGATGAGGCTCGCTTCCTGTGCGATTTGAGAGAGATGCGTGAGGAATATAAATCATCACCACCAAGAATTGCTGTAAAAGCTGACTGATCACGTACACATCCAAATAATCAATATCCTGTCATGTGACCAGAATCATAATGGCATGTTGTAAGTTTGTACTCTTTGGAGTTTGACTTTCATGACATATACACTGTTTGACATGTAAAATTGTCATTTGTTAGTTCAGAATTGAGTGTTTTCAAATAACAGAGATGCTGGTGGTGTTTAAAACCACAAAATACTTTTGCTTGCATGGTCTCAATCTCTGTGACTTGTTTTGTTGAGAAATGACAGAATTGTGGACAGAAATAGTGATTAAATACTTATTTTTTGCATGATTAGTTGATTGCCTTCATAAAAAGTATTTAGATGTTTTAGAATTGTAGTGTGCTGTCCTGTTTGGTCCTTGGTAAATGTCATTCCTCCAAAGCCAGATAATAATCAGCTGAATTTTTGAAAATTTTCCTTCTACAATTTCCTTTGGACAATTTTTAATCTGATTTCTGTACACTTAAAATTGTTTGGACAATTGTCATTCAAGCATTGAAATTTGACCTTTCACCTGACATACCAATTGCTTGACCATTCCTACATGCGTGTGTGTGATACAATAAACATTCATTCATTCATATTTCAGGTTCAAGAGGAAAGGAAGAACAATGACCCGGCAGCCCTAAAACAACGTAAAGCTTGGGATGCCTACGATCCCAATCTCATCGCAGAAGCTCTTTTTGCTGCAGCTAATATCTTCAGTTCCTTAAAACTCATATATATATTCACAGTCAATCCTCATTTGGGGCCCTTACAGATATCCCTAGGGCGAATGATCATGGATATTATGAAGTTTGGATGTGTATATTTTCTCGTGTTGTTTTCCTTTGCGTGTGGACTAAACCATCTCTACTGGTACTATGCAACTGTTCATGCTGACGAGTGTGCTGCAGACAGTAAGAGCACATCCTGTGATAGAAAATTCCGCAGTTTTGCAAAGTAAGTTTTGTCATCTTCTTATGAGTTGATTAATATTGCGAAAAGGCAAACCAATCAATTATATGGGATAGGACCCATGAAGATCTTCAGTCACTCATGCTTGTTGTAAGAGGCGACTTGGGTGGTCAGGCTCATTGACTTCTTGTCATTGTATTCCATTTGCTTAGACTGAAGCTCATGCTGTTGATCACTGGATTGTCTAGTCCAGACGTGATTTGTTACAGACCACCACCATATGGTTGGAATCTTGCTGAGTCAGGTGGATAGACTGAAAACAAACATATTTTGGTTAAAGAAACAAAACAAAATATTTTAAAATTCATTTGAGATCAAATGTAATTGCCAGTCTGAGAACTGATAATTTGAACAATGTATTCTTACTAGCTAACCTTGATATGAATCAACATGCCTTGTCACGGTATCAGTGACAACATTAACAGAAAAAAATACTTGATTTGGCTGAAATCAGGTTACTTTGTATAAGAAACGCAACCCTGAAAATCTCAAAAACAATGATACAAATGAAACGGTGCTTTAACACCAGACTATGTTTGTGTTTTAAAGCCCTGTGAAGATTCACGTCTTCAGCAAGCCAGCTTCTCGTAAGAGGTGACTTATAGGGATCAAGCTCCCTGACTTGATGCAAGCCATCTTATCCCATTTGGATTGATAATGCTAATGATATCAGTCATGGCTCAGATATTTAAAGACCAAAGTCATACTGTAGTATAATATTCTTAACTGCAGTGTTCAGCAACAGTAATTCAAACAACCACACAAATTTGAGAGACTTTAAGCCTACTAAAATAGACAATGAATGAATCTATAATATTTGAATCATTTGTAACTGTAGTTATAATCTGTACCTAATAATTTTTTCAGACTCACTGGCCTAAAACTATACTGCTCAAGCAAAGTTAAGGCTCACTTGATTCTTTCACGTAAATATAGTTGACATGGCATGACAGGTAAATTGTAGCAAAATGACAGATTTGGTTATTTTTGGTACTACATGTAACCCAGAACAAAACATTGGTGTTGTCATATGATAAAAAATGTTTTCTTTGTAACCACTCTACTTTTCAGGCTTATTTGCAGTATGATATTGCTGTGTGATATAACAATGTGATATTGCTGATGTAACTCTTGTCTTGGGGTATTTGCAGTTTATTTGACATACTACAGACTTTGTACTGGTCGGTGTATGGCCTGGTGGATCTGGAGCATGCAGAGCTCCAGCCCAAGTTTAACCATCAGTTTACAGAATTTGTGGGCAAACTGACATTTGGGACGTATAGCTGGATTGCCTTCATTGTGCTCCTCAATATGCTGATCGCTATGATGAGCAACTCATATCAGATGATCTATGTGAGTACCTGTGACTGCAGTTTTTGGTAAGGGCACCTGTTGAGGCTGCTGGGACTTGTCCTCAAGGATGAGCAGACTCTGGGGATAGCAGAACTTTGGTACAACAGAACCTTGGTATATGCCAAGACTTGGTTTTGTTTGCATGGAGAACTGCAGTGTTCAAGATGAGGATACTTGGTGTTACGGGTCCTCAGCATTGCAGAAACTTTGTATAGCATATCTGCATTATATATCTGATGTTTAATATTTAAGTTATAAACAGCAGAACATTGCAGATATTGATAATAGCAGCACCTCAGTGTGGCAAGGTTTTAATTATCCTCTTCAGTCCAACAAATCTTGTCATTATTTCATTTTATCTTAAGAGAACATATTAAAAAAATTAATATGCGTAATTCATTCATGTACATAAGAAAAAAATCAAACTTTTGCTGAAGTCCCAGTATTAAGGTAAATATTATTCGATAGGCTTGATGAAAAATATCTACCCAAATATGAATGAATCTGAAATTAAAAATGCATTTATTCAAACTTTTCTGTAATTTGCTTATTTTTTGCATATTGATTAGAACTGTAAATTTTGAGAAGAAGTTGGCATTTTCATGGATATGTTTTTCTTGATTAGTCAAATGCCAGAGTTCATGTTTCTGTAAGCCTCGTAGAACCATCTGTCCTCATGTATAATCCTTGGAGCCAGTTAGTGCAATGAGTGATGATGATGCCAAGATTACTGGATTCCAACATATGTCATGGATATAAGTCTCCTTTCAGATCAGATTAAGGCTGTCGAGCTGCACTGCTCAGGCTGTCTCAAACAGGGACATTAGCTGATGATCCTTCTAATTCCTTCATGGTGTTGTCTGGAGGCAGTTTATGTTATCCTTTTAAAAACATAAAAAACCAAACTAAATCAAATATGATCTTAGAAAAAGACATGGATTAAATACTTACATTGGTCGCAAAGCTCATGCTTGTCCGGGAAAAAGTTTGCTGTGATGACAATTAAATATCCAATAATTGTAGACTGTATTGATGAATCTGAAAATAATTTTTACACTTTTAAGTCTATGAGTAATTAATTTTCAGTGACTGGCCACATTGTCATAATTAGTACTCCCGTGGAGTTTTCTATTTTAAAAAACGATCTGAAATAGATATACACCAAGAATATGTTCAAGGACTCAGCTTTTGCTGGGGTAACCACTTTATAGGCCATTTCCTTTTTGCAACAAGGTTTGGGTTTCATTTGTCAGATGGATACAATTAGTGTGGCCCATTCATCATCATTTTGTTGATATTTAATAGATACCCTTTCAATATTGTGGTCATATCATGGGGCAGACTGACAGTGAAGAAAAACACACTTGATATAAAGGAAATAAATAGAAAATAACAAAATTATTTGAAATTAAATACTAATCACATGCACACAATCTTTGTCATATATTGGCCCACAGTTTTACTTGACTTGAGGTAGAATGACAAGAAGATTGAAATTTGGAAAGGCAAGATTACTGGTGTCAAAGCTCTGCATCCTGTTCTGCTTATCCTGTTGAACCATCACCAGCACCTTCTCCAGCTGCCCTAGATCTTTGACCAAATCTTATTTATGTCCTTGTCTTTTTTTCCAGTCTATTTGAGATACTGCAGACATTGTACTGGTCCGTATTTGGTTTGGTGGATCTTGATCATGCTGAACTTCGGCCAAAGTTCAATCATGAGTATACTGAACTGATTGGGAAACTGATGTTTGGGGTGTATAGTTGGATTGCTCTGGTAGTCCTTCTCAACATGCTCATTGCTATGATGAGCAATTCATACCAGATTATATATGTGAGTAACTAGGAGAGGTCAAGGTCACTGGCAGGTCAACTCTTGAAGGTCACATCCCCTATGTTCACACATATCCAATGTGCACTTGTCTTTCAATCCAGACTGAATTGTACTTGCACTCTTTGTTTATGGTTTGTGGCTAAAACATATTTGGTAATGGAAAATTTGCAAAAAATTCAATATCTTTAACAATGAAATTGTCATTTTACTTTAAATGTGTTTTCCAAAAGATGTGAAAAAACATGGGATTGAATTGGTTTGGCAGGAAAGACTGAGGTATGTTAAATACATTTGTTGTCCAAAATTGGCTTCCCCAATGAAATCATGCAACCTCTCTTGGAAGACATGACACTAATGAAATTGTGACACAATGCTCTGCAGATCATTGTGACACCACCTGTTATCATGATTTCAAAATCAGATGACATCAATGATTGTTTGTTACTGAAGTTGGGTATCTCTGCCTTCAAGACCATGACGACAATGATGGTTATTGCTGACAAAGTGAAAACATGTGAAAAATGATTTTGGAGGATAAACTGAATCACACTTGTGTGTTTTGACATCAAATATATCAAAACAAGTCAATAGAAGTTTAATCCCTCAGCATGCCACAGAATTTAAATTTGTATCGACTCATGCTGAAGAATTAATTGTTTACTAAGATGAGATTTTCTCTCAGTATATGTTACAGCAAAGGCTACTCAGGATGTGTTCATGCTGAAATATGACAGTTGTCTGATTGTGATCAAAATCAAGCTTAGAATCAGCACTGGTATAATTTAGTGGTACATACACATGTATGCATGCGTGCAGTCAGTATGTCCTGCACTTTTGGTGGACGAGAAACACTTACACATCCCAGTATATATATTCACAACTGCCAGAGAAAGTGACCTTTGACCTTATAATAGAAGCTGTCTCTTCTCCAAATAGATTGTCAATCACAGTGTTTGACACTTCATAAGAGTCATTTATCAATTCATTATTGTGTGTTGCCATGGCATTTGAACATAAAGAAAATGAGCGTTTTAATTTTGGAACCAGCTTGTAGTGCCTGCACACCAATATGTGATAGAATTCACATGAAAGACACCAATTGAGTATTTAATATTGGCATGCTAGTTTCCAATAAACTGAATCATACATTCAAGTTTTATTGACTTGGAAATCAAACCTTTATATAGTGTTGGTGACTGTTAATATCAGCAGGATTCAACCATAGCATTTCAAAACAAATATGAAAGAAATTTCTAATTTAGTTACCCTTCATCAATGTATCTTTTGCATCTTATGAATGGTGAAACACTTGTATGGGTGGTAACATGCACTATAGGTGGATGGGCAACCTACTTTCTCTCTATTGTAGGCAGTCCTCTGCTTTGTAATCTCTCTGCAAGTACTGTTCAGAGTTACTCTCACATGTTGGATTCAAATACATGTATCTTTGATGTCTGAAGAAGTTCAATTTACTTACTCCATTTTCAAATTAATTGATCATCATATGTTTTAAGAAAATAAAGACTTCTAAATTTTTAATGAACCTATCATCTGCTTGTAATTCATTTTGTTGTTCTTTATATCTTTGTAATGACACCTGTAGAATGTCTCAATATATCCCCAGTAAACACATACATTATATAAGCACATGTTTCACTGCAAATGCTATTTCATACATTATATAAGCACATGTTTCACTGCAAATGGTATTTCAAATATTTGTTAATTTTTGTTCATGTTTTATTGAATTATTCTTATCTATGATTTTAAGGACATTTGTGTCATTTAAACTTTTATCTGCTATAAATGTTATCTTTATGATATTCTTATCATGTAATTTCTTCATGGCTTTTCCTGATTTTTCACGTAGATTTTTTATTTTAACAATGCTTTATAATTTTTATTAAATACACATCTAACTTCATGAATAATTGTAATATTTCACATTTAAATATTTACTAATTTGTGCATCAGCTGTAATGCATAGTATAATCATTTTTCATGTTAATGTTCTTTCTGCGTGAAGTAGCCTCAGTGGCACTTATTAATTTTAAAATATACACAAAATGGAAATGATTTACTATTTGTTTCTGTATGTATTTTTATGTAAAAATTCCCCACAGAGCTCTGAGAATACCTGAGATGCTTCAGCTTTGTGGTGATATTTACCCAACCTGAATGACACCAATACCACTATGTTAAAGACTTCTTTTATTTGATCTTCATATACATGTATATTTATAAGTTATACATATTTTAACCTTTTCGTGAAAGACATCCATTCAGTTAAAAAATAACTGGAAGTTGAGAACATTCCTTAAAACAATTTGAGAAAAAGGTTGAGAATGTGAACGTGTTTGAAGCACCTGTAAAATATCACAGTAATGCTTTATTGCAGATGTGAAGGTAAAGGCTGAGAACTGTATCACAGGGGATTCAACACAAAGTACTGACAGTATACCTTGTATCTCCTTACACTACATACACATGTAAATATGTAAGGAATAGACCATTGATTTTTATAAATAAGCAAGACTATGTAGATATCATGTATTGATAAGACGATGTGCACCTATTTCAGAGCCAAGCAGATGAGGAGTGGAAGTTTGCCCGTTCCAAGCTGTGGATCAGCTACTTCGAGGACAGTGGCACATTGCCTGCTCCCTTCAATATCATTCCCAGTCCCAAGACCTTCTATTACATTCTTGTGTGGTTCAAGAATAAACTGTGTGCATGCTCCAAGAAGCAGAAGAGAAACCGATGGCAGAGTATCAAGGTGAGCATGAGCCCTCAGTGCTGAGGGCACCCCAGCTGATAGATACATTGTTCATGAGAGACACTGATCATGACAGATACATTGTTCACGACAGGCGTATTGAAGTCAGACTTAGTGTGGAGACAATGTTTAGATAACACCATATTCATGATAGACACATTGCTAATGACAGACATGCTGTTAATGATACACGACGGGCGTATTGAAGTCAGACTTCGTGTGGAGACAATGTTTAGATAACACCATTTTCATCATAGACACATTGTTCATGGTGGGCCTTTTGAAGTCAGACTTGGTGTTATCTAAAGATTGTCTCAACACGACATGATAGACACTTTATTCATGAGTATTCCAAGTCAGACTTAGTGTTGAAACAATGTTCATTATAGATGATGTTGAGATAACACTATGTTCTTGTTAGACACAATGTTCATGACAGACAATAGTCAGATCAGACCATAAAGGCATGATAGACACTTTATTCATGAGTATTCCAAGTCAGACTTAGTGTTGAAACAATGTTCATTATAGATGATGTTGAGATAACACTATGTTCTTGTTAGACACAATGTTCATGACCGACAATAGTCAGATCAGACCATAAAGGCATGATAGACACTCATATGTGTCGAGAGAATGTTCACAGTAGAGACTTAAATCTTCATAAAACACAGTGGTAAATTATTTTTACAATGGATGGAGTGTTATGCTGAAACAATAAGACATATTAATAAGCGATGCATATGACTGACACATGACGAGACACAGTGTTCTATAGAGATACTGTTGTGGCAAAGGACATAATGATAAAACATGTTCGGGACAAAGAAATGTTCCATTTTGACTAAAACCAGTAAAGGACACAGTGTCCATGAGGAATATTAATACAGCAACAGAACACAACACATGTAGGTAATTCAGTATTGATATAGGTGTTTTGTTGCAAAGATCTGGATTAAACTGGTCTTCAGCAACTAATTCTTCTTGTAAGTATGTCTGATGTGATTGACTCACCAGGTTCACTGACAGAAGTCAGTGTATCCTGAATGTAGTGATCAATACTCAGAATGCCAATCAGTGGTCCAAACTTGAGTATCTACATTCTTCAGTCATATTGCTGGTGTCAGCATTACACAACAAACATGTACATTGTGCTGCATTGAAACTATGTCTTTACTGTGCTTCCGATGAAACAAAGTAGCAATCCATTAATTAGTATGTTTTAGTTAACTAATATTATTCCTATTTTCTTTTTTCAGAAAATTGTAAAGAAGATCAATGAAAGAGAAATAAAATATCAGGTAACCAGTGACATGGAACTTCAGCCTTGGGGTACAAAAGTGTATAAAACCTATTTTTCTATAAATACAGTTTACAATAGAGAGTTAATGTCTAATATTTGGATGCATACTTTGGATATCCTGGAGCAGACACTCATCATTGATGTCATGACTGACAGACTGATTGCTGCCCACATTATGAACCAGTCACAGACTTTTCCAGTCAGAGTGAGACCAGTGGCTGCTCTGTGATGACACCATGATGAATGATTTGCTTGCCACAAATCAACAACAACAGCAAAACGCAAGCAATTATCTTCCAGTGGTTTGTCTGTTTCTCACTTGTGTATGATGGGATAAATATCACGTCATGGTGACACCACATAGTTGTTGTGCAGGGTGATGAACTAGATCCGGTGGTCAAGCTCACTCCGTTGGTTGCATCCCAGTAGTACTGACTGATGCTGGTGATGTAATCCAGATCTGATTATGATGGGCATTACATAGCTGGAATAAAGGGTAATCAACAACCAACTCAACAAACATGGAATTTGCCTTGCCCCTCGGTACTACAATGTAACTAGTCTGTCTCACAGCCCCTGAAACATATTATTTTCCCTTCTGCCCATCCCTTTCTGAAATGAAAAAGCTCTGAATAATGCAAGGCAAGTTTTCCTCAGGTCCTGAATCATCCAGCACACTGGGACTTCTTTCAAATTTAAAAGGAATTATTCGTATATATCAAAATTATATATATTCAGAGGCTTAGCATTGGTCTACAGTGTACAATGAACACAATGGTCTACAGTGTACAATGAACACATTGGTGTCCCAGTGATTCAAATCTTGGTGGACAGATATCCCTTACTAATCCTTGATAAAATCAATGATTGTTTCTGATAACTTGATATGATAAGAAATACTTTAAGTTTCAGAATTAAAGACACCTGTGCATTATTATCTGAATCACAATGCTTTTTCCTCTGAAATGAAACACTCCTTTACATGTTTAACCTTTATGCAAGCTCTACTTGTATTACTGATTTTCATTGATCCATTCATATATATGCTGTTTTACCTGTTATGCCAAATGAAATCTGTTTTATAACAGAGACTAATTATTCTCATGTGTTGAGGCTTTACATCTGACACGTTAAAGACTGCATTGACAGTGTATTATTTTGTGTTTAGATCCAGGCGGTGATATTAAGGATGGTTGTCAAAATGTGACACAATGTGTTATTAGGATAATGATTTTGGATGTTTCATAAATATGCAGTTGGAAAGTCTGCTTCAAATGACATGAATTAGCTAGGGTTGGCCATTTCCCAGGACCATGTATATAATTGGTATAGGAATGGCAGGACAGAACATTCCATTTCTCTGTTGTCATAGAGTTGTGCAAAGACTTTATTGTTTTTAATAAATGAGTCATTTCTTATTAATTATAATTAAAACATGTTGTTTCAAGAGATTTACCTCATTAATCTGAGTGCTTAGTGCCCAAAGCTCCTCGCTGCAATCCCAAGTATGGTATATATTTACATTTTTGGTGTCCTCGCCAGGCTGTGATGCGGGACCTCATCAAGCGGTACATCATGCAAAAACAGCGCGGACCACAAAGAGGGGAAGGAGTCACAGAGGATGATGTCAATGAGCTCAAACAAGACATATCCTCCTTCCGCTTTGAACTGCTTGAGATTCTGCGCAGCAATGGGATGAAGACTCCAAATCCCAACCAACCCAAGCCCACAAGTAAGAAGATGAGATACTGGAAGTCTCTGGTTGGCAGCCTTAATATTGATGCCAGGAAGAGTGAAGATCATGACTAATTCTTCCTTTCAAGCACTGTATAAGTGTTTGGCGATTGGTTATACAGTGAATTCAATAAATGAAATATTGTGGCATTAATTCTGAAATAGAAATGCTGGAACTAATACTTGGTCACATGGGCTCTATAGTTTAGATTCCTTTCTATGTGTTTCCTTTTGGTCACGGACTTTGTTTATTCCATGATTGTTTGTGAACTTGCATAAGTTATTGGTTCTGTGTATGGTTTCAAGGTGTTGATCGCCTTCTGACTGTCTGCTTTTGTACTGTTTGATTCTTCCAATTTCTGTTCTTCCTGTCAGTATTGCTTCCATGCATTTACTAACAGACCTTTGTCCAGAACAAGACACATGTTGTCAGCATGGCCAGACGTTTTTGTCATCTGCTCTATTCTTCCTTGTTCATGAAGCGTTTAATTGTGTTCTCCCTCACATGAATACAATTGAGGTGTGATTACAACCACTGACTCCTGGAAAGTGTCTGATTTTGCAAAAGTGAAGATTGTTTTACAAGCCCATGTTGGGAGATGTTTATGAAACTGTACAATTTCTGAAATCTTTTATTACAAACATGTCTGTTTTTTAGCAAAATAGAACTTTAGCTGTTGTACTTTGATATAATTTCTATTTTGATTGTGTTTTTTGAGGGGGAGATGAAAATCCTGTTGTTGAAAGTGAATGTGTTAGATGACAGTATTTATTTGTTCAATCATGTAAATATGGTGTTGATAGTTCAAACCGTGCCTCCAATCCACTTTTCCAAGAAAGTTGACGTTGTCTTGTTTTGTCAAATGTTCTATTACTTGCAATACAATTCTCATAGTATGTAAATGTAGATCATTAGGACATGTACAACTAACATAGTTCAAACTGTGATGTATATAACAAACTCTGAAAATTTATATCATTAACCTTGTGTATTATAACATTGCTTTTATTCCAGAGTTTGAAAACAGAATGAAATTTTCCAAAGAAAAGTGACTTCGAATGAATGTGATGTTTTATTGTATGACTTGTTAATACTTAATAACTGTTGTATTTGTATGCATTCAAATTTGAATGTTGTATTTTATTGTCATGGACATGTACGTGGAAGCTGGCTTGACAAAGAGGGACATTTGGTTCTACCAAACCCTACTCCCTAAGACTGTAAAAAAAAAACTGTTAGAGACACATGGAATTATATTTCCTAGACTTCTAGTCTTGTTTTAGAAAAAAAGAAAGCATTCTTCCCAAATCTCAGGTGGAAAATATCATTTACTGAACACTGAAGATATTAAGTAAAATTTACGCCAAATTTTCCCACAACAATTTCTTTTACCTCTCAGTTTGTATTATCATATAAATTACTATGAATCTACTGTGAATTCACATTTCAGCCTTCCATAAAAAAATGAAAACATTTTCTGGCTTGTCCAAATTATATAAATGCTGTTGAAGAATGAATACAGAATTTGTGTATGTAAGATATATCATTTAAATATCATAAAGAGAAAATTATCATTCACATCAAAAAATCATTTTTACCTTCCCTCCAATGAAATCCATATTGGATGCAAAAGAGTACATGTGTACTGACTGTTGTGACAGTATCTAACATGCTGGTACTAAATAACAAAATAACAACATGTATTTTCAATGTATGTACAGTTTTGATTGTGAGTGTTATATGATAGGCTATGTAATAGTTTAGGTACAAGCAAATATCAAAACTGAAGGTATGACCTGAATGTGAACTTTCAACCAACTGCACAATCAATCCAAGAACTGATCTTCCTATTATACAGTCACTATTCAATAGTGGTTTGTCGAACCCATATATCGATGGAAGTAGTAATGGTTAGCTCCTGGCTGTATGAACCAGCTCCAGTGTTTTCTATCTCCTCATTCAGACTTGTACAGGAACATTAATGCATTACAAATTACTGATGTTTATTTATTTATGAGGCCACACTCTTTTTTACTTGACTTACAGATTATTTTACATGAAGATATCTTCATGATTATACTGATGCAAAATGTGTTATTGTGAATTCTTAGGTAGAAAAAAAAATGGGTGCAGTGTACTATCTGCTTATTGTTGGAATGAAAAAGGGACATTCAAACATTTTCTCTATTTCAACAGATTTGAAGGGCAAGTGAAAAATAATGGTTTGGCCTAATGACTCAAGCCAGCTTATTTGATCCATTGCCCTTGCTAACATAGCATCTCAGGTTGAAGACTGTTAATATGTTTATTGCGTGGCAAATTGTATTTGCTGAAATACTTGGAAAGAGTGAATTAATCACATTTCAAAAATCTGATAACTTCACTAGATCCAACTATTTTGTGACTGGACCATCTGGAAATTTGGAGTTTTTTCCATTGATAATTTTCCTTGTCTTGCCAATAAAGAAATGCTGTGTTATAAAGGGAGATAACTATGGACATTTGTACTGAACTGAAGTTCTTATTTTGAATATTGGTTTTGTTGTGTCAGTTTGTTTGATGTTCTGTTTGTAGCTACTGTTTTTTTTCCTCATTGGTCACAATCTTCTACTATTTCAGTCACTAGCGATCACGTTTTCATGATTTCAAACTGAGGCATTGTTTTTATGTCTACTACATTGTGTGATATTGTATTTAATGTTTTTATAATGCATTTAATTAACCATAGGAATTATGCCTCAGATTGAAGAATTTTTACTCACTCATAAATCTGTTCATTTAGATTCATAACTTCAGTTTCTTCTTGGGAAGCAGTTTTATATTTTGTTGCTCTTTTAGACTTATTCACCCTTGGCTCAAGTTTTTATCATAAAATCTCTTTCTGGAAACAATATAACTGTATACCATCTGTACCCTCACTGATATTGCAATCATAATTTTGATTTTGTCCTTACATAGAGGGAATAGATTTATAAAAAAAATGAAAAAAAAAAAATAATTGTAAGAGTTGCACTGAATGCCGAGGGTGAAGAATGACTAGTTGCCTGCCACAGTACAAGATTCAGCTGCACGTTTACTCACAAGACACGCCTGTTCCGAGCACTCTTTCTCAGCTGCAGTCACGTGGACATTGGTTGGCTATCCCTCTCGTCCTCCTCCTCCAGTCTCCCCAGTGTGCGTCTATGTCGCCTGCAGTCTGTGCTACCTGCAACCTGTCCGTCAATCCATCAGTCCATCAGTTGGCCAGTCAGTTGCCTGCTTTGCATCTCCTCAGGTTAGAATCTGCCTGTCTGGTGTTTCGTCAGCCCGCCCCTGATTGCGTGTGCGCATATTGGGTTAATGCTCGTGTGTAAGCTCATTGTCGGTTTCATGGGGATATATTCTTGCACTTCTTTGGCATTGAATTCATTGTCATACTGGATCAAAAAATGTTTTAAAAGTTTCATCAAAGTTTCTGAATTTCTTCACAAATGATTTTTTCATAACAAGCATTCGGTAGTAACATTTCTTACTTTGTTTTAAGTAAGTCACAATTTAATCATTTATCAGTTGAGTCACAGTGTGATCAAATGATCCAGTATATGTCAATGATGTTAGCCCAAAAGACTTTGGCATGGTGTGGATATCGTAATGGCTCACTGTTTTTGTTATCACTATTCATGAATGCATTCTTAGCAATAACACAATATAATCTCATTAACCCCATGTGTTTATTCATAACCATCTAATCAAGCTCTGCATTCCATTTTCCAACAGTGTTCATCCCAACATGCAGTCATCCAAATCCAAACTATACTACTCAAAACAAATAGAGTTTTTGGGTAGTGCGGTTGACCTCCCTTTCAGTCATCGTAATTCTGGTAGATTACACCCAATATCCCTACTAACTAGCCTTCTTTATCGTTATTTTCCCGTTTTTATACTTAACACAAAATAAGAGCACAAAAATTATATAATCCTATTTCACACGTCCTTCCTATTTTGTCTGGCATCAATAGATCAAGGGAGATAAGTCTTGTAAGCCTACTTGTGCTTTTGTAGATATTTTACCCATGTTTCCTTGATTTGACTGAGAAATCTTCAACCACTGATTTAGATAGGTGTTTTGGCCATAATTTTGGTTCATAGGAAACATGGCAATAGAAAGAAAACAAAATCTGCACAATGTCAAAAAGACAATGTACAAAAAGTCCTGATAATCAAAAAGGCAATGAAATATCAAGCAGAGAAACAAAGGCATGGCAATTTTCTTTGGTATTAAAGGGGGAAAACTCTTGTAGGTTTATTACAAAAACAGCAATTACCATATAAATAAATGATGAAAATGGTGAGCCAGTTCAAATCCAAGATGAGCTTGAATTTGTAGTTGAGAATAACCCTCAAAATGAGCCAGTTTTGATATTTTATGAGGATATCATGCAAAATCCCTCATTCCTGTTTAATCACTGATCATGAAAACTGTATACCAATATATCTAATGCATGTTCCCTGGAAGACCCATAATAATGGATTTTTCCCTGTTATACCCTCATCTAGACTATATCTGTCCAAGCCATATTTAACTAAACTGTTTGGTAATGATAAATGAAAATCAAACCATTTCACCTATACTTCAGTTTTCATGAGAAATTGGTCATATGAATACAAATAGAAAAGAAATAGGTTGAGCAATATTTCCAATCAAAATGAATTTGTTCGTATTCTTGTCAAAAGAATGTAACGAACAGCCAAATTTGGAAGGCTGTGTTTTGAAATTTCAAACAAACAGGACTATCATGGGAAAATAAGCTTTTCAGTAACTTCTTTTGAGTGGTATATTTGCATTTGAGGCCAAGGATTAAATGATCACTGTAAGGTAAAATGGAGGCTAAAGGGACTAGAGGAACAGAACAGAAACGGAATAAAAACTGGAGTTGAAAATGTCTCTTGCACAAGGGTTTAATAATTGTTTTTATGTTTTCAGATCGCAGATTATCCCGAAAACGAAGTCAGATGTCATTGGACCGTCTGAAACGATCTCTATCAATGGAGCCTTTACATGAGCTGTCAACATCAGCTGGTGCTGCTAATCAGACATGGAAGTCGAGTTCATTCAAACGGGATACGTTAAGCGTTGACATGGCCATTTCTCAGACTCCTGTTCATGTTCCTTCAGTGGAAGTGACCTCCTCACGGATAATAGCAGAAACTATTCCCGAGGAAATAGAGCGGAAACGTAGAGAGTCAATGAAACCAGCACCAGGAGAATTCAGTGAATTTGTGGTGGGTGCTGATGAGATTAAAATCGAGACTCATCTTGCATCGCCACTGGAGGAGGAGGAGGATCATGGGAGACTGACTGGACTGGAGGACAAGGTTCATCTCCGCGATGACAGACCAAACTCAACTGAGAGTGTCATGTCCGCACATCGCAAGGATGAGGGACTAGGGGAGTCCTTTGACCAGTACTCGGAGGTCAGTGATTCTTTGTCAAGGAATGGCAACTTGAACACAGACACGGTTCCTCACACCGATGATGGGATGCAGCCTGTGATGCTGTCCCCAACAGACTCCCCTTCCAACTCCCCAGCCAGGTTAGGCCCCACAGCTAGTGAAGTGCTGGCAACCATTTGCTCAAGTAAAAGAGTTACCTTTATGTAATGTGATGGTGTAGACTGATGTGATTAGCGATAGAAATGACAACACAACATTGTCTACATCAGCAACAAATCTAACAAAACTGCTTCAAATAATTCCTAACATTATACAGATTTGTCATTTCATATATTGTGCCTTGTGGCAGTTTATTTAACTTAGTATGGAAAGTAAAAACACAACTTGTAGCTTCAGTACCCATTTCAACATTGTAACTCCCAAATAAGGAGTTACTTTCCTTGAATCCAGAATGAATTCACTGCCCAATGTTTAGAGAGTAAACCCGAGTGAGTTGAGGTGCATCTCATTTTTAAAGTTTCTTATTGGGTTTTATTTTGCTTATAGCAATATTCCAGCAATATCATGGTACGGGACCCACCACCCGTTGTACCCATGTGAAGAAGCCCCATGTCCTGACGTTGACCAGGCTTCTGCAGGTTTGAAGTGACTTCATCACAAAGTAAAATGATTCCAAACCATGAGATAGGGGCACTATTAATAAATCATACTTGATGTCCAGCAAATACATTTACATGACAGACACTCATCATAGCTTTACAGTATTTATAGAAAAAATATTAATACCACTTGTTCCAGGTTGTACAAATAGAGTAAGCATGTTCTGCCCTATCAGCACGTTTGGTCATGGGTCACTGAAACAGTTTGTTGTTTTGTGGTTGTTGTAGCATTCTCTGAATTGTCATTTCCCTCGCTTCGACATCAACAATGTATGTTTACATATGATATTAAGTATTTCTCTAGACTTGCATCATTCCACGCAGGTAAATTATTAGAGTATTAATCCTATATTTATGGGGCTGTATGTTATTATATATGTGTATAATTTACCTGCCTCGTCATCATCATAGTCATCATCATTAACTGCATTTATTCAATCCTGAAGGTGAGTATATGTTCATTCATAGTTTATTAGATCATGTTATTATTTACATGGTAGTTTTCAACTTAAAATGACAAAGTATCAGTTACCCTGTCAGAGAAGACATTGGTTGTTTTTTGGGGGTTCATTTCAAGTCATCATCAATATCCATTGTGAGGGCTGGTAAGTGAGACGGCATAGCCCTTTCAATGGATTATCATTATCATCCATGTGTGACCCTAACAATGCATTGTGGAAAGATCAAACGGTGTATGCTCATCTTGGGCCAGTGAATAAGATAGCTCTGCCCAATTTGATTATATTTTACCAAACGTAAAGGTACATTATGCTGACTTGGGGCTGGTAAGTGAGACAGCTTAGCCTTGAATAAGTATAATGTATTTGCCATGTTCCTCCATCAATGCATTTCAAAGGTTATCCGTAATATGCTCATTCTGGGCTGGTAGTTATGTAAGAAAAGTTTCAGATGGGTATAATGATAACCAGCCTTGGTTGTTTAACAGATGTCCATGTAATGATGTAGTTACTGATCGCTTATTCCATATCATTATATATGCCTTCAACTAGGATGATTCTCTGATTTCAGATTAATGAATCGTAATTGAACACAAATACACAAGGTAAAGCTTTTCTAATGCCAAAATCTGTTAGTCTTTTCACAAACCTTTCTTGTTCAGTTTTGTAATCTTTACAAACCAGAGTGACCTTTCCCGCTTCAAACAACATTGCTCTACTTGTGTTACTTTCCAGAATTGAGAACAAGACAAACACTAGTGATACCTTTCATTGCACCGATGTTAACATATTATACATGCACAGAGAAATATGTACCTCCTCCACAATCCATGAGTTGAGATACTTCTTGCAAGTCATCAGATGTGTTTGCACTCAGAATATAATTATCTACTCTAGTGTAATCAACAGTTTAACAATCCTTTCCACAAGCATGCAATGATTGTGTAACAATCCTTTATCAATCTGCTCAAACAGAAACCCTTTCTTCACAATGATAGTGTTCCAATCCTTTCTCAAGTGTGTACCATTTGTGCTGCAGTCATCTATACTGCACACTGATGGCTTGTGTTGTAATGCTCAGTTTCACACTGGATAGTTTCCGTGGATTGCATGGGCTCAAATGTTGAGGCTAGGTTTCCCAAAATGTTTACCTTTAAATTGTTAAATTTGATGAAATGGACAGATGTTTGTGATAAATGAAACCTTATGTATATTTACATAAACTCCGCATTTGTTAATAATGCACATATATATTATAAGAACTATAGTTATAGCTGTTGTGCTTTTTTGTAGTCAAACTAATTTGGTATTTTTTGTATCTTTTAGTAGCATTGTATGATTTCAGCCTTCATTGATTGTGTGTGCATTCCTATCAGTTGTCAGTGTGTTCTATTTAATGTTACAAATGCTATGTATATCGACTGATAGTCACAATAAATATATTTAACCAACAGATTTCCATTGGCACAAAGTTGTAGGTGACAAAGTTTATTTTTCTTTCATGAATGAAAACGTTTTTAGATTTATTGTAACATTCACTGTATGCTTATGACTTTAATAGTAATGATTGTTTATTGTATAAATCTATATATTGCATATGAGCATAACCAGTTAAAACACACCCATTTAAGAGTGTCCTTATCCTTATCCTTACTGATTATGTTTTTAGATGCAGACTGGGTAATCACTTCAAATAAATTTGAGATATTGTTTTAAAACAACAGAAGTTTTAAACTTAACACCATTATTATTAGTATGACTCTTTTATGGTAGACAGTCTTCAGTCATTGATAGATGATATGCCATTTACCTGGGGGAACCTAATCAGCTAATGAAGTCTGATGAGGCAGTGGAGTAGCCAAATGGTTAAAGGGTCTGCTTGTCAGGCTGAAGGCCTGGGTTCGATTCCTTGATTGGGTGAGGCACATTTCTGGTGTCCCATGTCATGATATAGCTGAAATATTGCTAAAAGTGGCATGAAACTAACTCACTATAGGAAGTCTGACAACATAATCAAACCAGTCAGGATCTTAAATTCAACAGATGCATACAGATACCATACAAATGATACATTCATTCAAAAAACAAATCATGAAGTCGTAGATATTGTAAACTGATGACATGCCAGACAGGACTAATGACACATGAAGAGATCTCAGCTTGTGAAGAGTGTTTATATAGTTTATCATAGATGATAAACAGTATATTTTTAAACATACACAAAATATGTAACTTATATGCCTTCAGCAAATTCAATGAATTTGGTGTAAAAGTATGGTTTTTAGTTTTCCATTTTCATTACTCATCTGTTTTGCATGATATCCATGTAACCGAAATTTCATTTTGTATTATTCCAATTAAACAGGACCTGAAATTATGGTACATATGTACCTGACCTTGATGCATCTGATAAAAGAAGCAAATCAGTAACCAAGAGTTGACCCCTCCCTGAACAAAAAGTTTAGCAGAGCAAGAAAAATACTACACAAATACTGATAATGTACATGAAAAACCAACTGACTACACTGTCAATGTGATATGAGGTTTGATTCATTTTCTTTTCATTTGTCATCCATATTTTGTAGATCTTTGATCAATTTACACTTTTTGTTGTTTTGTTAGTTTAGATGTGTTGCTTTGTCCCTTTGACAAGACTGTGATTTACGTATGTGAAAGAGAAGAGCCTGTGATTTGACATTGTAAATGTGGCCTGTTGTTCACCTCTAGGGCAAAACCAACTGGTCATTGACTACATATATATATGTGCATTAAAAATATGTAAGCAATCATAATTTTATACTGATTGAGAACAGAAGACCTCCAAACATTTATTAATTTGTGTACACTGTCAATATTATGATGAGGTACCTGCATTGCATTCAGGTTTTGATCATTGACATTAACTGAGAGATAACTCAAACATTATCAGAAAAGTATATGATACATACTTTGATTTTTGCCAGTGGTTTTTACAGATGAAGTCATTGTTTGTGAAAAAAATAGGTTTTGCCCTGATCGTGTTTAAGCTTCACTTGTATGTTGTGGACATGTTATTACCTTTTTATTCATACAGTTCAAGTTAAAGAAGACCCCATGCTTTCATATTACTTTGTTAATCTGCCATGATTGATGACTACATTATGAAAGAATTGGGTATTCTTTTACTTCTTGTGAGTTGTACATAGGCTTTTGTGTAATTTCTTTTCATTCTTAACCCATCCTATTTTCATATTCATTTTCTTTCAATTTTCACAATTTCCCTGTGTATTTTCATCAGTATTATTTGTTTTAAAAATGAAGTTAATATATGCAACAGAGCCAAGATCGAACACACAAGGGTAACTAAGGTATACTTTCAAAAATTGTCAGTTCAGTTATTAACACATTCTCTTCCCACAGAGGTTACTTGTCATACCCTCCAATGAACCTCTGTTCTAATAAGACTCTTTCATGGGGCAAGTGTTCAGGATTCATGATTGGTTGCAATCAGAATTACTTGTGCAATCAGCAACGTGGTTTCAAACGTGATCATTCACAAAGCCTCAGTAATTTTCATATGCTTCAGGAAACTAGAACCTGCTCAAGGTTGAGATGCACAACTCTGGACAGAACTCAGTCGTGTAATAGCGGGTCAATGGCGTTTCCATTGCCCTCAGGAAACTAGAACCTGCTTCAGGAAACTAGAACCTGCTCTAGGTTGAGATGCACAACTCTGGACAGAACTCAGTCGTGTAATAGCGGATCAGTGGAGTCTCCATTGCCCTCATTGACAACAGATAAGCTAGCCATTATGCGTCACATCAACACAAGTCTCTGGAAGAGGAAGGATATTTGTGGCCCCACATTTGCATGTATTTGTCAATTTAGATCTAAGTTGATGTAACATGTGTTCTGATTGGATGGAAAGAAGGGAGATAATTCATTTGACAAGGTTTAGCCACTAGGCAATTTCACGAAAATGGGGAAATATAGCTGTATTAGAACAGAGATTCAAGGAAGGTATGACAAGTAACCTCTGTGGGAAGAGAATGTTGTTAACATTTCATTTTAAAAATTAAAATTTATCAACTTTATTCAAAATATGAGATGGCTAGTTGAACACACAGTTAATTATAATACTTTGTGAATACAGAAATATTTGTTTCTTCAACAGGGTGAAATTTTATTTCAGCTTTGAACATTTTTCCTGCTTATGTGAAAAGTATTATGAACCGTCAAGAAGAGATATTTGACAGTTTTAGGACTCTTTGTATCTGTTTTTGTGTCATCTTGTCTTTAAGGTGCTACTCATTTTGTTAAGGTCATTACATCTTGTAGGCTTGAAAATCTTAATACTGTATTGGCAGGAGATTTCATTTAGGAAATGTATTTGCTTCAAAATTCCAACAGCTCTGTTTTTTGACCGGAGAAATGTTGATACTTCTGACCATTTGCAGAGGAAAACACCTTTGAGTAAAAATGACTATGTTGTTCCTCAGTAAATGCTGAGAATTGTGGCATTAAGTATTGGAAAGTGTTGTTTTATAATGTTGGCTACTTTTAATTACTTTTGAAGTAAATCTAAGTAGATTCTGTGGTACTTATTGAGAAAAAATAAATTTCCATTTTGTTAACTTTTTTTATAATTACAATGTTGTTGTTCTGCTCAAATCTGGAGATTGTTTAGAAGACAGACTATGTACATCTTGTATAAATGGACTGTTTAGTCAAGGTTTGCAATTTATTCTTTTTCTTGTTTCCATGATTTGTCAAGATGTGTAGTATAACTTTCAACGAATTGTTTCTTGGTTTCCAATAGTATTTGTTCAAGCGAAGACTCTTGACCACTGATCGTGAGGTGTCCACTGTTTTGTCAACCTCATTGTAATGGTTATGTTATTAAAACACCAGTTTCCCAGCTGCAGCTGATTACAGCTTTGTTTGTTGTGACATAGAAACATGACATCCAAGATGGTGGGACATTGCAGCAGCTGGTTACAGCTTTGTTTGTTGTGACATAGAAACACAACACCCACAAGGTGGTGGGACACTGCAGCAGCTCATTACAGCTTTGTTGTGAGATAGAAACAAGGTGGTGGGACACTGCAGCAGCTCATTACAGCTTTGTTGTGAGATAGAAACAAGGTGGTGGGACACTGCAGCAGCTCATTACAGCTTTGTTGTGAGATAGAAACAAGGTGGTGGGACACTGCAGCAGCTCATTACAGCTTTGTTGTGAGATAGAAACAAGGTGGTGGGACACTGCAGCAGCTCATTACAGCTTTGTTGTGAGATAGAAACAAGGTGGTGGAGCATTCAACAATGACTGGTTTGCTGAGGCCAGATTTGAAAACATTCCATGGTAACCATCAGGGAGTGAGAGTTTGGTTTTAAGCTGCTTTTAGAAATATGTTGGTTCACATAAGAATTGGGCTTCAGATAGGAAACTGAGCTTAGGTCCTTGGCATGATAACACTCGGTTATCCCACCCACACATGTTGTAATGGAGGGGTGTGAATTATTCAGAGACTGTTTGCCTGTCCAGCAATATGAAGTGCTGGCAAGTCCATGTTCAGTTCCTGTAATGCTGTAGATGATGCTTTCTGAGGGTGATCTTCCTTCAATATTGCAGCACAAAAGAAGTCCCACTGTTTACTATCCTCAGAAAATGATTACATATGGTCTAAAGGGAGAAGTAGTTAAGAAAATTGTGCCAATAGACTGCCGAAAACTAAGTGCTTAAAAGGGTAAACATGTCATATGGGACTGCTTGTTGAGCCAGACTGGGACAGTGGGTCAAGATGAAAATGGACTGTACAACATTTACAATGAAACACTGGGCATGTTGGCAGTTAAACCACCAGCATTCACAAATGCATAGTTTGAATCAAGAGGAATAACCAACAAAGCAATGAAGTGCTAATTGTGAATACACACCATTTGTTCATAGATGAAACACTATGCTGACGCTGTATTTTCTTTTATTTGATATGTCTTCATAAGCTATAGCTGAGTGTAGTGCGTATGATCTTCGATGTCTTAGTCATTTCTTTTCTTTGTTTACCCCACACCAGCTTTTCAATTAGTTTGGACCCCTCAATGTCCGTGAAACTCCTTCCATTCAACCACAGCCTGTAAACAAACTAGAGACAATCAAGTGATCATCAAGGTCAAACAGCTAGTAACTCGACACATCCTGCCCACATGATTTGAAATGTTATTCGAGAAAATGTAGCCTTGACTGCAGGACTGGGACAGGTCCAACTGTCTAGCCGAGCTACCCGTTATAACACTAATTGCGAGTTATTTGCCTTAAATGAAATCAATCCTGCCCAAGATTAAGAGCGTCGTTTTAAAATATTTCGAATCGATGGCATCTTGCCTAAAACCAGGGATACTCTATAACTCTCTATATAGGCTCCCTGCTAAAACGAAAGTGCAAATTGAGCTCAGTGCAGCTAAGTCGAAAAGGAGCTCGAGGGGTTACGACATCAAGATGGAAAAATCTAAACAGTCACTCGTAAGACACCAGGAGCTACAATCAACTGTTTTAACGACCTACAGGATAAATACAACTGGAGGTATTACTAAAAAGTTTAAACCATTAAACTTTCAGGTAACAATGTCATGTAAGGCAGTACTGCACAATGCACGCCGTGATAATAATGATCTCATTTTCTTACTCCTTGGAAAGTATACTGGATTAAACACAGAAAGTAATGTTGACATCAAAATCACACTCCTGATTATCGGATAATGTAATTTTTTTATTCCTAGTTATATTGCTTTATCTATATTGTCAGGAAAGACGTTGGTATAGTTATAAAAAAAATCACAAAATTTCAAAGAAATACACTTTTTGAGACAACCGTAGTTACTGACTGAACCTACAGAGCATTTCTGAAGGAGGATTTTAAAACAGATCAATGGTCTCCTTCCACTTTATCGGTATTCAAGAACCTTATTAAATAAACCAATAGTACAACTCTGTTTCTGGCAGACGGACAAAAGCCCCACAGGACAGAAGCCCCATAGCAGGGAAAAAAAAGACAAAATAACAAGTGACAAGTACCAGTATCAGGTTTGATCTGACAAGTAGTGCTGCTCTGACGTGTTCAAATGCAGTGATGATATTTTATATTAAGATATAAAGAAACCCTCTTAAATCTGAATTGTTTCCGTATATATTATCTGGGTCTGTGTTTTGGGGCTTTTGTCAGGCAATCCTATTTCCAGGACCAACAGTACTCATGTGCAGTATGCGAAATAGCCACTGGCCCGATAGCCCATGCCCAGTCAAAATCTAGTCGGGCCATTGAATTTCTACAGTCACTGGCCCGACTGGCTTGTGTATTTTCATGGTATCATTTTGTACATGTATCACTCTCTCCAACTTGTTAAGTTATAATACACTTTAAAACTATGCAATATATTATCTCTACTGATGATGGTTAAAACATGCCAGTTTCCGTTGAAGTAAAATGTTTGTAATGTGAAAGCAGATGCAACTCTTCACAGTTCAACTAATGTGTTGTGTAAGCTTCAAGGTGATGTAACTGTACCGTTCACAAATCTTTAAGAATGAATATACTTCTGGCCTTAGTTGGACACACCATTCAGCTATTCCCGTCAATCAAGATAGAGCGAATTTTTTTTAAAAAAAAAAAAAAAAAAAAAAAGCATAATAGTTACAGAAAATTGACACGTTTAATATGCTCCAGCACACCCTTGTGAAACGGACGCAATACTGAGAATGACCTTGACTTGTATTTCTCTTATTTTTTTAGTTCAAACACCAGGAAATGTAGACGTGTTTTCATTTTTTTCCCAAACAGCCTTATGAAACGGCCCTACTACATAAGTCAGACTTCCCTGCTGTAAAATTAAACTGTGCAAACCTAATATTCTGCATCCATTAAAACATTAAAGAATACAGAGACTTTAACATAGTTACGTTTTCAGATATTACATATGCAAATATTTATGTGTTTGTGTTTGGTACCAGTTGCAGTTTAATGACTGGTTGGTTTCAATTCCCTTGACTGATATACATCTGATTAATCATGAAAGGGAATGACAATTTGAGACTTTAATTCTGATCCAATATGTAGGCATTACAGGTTAGCAGGTCTGACGTCACAATATTCATGAACTGTACGTTCATCAAACCCAGCTTCGACATTGAACAAATATGTAATGAATAACGAATTCAAAATAATCGCAATCCCATGGGAAATCATTTCTTGCACTTACTTAGAAGAGAGTGAAGAACTGATGAATCATCAAATGTGACAAACATAGGGAATTTAGCACTGAAGGGCTCAACAAGAAACACAGTCTCTCCACATGTGCTGAGGTTGCAATCGTAACGGAGTGAAGAGTTAAGCCGAGGTCACTATGTCACATTTCATAAACAGGTGCGAGACGCGCGGACGTGAGAGAAGCCAGCCTGACCGTGATACTTGGGTCACGTGCCCCCAAGTCACGTCGCCGCGCTGTTTGAACGTGCTTTTCTTTCCGTCAAGCTTATTTGCATCATTGGAATACATTTGGATAGGAAACGTCAGTACAAATAAGGAATTATTTGCAAACAATAAAATACATCTGAAACACATCTTTAACACACGAAAAAATATAGCAAGACGTTTTTCTGCAATTTAGAGCCACATTTTAATTTGTTCAGCTGTCCCTAAGTGGACACACGCCGAGATTTTTAAAACATATTTTCCACACAGTTTAAGTGTGGATTATCTTCCATACAATTAAGCAAGAAGCAAATTTGAAAATTCAGAAGAACTTGAAGAAATCATCAAGGAGTTTATGTCACAAACAGGTAATGACAACGGTTCACGTGTGTAAGAATATCCACAGGCAGTGTTAAGGAAGCTTAGCAGGTTCAGTGAGATTAGAGGGGGGTGACATCCCCACGCTACCGACACGACCAACCAGCGCTAACTTCCGACTTGGGACACCTTGTGCCGTTCGCAGTTTGGAAGTTATAAAAAGCGGGCAAAAACACACAGTGTCATTTCGAGTTGAGTTTCAACTATAGCACTATCATTCGAACCAGGCTTTCGGATATTACTTACACCGAATCATCATGAAGACTTTCATAGGACTGATGGCTGGTAAGTGTTCGAAATACCAAAACATTTACGACTTAAACCAGACTATACCACAAATTGTAACTTTAACTACACGTTTTGTTATTATTGAGATACAAGGGAGTTTTATTTCTAGGAAAATAAATCAACCCTTGTATTTTAGTGAGTTTGAGAGTAATTTTGCCAATTAGTCAGGCGTTTTAAGTTACAACGTTACAAACAATGTTGAGTGAAATCGAGGACACCAAGGTATATCTATACAGTGGAGCTTTCCTATATCTTCTGTTACGTTATCTTGGAAATGTCGGAGGGAATAGAACAATAGGGATGACGTAACAATATACTTTAGCAGGAGCTGCGTCTGAACAATTGATCCAGACTCGATTATTCAAACCCTCAGATGAACGGACATGCTCAGTTATGCATAAATACACTGCTGGTGCTCCCATTCTATTATGCGTAATCATACAAAATGTTTTGCCATTAATGGAAAAAAAACTGACTACGCTTACTAACAGACTATTGTTTCCTGACTTGCCATAACAGAATGGTTAATGTTGCTGTAACGGCTAAACGATGTCACGGAATTTGTATGGTCTCTACATGTTATTAATAAACACCCAATTATGTGAGGTTATTACGATGACGTATGACTCTCTTTACGTGTTGTGTTAATGATTAAATAAGCTGTCTGTGACATTATTGTGATGATGGATTTATTCAAAAGGAGTGACTAATGGGTGTTTTAGGAGTTATATACTTGAAAGGCACTTTACACACTGTGTAATTACAAAGGGCAGATTTAACACTTCGGTCTTACGTAAATACCGGTACATCCCAAAATATATTCAGTTCAATGTTGAACGTCACACATTTGGTAATCAATATGTAAAGTCATTCCTTATAAAGTGTGTTTCTGCCTTCTGGCAGTTTTGTTCCTGTCCATGGTCTATGGCGATGAAGAAGTTGACGTCATGGGTGGGGGTGTGGTCAGGTGTCTTTCGATGATTGCCAACGATACCGAGTTCGAAGCTCCACCAGTCGATGAACCAGTCTCGAAAAACTTTACCCAAAAGGCCTTCAAATCCATCTGCAAGTAAGTTACCTATTAAACATACATATTCCACTTGCCATAATACTATACACTCAGTGACCAGTGAAGGTCCCGGGGTAGAACAGGCCTTCAGCAACCCATGCTTGCCATAAAAGGTGACTGCTTGTCGTAAGAAGCGACTAACGGGATCGCGTGGTCAGGCTCGCTGACTTGGTTCACACATGTCATCTGTTCCCAATTGCGCAGATCGATGCTCATGTTGTTGATCACTGGATTGTCTGGTCTAGACTCGATTATTTCCAGACCGCCGCCATATAGCTGGAATATTGCTGAGTGCGGCGTAAACCTAAACTCACTCACTCACTATACACTCAGTTATGTTTTACATTATGCTCTCAGCAGAATGACGAACAAAAGAAATAACTGCATAAGCCTAAGTGTGAGGCTTATTCTTTCTACAAAGTACGGTACTCCTCTAGTGGATGTAATTCCGTTCCCGATATTGGTAAACGCAGAGTAGAAGTTCAATCACTCTCTCGTCTAGGGCCAAGGACAAGTTTGTCAAGTGTATCGACGAGAACCTCAGCTCCTCCGAAAACGAGATCTCCACAGTCTTCCGTCCATTGTTCGACAAGTCAACCGTCAGCGAGGCCTACGCCGGACTTTGCGACAACCTCACACGTAAGTCGATGTAGAATTAGAAAAGTGATCGAACCGTTTTCATAATCATACAAAATTCTGCTAGAAAGGTGAGTACGCGCTGCTTAAAGCCGCATCATCAATTTTGCACTTGCTAGAAAACTGCTATGTACAGTGGACTCTGCAGAATCTGGCAGTTGTCCAATCCAGCAAGTTGTCAACACCGGCATAAAATCTCAGTCCCATCCATGGCTAGCACATTTATCATCATTTAAAAGCTGAGCATTTCGTCAACTGTATGCGTATGCCATGAGCATGTGTGTACGACACAGGAGGTAGTGAGTATACCAGTTGTTTAAAAGTAAACACATTCTGGACCGTCACGATTGCATGCAACGGCAAGTCAATTAATCTAAAATATACACAGCAACATATGATTTAAGATAACATATTGAACCGCATCGGACATGATATAGGTCACTAGTAGTTTATGTTTGGAAATGTTCTCCACAAGTCCACAATAAACCTGTATTTTATGAAATCGTTGGACAGTATTTGAAATCATAAGATATACCATGAAAAGACTGCCAGTAAACTAATATCAAGTAAGCTAGTATAAATGAAAACAGATCTTGTGAAAATACACTCACCTTTACAATACTGTCATGATAAAACCCGGTGTCGTGTAACCGTTAAACACAACACAGAGACAGATGTGACGGTTTCTCCTTCAGTTATCGAGGATGATGATGACCTCTCCTGTCTGATGAACACCACCAGCCTGATGCCATGCTACTCCCAGTACAACACTTATATCGGCTACCTCTCCGTTGTCATCCGTTTCGGCAGCAAGGAAAGACAACTCTCCAACAGTGTTACCAAAACCCTCGTCTGCGCGTAAGTGTACATTGCTACAAGCATCCATAATCATCTGATTTTGCTGTTATCTTGTTATTGATATCAATAATATATTCTTTTAAAAAAACAAAAAGCACCAATAATATGTGTCAAATTATTTGTATCCCTGTAACTCCTCTTACAAAGTGAGTGAGAGATTTTGGTATTGTTCTGCACTACATATCGGTCAAGGATGGGTGTCCCATGCTGCTCTGAAAAGCCCAGGGTGAGTGGTCAGGTTCGACTATGTGGAGTTGACTTTCATCGTTGTCCGATGGTATCGATCACTGCTCATACTCTCTGTCACCTGGTCCACGTCGATCATGTACAGGTGCCTGTGGCAAACATAGACTTTTGCTGACTGTGGGGTTAACCGTAAATTATACACCCACATGACGTCACGACAGTCATCTTACGGCTAATACCACGTTCGGCTAAAGCGTAGTCAGAGACCGACGGTCCATTTCGTCTCTTATGGCATGCAGTGACTAAAGGGCCCATTCTAACCCACATCTTCAGGTGGAATCTCCATTGATATAATCCCTAATGTGAGCAACTGTAAAGATGCAAAGATATGCACCATTCCTCTCGACCTGCCCTTAACTTTCTCACCTTACCGATATGTATCGGGATCTGTGTAAATTGGTTTTTCTTTAATACAGAAAACACGCTAACATCTGCTGATAATACGACTGTTTTCTCTGAGGTCCGCGTGTTTTTGAGCGCCGATATTCCACTGAACTATAACACTTCTATGCGATGCCAGGTTGTTCCGAATGTACGCGTCGCGATGCATTGTAAAGTAAAATTTTATACAGCAACCTGTTGTTCACATATTGTTCTTACATTGATCATTCTTATGTTCTAGTCTGGCCGAAAGACGTACCCAGTGCGAGGTGGAGGTACTGAGAAGGTGCAGCCAGACAATAGGAGACATCATGTCGGCTTTCTACGAGAAGAGTCTTCCCTCCGTTTGCCGCGAGGGCACTGAGGCAAACTAGACCCCCTCACCTTCTAAGTGGGGGATACGCGTTCTTGCCTGTGTCTCTGTTGGTTGGGGAGGGGCTGCAGCGCAGAGACGGGCAATAATTTGGGGACTGTTTTCAATCTGTTTTCTAATCAGTGTTGTTAGGCTTCAAATGTACAAACAATTAAACAGGGGTTATAGAGCATGGCAAAACCATGCCATACCACACATAATTATTGATTCTATATGAATTTGAAAAAGAAACCCTGCCTGTTGAGCAAGTCGGTTTCATCCACTTCATGTGTTCAAACATTTGATCAGGTATTTTTTTTCAAGTTTATAAAGAATTATTAGATTTCATGACAGAAACATCCTTTGCTTTCTCTGCGTTGTGGCCAGTCCTCTTGCTATGGACATGTATATATAACCGCTTACATCTTAACATCGTCTCCGAGAAGCGTGTCAACGGAATAGAGGTCGTTTCGTCTGACAAAGCAGTTTTGATACTGAGATTATGAACCATTTTATATTTGTGTAAATACTTCAATAAAGAATGTTTCTTTAAAGAGGAGTCCTTTTTCGTTCATTATATACACCGTGAATGTGACAGTAAATGTGGTTAAGCTTTATTGTTGCAATGTAAGGGTGGGGGAATACTACACATTTGAGGAATTAAACCTGGGTTCTAAGACGTGATGTGAGTCAAACGTTGTAACCGCGAGGCTTCAAGCTTAGACACGTCGATGGTCAATGTTGGTGTAGAAACAATGCGAGGCTTTACGGTGCGAGTGACACCAAGAACGCATCTGTTGTACAGATATGGGGGTGTTCGACCAACCCAACACTGAACTGAGATGTGATGATTCCCGAGATCCGAATTCACAACGAAATGGGTAAAGACGCCTTAAACTGAGACAAGTTTAGTTACTGTTACAGTACTCCTGTGTGTTTCAAGTGAGAGTAAACTGCAAGGTCCTTGGCGTAATTGGGGGTATGGTGAAACCCCAAACAAGCCTAGAAACCATAGTTTGTGCCAATTTGATGCCTAAACCAACCTGTTTGCCCGTTCCCCCACCTGTAATGAGTGAGTCCCCAGGACTGGCGTTAGCATAAGGTACCACACTAGTGAGTGAGTTATGTTGTATGCCAATTATTGCATTATTCCAACAATATCCTCACATGAGACACCAGAAATGGGTTTGCATATTTCACTCCTGTGGGGAATCGAACCAAGGTATTCGACGGACAAACGCTTTCACCACGGGACTACACCACCGCCCCGTTATTCGACTGAATCTCCCCGGAGAGCTGAGCTTCCTTGCCTGTCCTACTTCAAGTGCCTGATCAGTCACGTCTTACAGATCTTGAGGAGATACATTCCAGAATCTCTACGTATCCCGACGGCAACGGTACCGTCGAGAGTACAGGGTGAAAGAAGACCGATCGATCGTTTATTTGCTGTTTTAACGCCGTAATAGTCCATATGTATGGCGGCGGTCTGTTAATAATAGGTTCTGGACCAGTCATCATGAGCATCGATCTACGTAACTGCATGGGAAAAAAAATGACAAGTATCAACCACGTGCGCAAGCCTAACTTTGTGTTCGTTAGTCGCATCACACGACAAGGACGGATAGTTGAAGACCAATTTTAACCAGCATCTTCACGGATCAGGGGCTCCTTTCACGAAGCAACCTTTACTAAGGTTTACTTTAACTACCATTCTCTAACACTGCACTAAAGTTACCTTAGTGACTTACGATCACCTTAGCGCTTTGTGAAAGGAGGCCCTGGGCCTAGACTTACGATCACCTTAGTGCTTTGTGAAAGGAGGCCCTGGGCCTAGACTTACGATCACCTTAGTGCTTTGTGAAAGGAGGCCCTGGGCCTAGACGTACGATCACCTTAGTGCTTTGTGGAAGGAGGCCCTGGGGCAAGACGTACGATCACCTTAGTGCTTTGTGAAAGGAGGCCCTGGGCCTAGACTTACGATCACCTTAGTGCTTTGTGAAAGGAGGCCCTGGGCCTAGATTTTCGAAGTTCACTTATCGTTAAGATAGTTGTAACTTAATGTTAACGTATGGCACTTACGAATATCTTAGCGCTAAGAGAGCTTCGAAAATCTAGACCCTGGTCATTAGTACACAAAAAAACAACTGAGAGTGAGTATTGTTTTACACCGCTTTCAAGACAGGGAATATAGTTTACAAGGATTGCATTCATGAGGAGAACCTATACCGACTATCAGCATACCACGGACCAAGGAAACTGTGATTCAGTTGTTTTATTGTCAACCAACCTTGACAGCGTAGACAGTTGTACATAATTCATCTGGCTCAAGCTTAAATGTTTACAGATTAAACCACTTTTATTCACTATCCTAACCGTGCATAAATGCTTCCAAGAAAACCATACACAATTAAATATTTTGAGCAATGCCATGAAACTCTTTTACAGAACATAATGACACTGTCTCTTGACTTCATGAGGCGGCTGGGTAGCCGAGTGGTCAAAGAGTCCACTCATCACACCGAAAGTCCTGGTTCGATTCCCCACATGGGTACAATATATGAAGCCCATTTCTGGTGTCCCCTTGCCTTGATATTGCTGGAGTATTTATAACAGCCTGTATGATAATGGACGAAAGAACCAACGGGACCAATGTGGCTTAACACTTAAGTTACGTCTCTAAGGGGTTGCGCGTTACAAGTCGGTGTGGCGCCACTAACGAGCAACGTTACCGTCTCGATACTTACAAATAGCTGACAGGTCTTCAGTGCTTATGCTTACACATGTCGCCCTAATACACCTCAACTGGGACTTTGTCATATTGTACCGACTTCTTAACACATTTCATTGACTACGCTTTCAACTATGCATTGTATGCCCTTCTACAAATTTTCGGCATTTTTCTGTGGCCTTTTTGTCCCCATGGGCGTTGCCAGCTCTATGCCCATTTAAAATATTTAGTGAGTGAATAGCATTACAAAATTCTGAATGAGTTCAATTGGTTGTGATCGTGCAAAATAAAATCAGACAATTATTCGTGCAGATATATGTAAGTGTTAAAATACGGAACGTTCTTTTCTGGGGTGTAGTTCAGTGGAGACGTTCGATTCGGAGCAGTCAGCTGTAGACAGACAGGTACAGTATAATCTATTTTCTATACTATATTGTCAATAATGACAAAGAATTAATATTGTTCCTACTATTGGTATAAGGGGTGAAATGGGAGTTCATGTGGCGTTTTTTGTACTGGTCTGGACTAATGTCCGTTTACATTGGTAGATAACTGCGTTAACATGTCATAGTGTAACATGGCTACCCAAATCAGATACAGTATACGAACTCCGAGTCGATCGGTCGTTCATTGAAATAAATGGTGGTGCGTATAACATGTGCAATCCTCTGATGCCTTTTCGTATGGGTGAGTGGGTGAATGAGTGAGGTGGGTTTAGCTCTGCTTTCACAATTAGTCAACAAAATATGGCTTGGGACACCAGAAATGTTCTATTACATTGTATCCATTTGGGGAATCGAACCCGGGTCTTTGGTGTGATAGCGCTTTAATCACAAGTTACCATACTAACCTGTTTTGTTATGACGGTCTCGGGGATGAAACCATCGTCCTCCAGCTCAGTACTCCAGGCAGACACATTGTTCACCAGACCATGGAGACACCCTACGACTCCGATAAGGAATGGATACTTTAGATTGTAACTTGAATTTCTATTTAAATTTCGAGAACAGTGCTTGGTTTGAAACCAGTCCCTACGAACTAACAAAGTTTAACTATATGTGGCTGGTGCAGTTATTTTGTTTCGGTTTCTTAAAAGTGTGCACATTACATTATACGTTGGGCTTTTCAAACCACCATGTTTGACGGAACGCACACAAGCACGCATACACGTGTCTGGAATCTATTTATGTGTGTTAAAGACTCTCTGGTAGGAGGCACGTGTAGATCTGGGTTAGAACTGATCTTCAGTAAACCATGCTTGTCGTAAGACAATCGTAATCGGGTTAACACATGCCATCGAATCCCAATTGCTTAGATCGATGTTCATGCTGTTGATCATTGCTATGTCTGGTCCAGACGCGATTATTTACAGACCGCCGCCACACAGCTGGATGAAACTAAACTAACTCAGTCTGGTGTGACGATTAAGTTTTCAGTTTATTCATATGATGTGTCCGTTATGTCAATGATGTCATTTGAAGTTTGCCGCACTTCACGTTCAACACTGGCAACTGTTTCTAACCCTTATATAGTACTTTATAGCTTCAGACTCGATAAAACACGAACCCATACGTAATGACACATTTGGAAACTGATATTGTCAGGAAAATAACTCAACCGTAAAATTAGTTACCCCCAAGTACCTCATGTCAAGAAATAAAATATAAAAACGTGACGGTTTATACCATGTTCTTCCTCGACATACCGTGTTGAGATTGCATTTTGTTAAAGTAGTATATTTTGCATGTTATACTTTTGAACGCAAATTAGATCTACAGTCAGCTTTTTTCAGAAGTAATGGTGGTGGCGTAACTTCTTGTCTAATGTTATGTACAGCGTGAACACAATAATCATTTAGAACGCTTACTTTTATGAGATTTCATTTTTTCGAAACTTGCGTTTGTTTTGCTGTCAGTATATTGCGGGATACTTGATTATCAGTGTCAAGCCACAATCTCATAATCAATGAGATACAACAGAACTACAGTTAACGACGGTGTTCAAGTCTCATTCACTTCATTTAAATGCAACCTACCATACATTGGCAGAGAACCCTCAGCATGGCACTAAGTGCCATTTAGTGTCCAATACGCCGAAAGGCAGCAAACCAAAGGTTTTAACACATTTAGGTTTTCACAATGCGAAGATTTATTTTGAGAAAAGCTGTTGTTTGGGTTAACATATTATATGGATTCAGGCCTTCTGTGGAATTTTGGAGTTAATTGTAGCTGTAATCCAACATCTGGTGTATTAATTGCAATTGTATCTGTTTCATGCAGTGCACTGACCACTTAAAATCATTCATATCACTACGCAGCGGACAAACACTATTTACAATGACGCTGTACCCGACCATGCACAGCATGCAATGGCCTTGAGAATATCCCTAGCAGCGGCAGCTTGATGATTCAAAGTTACCAATGTGTGTCGGCCAGTTACGTGGTCCGCAAGTGGAGAACTTGATGAAGAATATAAGAATGTTTTCTGATTGTTGAATGAAATATTGATGTAAATACGGAAGTTACTATTGAAATATGATCACCCTAATTATGGACTAATTTTGGTGACTTTAAGACTATGACAAAATCACGAACTGATGGTAGAGATAACCTACTGGTGAAAAGAATGCAATCTGTAGGCAGTTATCTGTCTCGTATCGACCGGCATGTTTCATTTGCCCTTTATATTCTCCAGTACTCATTAAGAACCAAACCGTCAGACCTAAGCCTGGCTTGAGATATGCAGGTGAATCGAGAGCAAAGACCCCTCCTACTTTCTTCGAAGTTTATCCGCACAGATTTAACCGTCACTCGTATCAAAATAACGAGTGGCTTAGAAGATGTCGCGTATGTACAGCAATCAAATCAAATCGACAAAACCATAATCATACCAAATCCCTACTGTTAGCAGCCCCCGGTATGATTCCAACAATGCTATTACCATAAATCTGTGAATCATTATCTTATGGCGTATCAAAACAGTTCAATGTATTCTTGACGTGTGTTTGGCTTAATCTGAAAGTGACAGGTAGGAAGAATTATTATTGTAACTACGAGTTCAAGCTGTACTCTGTGGTTTAAAGTGCATCACTGAAATATTAATTTGTATCATCGCAAGCTGAACCAAGTTTAGCACAACTTCAAACTTGGACTCATTGAACAGCAACACTGACTGTCCATGTCTTGTCACCTAAGTGAGTGAGAATGGTTTTACGCCGCTTTTAGCAATATTCCAGCAATATCAACTTGGGGACACCAAGAATGGGTTTTGATGTACATGTGGTGTGACATGAACCTTTCGGCGTGCCGAGCGAACGCTTTACCCACCAAGCTACCCCACTGTCCCTTTTGTGGGAAGAACGCTGATAACTTTCAATACTCCTGGCTAAAGTTCCTAAGAGCAAGACATGCCACAAGTCAAGGTGAATTCATATCCACTGGTCAGCTCGGTTGCAACACAGGTCGATGTAAATACCACTGTGACTGTACTATTTCCCAAGGAGCTGTCAAGAAGTCATATATTTCGAACCGACACCTTTAAGGTACATTTGTACACTGTTCTTATGGGAGCCATAACCAGCCATTCACTGATGGTATGTGTTTGTTTGGTATGTGACTATGGCGTAGGGTTATCGCATTTCAAAATAAAGGGAGGCAACTCCATAGTCGTGATTCCATTGCACGATTCAGACTATACCATGGGCATGCGTGACCTGGTGAGCTAAATTTTTAACATTGTCGTGACCATGAAAGCTATATGAACCACTATGAAAAAAGCGATGACAGGGTTCGCGGAAAGGTCAGCAGTTGTTTATCAGAAAAGAATATCACGTAAAGATATAGCAGTCGTCAAAACAGGACATCAAACGTCATTACTGTCACTGGAAATGTCAAACTGTTATTTGAAAATATCTTTCACATGTCTGTCATCAAGATTTTTGAAATTTTCATGCCAGGCTT
The DNA here is from genome assembly GCF_037392515.1 of Haliotis asinina. NCBI lineage: Eukaryota > Metazoa > Mollusca > Gastropoda > Lepetellida > Haliotidae > Haliotis > Haliotis asinina. Next base: position 84,314,904 of record NC_090281.1, read on the forward strand.
TATGTGAATACGGCCTGGGGTTCTCTTCGTACTCGACTACCAGGCAATACAACGTTAAATAATATATTGAGGCAAAAAAGAAACTTAACAAAATGTAATTTTTAAAAATAAGGAATAATATTTCTCTGATGATACATCTACGTATCCGAAATGGGATCCCTATCTTTCGACTCTAGAAAAACGTTAGCAAAACTCACTCAAACCCATCCATTCGTCGCGCAAACGACGTTAGTGTGCCAAATCAGAGTTTACCACTTCTGATCGACCAAGGTCGGGTCACCCCCGTGTGACGTCACGAGTAGAAGACCGTCAAATCGTCCTACGTCACCTACGTGACAGATTTCTGCCGGCTACACGAACCAGGACTGAGATGTTTAGAGGTCGACTGTCCTCATAGACCATTCGAAATCGGTTGCGGGCTGCCAATCTCCATTCTCGACGTCCATATTGTGACTTGACATTCTGCATACCCATGTTTTGGAACGGGTGTAGCCAAATGGATCTGATTGTGGCACTGTCAGTATATCGAGTACATCACACAGATCTCAGCAATGAAATAATAACAATTTAACCATCTTACCCTCTCTTGTTCTTTTATAGTGCCCTGAAGAAAGAATGTGAAGTTTTCTTTTTTGATTCAGTATATCTTAAACCTTTAATGGTAACACACCCCTCTCCCCCCCCCCACCCCTGGTGCAACGTTTACCGAGAACGCCTTTATTATTCACTATCTGGGTTATGTCTAAGTCATTTTCACTTAGCGAGTCTGAACCTTTAACTTGGCCACGATTCCCAATTTCGTACCTCCCTGAAGGACTATGTATCTTCATGCCAACCTCCCGCATCAATCCAAATCTTTAACCATACTCCACTCCAACACTGGTCTTCGTACCCATAGAACCCTTACATATTCGCCACTGTTTTCGGGTAATCTCCAAGACAACCCCTCATGAAACCTACTTTAAAAGGGATTTCTCCTTCATCTTCCACCCTACATTGGTTCCCTGCGATGCATCCTACCCCCATCACCTACTCGACCAACACCACCTTCCATATATATAGTTGTCTAATAGCTCCGGTGCTAGCTCGACCCTCTTCAACGCCCATCATTCATTCTGTAACTGTAGACGTGAGTGCCCGGCCCACCATGATTCAACCCACCTATCTCCTCCACAGACAGGATAGCCCCAGACTGAGCTAGCTCTAAGGCCTACTCACTGATTGCGATTTAAAAGATAACAGGTGTTAACCTGGTGTCGAGTACATCGAAAGGTGCCCCGACCCCCCGGGGCTGACCTTCGGCTAATTTATATCTCTACCAGAGGGTAAGGAGATAACGAGCGACAGATGGAACATTCTCCGTGTGTCACAAATAGTATCACATTATATCGCACCGTATACTGTGCTTTATACCACGGGTGCCAATATGAACTTACATTCTTCGTATTTCCTTCCTGAAATATACTGAGGGAAAAATAAGTGATTAAATGAAACCACAAGTATTCCTTCATGTTTTCAAGGTTTCTTTACAAGCCTATTAAGCACAGCTAACGAAGCAACTTGATACAAACTATCGGAACACTTGTGCTTTCATGTAATTCCTTATTTTTTCCGTCAGTATTGTAGTTCCCATCATCACCACCATGTCTCCCATAACGTCTTTGCATTCTGTTAGGCAATTGTTTGCGTACCGGAAGCCACTCGTATTTCGCTAACAGCAGGTGTCATCACTCATTTCTCCGATCCATTCGTATAACTTTTCACCTCTATTTTGCCTATCACGTCCATGTATTTCTTTCGTCAGATAGACGAGACTGGTTATTCTCTGGCCTTGGCCTACATAAGTAAGAAAAAATGTAACTGTGAATCATTTAAAGCGGTCTAAATGTGTTTTTGTTTAAACAGCAAAGGGCTGCTGACAACCAAAAGTCATTTACGGCCCCGTTTAAAGGATTATTAACGAGACGCACTAGCTGGCATTTGCAAAGGCTACAATGTGATTCTTCTGGAGGTGAATTGCTAGTAAATATTGCTGGGGAAAGTCTTTAGTAACTTGTGCTACCACCTAAAAACACCGTCTGCACTCCCACTAGTTTTTTACATTTACACTGTCCATGTCTGTAGCGACCAGAACATATAGATCGCATTAAGTTTAAGAGCTAACCTGGAGCAGTACTGCAGATAATAGGGTTTTACGAAATTGTTGACTGTTTATCCCAGTTCTGGTTGCTGCACGTCTTGTTATCTGAACCTCATACGCTGTCAAAATCAATCTCGGCCCATTGTCCCAGGCTGAACTCCCTCAACCGGTTGGACATAGTTCGCAAATGATTGCTATTAACACAAGAAATGCTCGATTTGTTAACGAGGCTGTTTGGTATCAGATATGGTTATATGTGTCGTAATTTAAGAAATTTATATAGAGTAACCTCATCACTCTGATATCATATTCTGTATCAGTGATGCCTAAAAAAAACCAACGAATCGCGATCGATATTCAAGCGCCTTTTTAAGTGTACTTCACTCCACATGTTTAGTTCCTCATACCCATCATCTACTGTCGTTCTGTGAATTCCTTTGTCATATAAACTTTAAAGCTACTGTCAATAAGCGATTTGGTTACAGCATAATCCACATCATATCCCAAAGCAGTGTATCAGAACTACAAACAGTGAAGAATGTGCACTTATGTCTGGAGGGAATCATTGGATGCAGTTCCATTACCGTGGTTCAACTTAGACGATATAACCCTCGGGTTGTCGCCACTCCAAGACTTGCGATGGTCGTTGTAATTGGATCACCAAATGATTGAATCCCAATTCACATCGGAAGCAAGAGTAATTCACAATTGGTCAGAATGTATGATCTGGTCGATGTTCGATCACTGCAACATTGATCGTTGGTTGTACTCTCAACAAAGCAGTCGTGATATATTTATCGGTGGTATAGCTAACTGAATGTAAACAAACCACGTGGCAATGGCGAGCTGGTGTGAAAGGGACAAAACCTGTCCACAGTCACAAGAAATAACTGTTCAAGACAATGTCAGTTGTACGATTCTCTCTGTATTACAAGCATGTTTTCATTAATCGCTAACAGACCTTCCTATGGTTTGGTGAAAAGGTTCTTGCTACGGGACATTTGTTACATCCGTGTGATGCGATGAGTTGTTTTGCTTCAATTAAGACATACTCAAGTAAGTATACTCAATATCAAAAGAAACGCAATTCTGACTTGTTGTCAAGGTATTAAATAGAAGACATACACATGAACACTTACTTTTATGAGATTTCATTTTTTCGAAACTTGCCTTTCCGTTAATGTTCCATATACCCGGTAGATACCCGGTGAGATAAAGTCCTGTATGACTATAACCTTCTAGCGCCTAAGAGGCAGTTTGGGTTATCCGAGGTAATGATAATCAGATTCTGATTACAGAGTGCAGTGAGCAACTAGTCAGATGGATACTAAACGCTATATAAGTGAATTATTATCATTATCATTATACTTTCAAGAGACTTTTTCAAGGATCCATCATCGTCAAACTATTAAAGATGTTCGCCAAAGGGTGAGAGTAAATTGCCCAGTAGCAATCTTCACAAAGTCGTGTAAAATGAATGAAAAACAACCGGAAACAATACTTTATGTGTCTGGTGACGTTAATTATTCTGAGGTATTTCAGTCTACCAATCTATATATCCGTTATGCATACAGATGTTACTTTAACACTAGACATGTCATGCCACCTAGAAGCATTCCCCACCAGACATGCGACCTATACGTTTCTATTTGAAGAACTGGTCTTCAGCAACCCATGCTTGTTGTAAGAGGCAACTAAAAGTATCTGATGGTTAGATTTGCCGACTTGGTTGACACATTCCATCGTATCCCATTGCGTAGATCGATGTTTATGCTGTTAATCACTGGATTTGCAGGTCCCGACTCGAATTTATAGGCCGCTGCCATATAACTGGAATAGCGTTAAGTGCGGTGTTAAGCAACAAGCAAACGAACGTTAGAAATATAACTATTTCGACATTGTAATCATCAATATGTCAAGAAACAGTTACAAGACCCTTACACCTGTTATTTTCATCATGACCAAGAAATATGTACACCTGGCTAGCTATTCTGAAAATGTTCGTAGCCCTACGAAAGTCTTAAGCCCATTCTTAGCACATAGGCTTCGATCAAAAGATTTCTTAGGGCTACGAACGCTTTGAGAATAGCCAGCCAGATGCTAGACGACGCAGGCCGGACTAGTTATGGGATAATTTCCGGTTGACATCAGTTGCAGCGATGCTGCATCGAAGACCCATCAATCAGTGTGAATTATTTATTCTGATGAGGAGTTGTAGGTCTCCTTATAAGAAGTTCCCGACGCTGACTGATTACGTTTACTCAGGTATCCTTACATTGAAAAGGCAATTGTTTCCTGAAGGTAGGATATTTGAACACCTTTAATGGTGATAGGTTTCTGTGGAAGACGGCGTTGTCTTTATTGTATCAAATGTCTGTTGGTATTATCGGTCTGTAACATATTAATCAGTTTGTGTTTCAAATCAATGTTAGACTGGCATTTAACAAGACGCCTTGGTGTGAATCCAAATATGACTGCAGGTGCTTGTACAATTTACGATGTTGATTGATATATAACTTTGAATACTTTAGTATGAAGTATTTGAACACAACGTAAGAGTTAAACATGAAAAGTGGGGAGAAGGCATGTGTGCATGCGCGTGTGCATGCGCGTGTGCATGTGTACGTGCGTGTGGGTGTGCCTGTAGGGAATGTTAGGAGCGCATGTGTTCACTCACATAACGAAATCCCCACTTCGTCACAAACCAATTACTCACTTCATAAACAGTAAACAACTCACAAGACCTCACAGCAAATCTAAGTGAGCGAAATGAATGTGTTCAGTCTCAGTTATTATTTCAGTTGTATGGGCGGAACGCGTTCAGTTGTCACTTCATAAATTTCATTATAAGTGAGTGTGTGAGCATGGTTTTATGTCGCTTTTAGCAATATTCCAGCAATTTCTAGACGGTGGACAGCAGATATTGGCTTCACACATTGTACCCATATGGAGAATCGAACAGTTTAAGTGCACTTAGACTCAGAGTCCATGCTCGAGTATTTTCTGTGATGCCAGGATGGTTTATTCGTGTGTTCGATTCCCAAATCATACGGATTATGGTTCTTGGTAATCGTCTGAGACTTAAATCACTTTAGACTTTCCTCACCCACACACAGTCATAACTGGAAAACTGGCCAAAGCGCTGCTGAGCCAAACTCGCATACATTACTCGCGTTCTGCTGATATGTCTTCATGTGAGGAAACAGCTTCAATTTGTTGTTAAGGTGTGATTACTAAAACCGATTTACCTTTCTTCAAACGAAAACGTCCTTCTGTTCTATTCACATTACATTGAGTGAGTATCCTATATACTGGCAATGCAAGTCGGTATAATCAAAAAGCAAACTAATACATCTGATCCGAAATCGGAATCAATAAAGGTATGTATTTCGTAAATACAGCAAATGTCAACAATGGGTACGCGGTCAATAAATATCATTGATATCTTTCATATGTCGCCAACCTGCGAACACAAATCAAAGACTGATATCGACTGGCTAAAGGTCTAATGCGGAAGACACCACATGTGTTGAGTGGATTGGGGAAGGGGAGGTGGGGGGATAAAGGAATGTCCGTCTCATTCACATGCGTTTTAATAAACTCCTGACAACGACTACCACAGATGAATCGAACTGTTTACTATATATACGGTGGGGTTATGGAGTCCGACTTCTACAGATGCTGTTGTTGTTTGTGTTGTTTACGTGCACACAGACTGGTAAATACTCTGTCGGCTTTTGAGTGTTTAAAAAGGATTTACTATGTGTAGATCTGCGGAGCATGGGGGACACACCGGAATGGGCGGATCAGGAGCTCCCCGGTATGGATAACTCGACATGTGACCCGGATACTGAATACTGGTAAGTTACAGTTTTCAGTTTATATACCAGTCTAAATCACACACTGCCAACGTCTGTGTCAGGGATGAGTTTGGTACTTCCGGGGCAAGGCCGTGGAACCGATTTTCAGTCCTGGGGCACTCCGTTGAGTGGCTAAGTGTTTGTAGCAAGTTTGCATGTAAAATCGAAACACTAAAACTGTACAGCTCTTTGCTCTATACTTTTTTCGTTCGATCATTATATCTTTCATGTTTCTGTTTCAAATGATATCAAATGCGTCAGTTTCAAACTGTCGTACATGCTGCAGAGATTTTATCATTCAACATACAGACCCCTAGCCGTTATTCATTGTCGCGGGTATGTTTCTGATTCCATGACCCAATTCGACGCCCATATAATTATGGGTCCTTGACTGGAGGAATCTGCCCCTATGGCTGTTTCAAATGATTTCTTGTTACAATGTAACCAGGAGTGTTTGTGTCTATACAATCAATAATCTCATTCGATGTACTTCTATACAACTGTGAAAGAAAACCTGTCAACAATCTTAGAAAGTACAGTCAATGATAAAGTAAAGAATAAACACAACATATGATTCACCGTCTACGTCTAAGCTCATCAATGTTAAAGATTTTGGAGGAAAAGTGTAACATCAAGACGTTGCTTCAAGATTGATAACTTTACTTCGTAATAATAATTCTAGAATACTAAACGTAACCTGATTATATAAGAGCTTATCTCTAATATCACCCAACCCAAATATTCCCGAGAAACAATGGCCAATGTCCAACTTATTCAACATAGTTCCGCGGGTCCCAGTCCAATGCAATGTTCCATTCATGTTAGTATTTGGGCATTAATATCCCAATGGCAATGCAGCATTTCTGCCGGTTCTACAAAAGGCAGAACGTAAATCAATTGCGTCCAATCTTCTGCGGGCATATCGCGTTATTCCATCACCATCTACAGTTACCACACTGTTCTATAACCCATTAGTGTCCATGAATCATATTGACTTCATCTGTTTTGAAAAATGTAAAATGTCAGGGGATACATCCATTGTTTAACAGGAACATTTATAAACACTATTGGTTATTCTAGCATTGCGTCATTCAGCTCTCGGACTGAACCCACAGTTCTGGTGCGGTGAAAACTAGAATCATGATCAAGACGACCTGGAGTCCAACCCACAACTATAGAATTGTAAGCTCAGAGCAAATAGTATTGGGTGAAAGAGTTCAGTTTTATGTAGCATTTTAGAAATGTTATATAATTATAATAAATATATAGAAATAAGAGGACGCACACGCACACGCGCGTTAATGGCCATAATTATAATGTTTATTGATAATCGTTTTCCAAGGACATTACCATCCTTTGTTTGTTGCACTGTGTGTGTGTGTGTGTGTGTGTGTAGTTTGCCATATTTCTCGTTCACAGTAGTTACCCTTTAGATCCTACTTTGATATCTCTCACAACTAACTGCCAAACCACAGAAAAAGGACTACGTGATATAACGACTGAGCTTCGTACCTGCAAAATCATCTATACCTATCTGTCATATTTGTACAGGTTAATAAACCCACGGTACATCCACTAGTCAACTCAAGTGGTGTCATGTGCTGTTCAATCACCGGAATATGTGTTTGTGATCGCCTTCAATCCGGCAATAGCGAACTACCCAACTCAATAAATAAACTATCACTAGCTGTAGATTGAAATGCAAAAGGATTATATAGTATTACCTTCTAAGCTTTGAGTTGTCCATGCCTCTTTCACTTCACCACTTCACATTTAAAATATCACATACACTTCGGTTTGCAATGATAGGAATCTTTTGTGGAGCTTCTGCTAATGCAACTACTATAGAAGATAAGTGCTCAGGTAGACGAAATACCTTTCCTGTTGTGTACACAGGTAAATTGATATCACGTCATAGTTACTAGAAAAACAGTATGTAAACGGACAGTATGGTCGTGTGTACGAACAGAAGTAATTCATGAATTTAAAGGCTTGTACCGCGTGTTCCGCATTCGGATTTTTGTGGTAAAAACAGGAAAGATATTTCCACATTTGATCAACTCGTGACCAAAATGGTCTTTCGAAATGCGCTATATGTTCATATGTATTTTAGGTGAACATTTGACTTACTCAAGCATGTGTTTAAGACTGCCTACTCCGTTGGGTTGGGATCCACTTGTCTCTGTGCAGCAACTTTGTATGGTTATTTGATTTGCAGCATTAACACCTGTTTGTGACAGAGTCGGACTCGAAAATTTCTTGTAATGATGTCTTATGAGACCAGAGAAAATGTTGTTATACTTTCCCTAGTTTAAACAAATCTCATGTACATAACTTCTCAGATTTGCAAGCAAATATACAAAATAAGAATAATTTGACTCATTGTTAAAATATCGTGAGAAAAAATGCTTACATCACCAGGAAACAAGGGTGTAATTTTTATTTAAATTCAACTTTGCAAACAGGGACCGTTTCCAGTCTAAGCGTAGTAAAGTTAGTTATATTACAAGGGACAGTCCAGTGAGTGTGTATTGTTTTAATGGTAGTTCACTTGAACAACGTTCAGACTGGTTGGCTGTCCCATCACGACAGCCTATTAATAATCGGTTGCGGACCTACCACTGGTCGATTTCATGAAAATACAGTCAAACTATTTGGCTACAGAGTGGTCTGTGATTTTAGAGAAAATTCATTTAAAATTACTAAGACTCATTACAGGATTAAGAAATTCAACCCCTCGTTTCATGCTGTATGGGGAACTAGGAAGATTTCCTACAAAAAAATATGATATATGAACGTTTATTAAACTTTTGGCACAAGTTAACTTACCAAGAAGGTGTTTTTAAGTTTACCAACTTAATTTACAAGTACCCATCATTCCAAAGAAGAACAAATAAAAAATATAATCCCTGGCTACAGCACGTTAAAAATATATTAGACACTACTGGACTCCCTTATGGTTTTGAAAATCCGTCACCTTGCACAACCCAGTGGTTGGTCTCAAAAGTTGAATATATTCTTAAGGATCAGTTTATCCAAAACTGGCACAATGACATTATTTCTAGTCCCAGGGGAACTTCCTGTCAACATCTAAAGCCGTTTGATAATTGTGATGAGTATCTCTTCCTCCCAAAACGTATTTCACTGCCACTGTTGAGATTTAGAACATGTAACCGTAATTTACCTATTGAGACGGGCCGCTGGTATGATATTCCAATGGACGAGAGAACGTGCTAGTCACCATCTAGGTAGAGTGAGTGAGGATACCTCAGCGCCCGACGAAATAAACTGGGCGTTAACGGCAAATTGCATGAATGAATTGCTACCCCTCCGCTTACTGCTTAACAAACGATCATTCGTAGATACAAGATATATCTTTCAGCTAAACGACGTGGAGGAGCGTGTTATGTCGTCCCTATCTTAGCGTCCACTCCAAATATTGACCTGCTGGTTAGGGGCAGTGTTTAGACACATCTTGAGTTATGGCAGGCGTAACAAGTCTCTTAGCTTCTCACATAGCTCCCTCTAGACGTACATCCAGTTTGTTAGTCAGGGCATTATAAAGACAACCTCCTAAGATGTACTCAGTTCTTTGCTGACTTCAACCATATGATGATGTACAGCTGTTGATTCCCAGAGAACACTGATGCTGATGCTTCCTTCTGTAAATGTTTAACATGCTGATCTCACAAGAATATCACAAGTTCACATACGTGATGAGTTACTGGCAATCATTACAGTGGATGTTGTGACGTGAAAGTGTGGCCAGTGTCGTGTTCTTGTTCGCACTAATGCCGTTGTCGCAGTTCTATCCCACTGATGTGCCATCCCTCAGTTTCAACCTTACTGCCCTACTCAGCCACAGGACACTGAACCCGAACGGACCAATACCGTGCCCTGTACTGCTGAGTGACAAGCAGCGTGATGAGCACCAGCTTATGTTGTCTTTTGGCTTGGGATCGAACCACCGTTCCTTCCCTTTCTGGAGGGACACTGCACCTTGAGGCCAAGGAGCCGGTCATTGGCTAAAGGTTGATTACTTAGGCTTGTAAAATTAGGCTTTTGATGATATCTGCAACTTTTAATAGAACATTGAGCTCACCACAGTAAATTACACCACACGCTAGCCCAAATTTACTTTTTTTCAGATAATTCTAATGATTGTGATACAGGTTTAGAGCAATTCAGCTTCATTTGCATGTATAGTTCATACTTTAAGTGTGCAAAACAAACTGCCTTTCAACAAATCCTCTGTGGTACTCACCGCGCTGTCCAGTTCATCGAACGGCCATGATGTATAGTCTTTGTGTAAGGCCATAAATAACGCAAGCGCCCGAGATTGAAACAGACAACTCGGTGTGAGGCAAAACTGTACGAATGGATCCCTGAAAATCAGCGTCGACACCTACCCGTAAAGTAGTTCGGGCTAGAATATTGGCTTTCAGTAACCCAAATTTGACAAACAGGATCGGGTGGTCAGGCTCCTTGATTTGGCTGCCATCATGTCATCAGCTCCCAAATGCACAGATCGAAGCTCATGCTGTTGATCACTAGACTGTCTGGTCCAGACTTGATTATTTGCAGGCCGCCGCCGTCATATAGCTGAGTGTGGCGTAAAACTACACTAACTCAGTGTCAACACCAGGTGTTGGGTAACAATAAGTACAATGCTAACTAGAATGGCATTATTTATTCTGCGATATACGCATGGTGATACCGGTCACGGTCCTAACTGGTGTATTAGACCACGTGTCACTTTAGATCTTCTGACTTTTGGTAAATCACAATGACTATCGTGACCCCTTCTACGACTCGCGACAAAGATGTAAACATTATGTTTATAATTCGTTAATTCGACAAATTGTTCATGACAGGAAATTGCTTTGCCTTAAAATCAGTTATTCACAGGATAGCTATTTTCGAATCAGTTCGACGAGTTGACAGGTTTTGTGGCCTGGCGGTATGAGTGTTATTGCACCCCGATGGTGTGGGGCATTGACAAACCACTGGTTTCTTTGGCCTAGACTTGATTATTTACTGAGTCATGATACCGGCAGAATATCGCTATCTCAACACAACACAATCACAACTGTAAAAAAAACAAACCCGAGCAAAATGACGGCGACAGGCCTCACATTATGGATTCATTATTATCTGAAGTGACACCATGTCGTGTGTAAAGGTGAAGGTCAAGTAATTTGTGGATAAGCGTTATTTTTCATAACAACTGCAGTGTCGAGACTAGGGCATGCACAGGTGTCTGCAATGGTACTTGAAGGGAGACTTTCAGTCGGAGGTATGTAAAATATTGATCATGTCACCAATCCCATATTTATTAAAAACGTATCTATGAGACCTGACGTCAAACTCGACCGGCTAAGCACGAGTTAATTTGATCAAGGAGCAATGCAGACGTACTCAAACACAACAAACAAGCCTGGTACCTGTTCAGAGACAATATCCCCGCAAACGTTATTGCGTGAGAGCCACTGGTGTCGTCTGCTCGGTTTAACGGGCGCTGAGGGAGATGTTTAGGAGAATAGACACATCAGGGGAACAAAACCTACATTAAACACTTGTACTCGTGTTTGCAATTGATCGTTCCGTTGTTCTGTGAAGTTGTTTACCCGCTGCCACCAGCGGGGAAGGGTAGCTCACCTTTGTGAGGGCAGGACACGGCTCCCTTTGCTTGAACACCTGGTTTAATCACTTTTTGACAGTGATTCATAAACACATACTCCTGATACAGAGGAGATTGTAATTTGGACTCTGCTTTCAGAACAGATTTGTCAAGATTATGGTGAAGGTTTATGTCCCTTTAATTTACAGTAGGGTGCTAGTGTTCGTGTAAAACGAAATGTATCTACAGGACTGGTCACCTCAGACCAGAAAATTTCATACACATGGTGACTTTACCCAGTTCGGTTCTGCGTTGACTCTGTGGGTCTGAGGATGGACGGCCATTTGACTAGCTTTATGGATGTGATTTCCTGAAACCTGCTGTATGAAGATCTTGGAGATTCAACTTTGTACTTGTTGACAACACTTGGGTTTGAGAAAACTGCGTGGGCTGTTTACAGAAGGTACGCGGTTTGATAATTACATGGACAGTGCTTGCTTACTGGATCTTTTATTAAGACATTACAGTTTAAGAATAGTACAACATTATCATTCTGAATCTGTAATTGTTTAATGTTATTTTTTCTGGATGTGATTGATCACAATTGCTGTATATCAGATTCGCGCTGTCAAAGCTAAATGAAATCTTTTTCAAAGGTAGCATTGTTACTTTTGTGGAGTATGTGACGTAACGGAGTATATGAATAACCAGTAGGCAGTTCGGGCTTTAGTTCGTTCCAACACATGCTTTAATATTCCGTGGTACCTTAGAGGACAGACGCCCTGACGTGACAACTCTCTGTAACGGGCCAGCAGGCACAAAGCAAGAGTCCACAAGTCACATTAATCATGGAAAACATGCATGTGCAACAAAGACACTGCATTTACAGATTTGCATTTGAAAGGACATTCGTTATCCACTTCTTTTATCCACGGGCACAGTGATACCACAGAATAAATTGCAGCACGGATTGGATTCTTGATCCTTGAAATGTCGTCTGCCGCCTTCTCCGTGACAACTTTCATACATAATTACAAACTGACCGCCGATCAAACAAGATCAACCAGGTAATGATTGTACCCGGGTCAAACAGACTAACACGCAATATGTGGATCATGCCGTGATCAAAATGACTTATCCAGATATTGTTGTCTGCTCAGCACGTGCTGTGACGCCTCTTCACTGTGGTCTGCTGTCTTATCATGGCGGCGACGTCAGTGGCGTGATCACAATTCATTGAGGATTTCTGATCAGTAAATCTTTATATCAAGCTAAGGACTTTGAATTAAGGACTAGTGAGTTACCTGAATATTTATTTGACCGACAGGGCAGAAGAACGATGAGGTCTATGGGGGTAAGTAAACTTTAACTTTACTTTCAAAAAACATGTAATGAAAACGAAAATGCTTGCTGTATTTAGGAGCGTAGGTTATTTAATAAATAAAGTAATATATTAGTCTATAGAAGTTAAACAATACCGCATATCTATGATAGATTGATTAACTGTTGTCGGATATTTTCATTTATTGGCGGTGTTATATGTCAGTGACATTTCATGTGAAACTGATGGCTCCATTTCTATTTGAATGACAAAGTATTGTGTTTGAACGATTTTAGAAATATTTGCGCGCATCGTACCTGTGATGAATCGAGCTGTGGCCTCGGCGTAAAGGTGTAATATGCGCACCTCCCGAGTACTATTCCCCATTGCTCTCGGTGCCATAGGTTTGGTACCTCTCAATATATTGGCTGACAGCGGGATAGAACACGGGTTATGCAGCAAGCGACGCAACCCTTTGGCACTTTTGGTAATACAAATATAGCCTCACTGTTGAAGGGTCGTTACATTGTTCAAAAAGTTCATGGTGGGTTCCTGGGAGAAATCCCATCTGGTGCCTGGGCTGCTTCTTAAAGGGGACGGGGGCCGAGATAGTGCTGAGCCCGACTGATCACTCAAACCCTCTTTTCTACCAATGTCTTAATCTGTAGAATAACTAAAATAATTTGGTAATTTCAAAGAAATATCTTCTCATATTAAGCAGATCGAACCTCGTCTTCGACGTGACGAACGTTGAAACCTCTGGGCTAACCCAACATGGTCGAAAACCAGTGATGATAAAAAGTCGTTGAGTGAACCGTCGATGTAGCCTTATTACAGTACTATGAAATCAACTTTCACCAATTCAAACACACACGAATTACCTCTCTTATGTAAATTTACATAGGTTCTACGGGAGCACACAGGAAGATATATATCCCTTTTGATATGTTATTGACACAAGTACTCCTGAGTCCCCTCCACGTCAAGTTTTATTTTCATCCAAATCTTGGTCGTTTGTTACGAGAAATACTGGCCAGGAAATACAATGGCCGGAATAAACATTATAAAACCTACCACTGTTACAAAGACATCACAGTCATAAATAAAAGATCGGTGCAAACGTAACTTGTGGTGTGACGTACGTGAAGTGCGTGTAGTATAGAGGGACTTATAAACTGCCTGTAGGCATTAAAGGCACACGTTGAGTATGCTGTATTGTATCCTTTTACCACTATCAAAGAGGTGGGCACCAGAAAGGGGCTTGGCGCATTCTAACCATGTGGGGAATTGGCCAGAGTCTTCATGATGACAAACTAACGCTTTAGACACTAGGCTACCCTACCTCAGGTATTGTTGTTGAATCTTTATGAGATCAATATGTTTGTATAATGTGTTATTGCGTCTAGGTGTGATAAAATGGATACGGTGTTTGATCGGCACTCTCGTTAGTTGACCCGTGCTTTTTAGATGAGAAATTGACTTGCCTTTGCATATGTTTGTGATGGGTGTGACCAGTTGTGCAGTACATGCTCGCCTCCTTACTATATAGTATTGATTTATAAACGTATGTTTATGAGTAGTCGGAATAAATTGACTCTTTTTTCAGAGATTTGTTGAGATTCTGGACAGGTGTTTGCGGATCTGATCACGTAACGAATGGTTTACAAGTTTGCTGTGATGAAGTTGAACTCTTATTGGGGAGAATATAACTAGAATGTTATTTTCAGAACAATTTCTACTTTCGTACTAGGTGGTGAAACGTATGCAGTATGAACTGACCGTGATCAATTTATGCTTCCTCATACGTAGATACTAAATGGAAGTAAACGCTACCTTCTGACAGAACTTTTAATGTTTGTCATAGATCTTTTATCTTCTATAGTTAGATAGTTATATATATTTAAAGGAAACAAATCGATTTATCAGGACAATAGGTGTGACTTGAGAAGTGAGTCAAGTGAGGTGACGTGAGGTTAGGCACTGTCATATTACACAGGTGATAAACGCTGTCTATGATCAACCGGAAGCTGGTCGTAGTCAACTACCATTTTCCCGATAGACAGTCAATCCAAGAAGAGAGTGAGTCCCAAACTTTATAAACTTTTGTGAATATCTTAATTTGTATGTATTGACAGGAGCTCAAATCTTGAAACAATGGCTACATAACCTTATTTTGCGTAAAAAAGCAAAATACGTGAAATGATTTCAATTGATAATGGTGTGAATACGTCGAAAGTGGTCGATTTCTCGGCCTTTCCTATTCGCGCCTACAGATGTGTCAAGAAATGCTTAAATTGTCAATGACATATAATATGCCATGACCAAATGAAATAGGGGTTATAATCCAGGACCATTCAGTTTATCAGGCAAGCCGATTTCATGAACCTTTGCTAATGGGAAATATCAAAATATTATAAAGTGTGGAACTCTCTTCTCGGATTGAGTGTCTATCTAGGAAGTGGTGGTTGACGACGGTCAACTTCCGGTTGAGCACAGACAGCGTTTACCCCCTGTGTATGATGTAAACAACAGCAGATACCGAATACCTTGTAACAACCTCGTAATAACCTCCCTGTCCGATACTGAATAATAACAAACTCATAATAAAGTCGGGATAAAGTACTGTCGGAAATGGAAAATAAAACTGTTTGGGGCTGGACATTCAGTGGGATGCGTAATAGGATATTCAGAAGAGCACGTTTACTCGTAAAATCACGCAAAACCTACAAAAAATAAGAATAGCTGGTGAAAACAACAGATCAGACTATAGTTCGCGTTATGGCCGTTCAGCCAGGTATGACGACGGACCATCGACTCACCTGGCATGAAATGCATGTGCTACCTTCGGGCACAAAGGAGTCATCTCAAAGATATTTTGTGCCTTTCCGTGTGTGTCTTTGTCTCATATGTGGATGACTATCTTACGGGTCTTTCTTCATAAAGATCATGTTGAGATACACAAAAGTGTATGTTACCCACTGAAAAGCTGAATCTTATTAAATGTTTCAAAATATATAGGTGGCATGACCACCCGATGGACTGGATAGTATTTGTAAATTGTTACGATATGCCGTTTGTTTCCTCAGTTTAATTCCCCTAAAGGATTATCTTTTCTCAGCTGATATCTCTATCCCCTAGCCCGACCATAATCACCGTTTGTGACACCCCGTCCTGACACCCTCCTACCTGTTTCCTTTTACAGTAATAGAGACTCATCGGTGGCTACATCCTTAACAGTTTCAGTATTAAGTTATTATTTTTACGCCAGCTATCGTTTATAATGAAACTAAGTTCAATTTTAGAATGCTCATTTTTATACAATATCATCGCACACTAATTTGCATAAAGTGTGCATAAAGTCTGTTCCAGATACGTCGCTTTGAAAAAAAAAGATATCGCTCATTTCTGCACTAATCTCTCCTCAGAGAGGGGTCCTTTTTGTACGTTCCTTCCCTATCTCCTTACCTATCAGACTGTAGTTAGGCCGAACTTTGTTTAACAGATGTCACATTTACACATATTAACTATAAATTGTAGATATAAATGCGAAAAACAGTTGCTGTTTTTCGATTTCCGACAGTTACTTTAGTATGATCAATTTGTGTGTTTGTTTCTGAACATGGAAGTGTTTTGTCAATTTCATTGAAACGAAGGCTAAACGTGGTACATCGCCTTTAACAGAAAGTGTGTGAGTGAGTTAATATTTAACGTCACATCGGCAATATTGCAGCTACATCGTGATAAGACCGATTAATTGTAAAAAAAGGCCTTAACAGAAAGGATTTTTATTGAGTTAGAAAGTTAACTATTGAAATCTTTATGGATAAAGGCATGATACTGATAAACTTTATGGATAAAAACGTACTGTATTTGGCGAGTGTGACATCTCGATACAGGCTCCTGTACTGTTGTGAAGCAGGGCCCCGTTCCTCAAAGCGATCGTAAGACTAGGACGATCTTAACTCCCATACTTTAACATAGAATTACGACTGTCGAAGTGCTACTGTCGCTTTGACGAACGGGGCCCTGTCCCTAGATTTTTGGACTTCTGTTAGCGCTTAGACAGTCGTAAAATAATTTTAATGTATGGCACTTACAATTATCTTAGCGCTAAGAGAGCTTCGAAAATCTATCCCAGATATTCCATCATTATCGACTGCAGGATGTCTCGAATCTGGTTCATGACCTGACAAATGCAGCGCCACATATAAATAACGGAACGGTTATGTGTAACATTCCGCTGAAGGCCTTCAGCGTGGATCACATATGTGTCTGGATAAACATATCGTGACAAGAAAGTACATGTTTTACTCACCAATATCTCCTGATCCATAAATCCACAAACACAACTTTTACTTCAAAGGTTTCTGTATATTGACCTAAATTAATATATAATCTCTGCGTTCCAATGCAAAACATATTTTTCATCTTACCTGTATTAAATTTATGACATTTAAAAAGCAATAGGTGTTTGTCGGCACAAAGGGTGTGGGCCTTTCGACTATTTCTCTTTATGTGGTTAAACAGTACATGTTTAACCACAGTTTAACTATCAATCATCTGAAAGAAATTTTATCAACTCCAACTAAATGTTCCATAGAACACAACTGTTGCTAAAAGTCGTACATATTAAAAAAATATTTTTGATTACAAATTGATTTTGTTCGTCAAGCATTAGGTTCGGGTTCGAATCTTCACATGGGTATAATGCGTGTCTAGTTCTACTCTCTCTAGTTCTACGCATACTCTCTCACTCAGAAACAGAAAACGTTGATCAAATTTCACGCTTTGTGGCCGGTGTCTGGAACGGCCTGTGTGTGTCTCCACGGGACATACAGACGTCAGGAACTATGTTTTGTCCTCCATGAATTTACATATACCTGTAACTATTCACCATCCGAACGAACCATGTTATTGTAACTGCCGCGAGACATACATACATGTCATGTCATAGTGAAAGGAGTAACCAAGAAATGTGTCGTACCCTTTGTTCCAGAGTTTTCAGTGTCAGGAAAACGACTGATTTGCCATTGAAAATGTTTCTGATGATACCAGGGGCATGATACGCTACGTGAACACCTGAAAATGTCATTATTGGACAGTGAGTGAGTGAGTGAGTGAGTATGGTTTTATGCCACTTTAAGCAATATTCCAGCAAATGCACAACAGGGCACACCATAAATAGGCTTCACACAATCTACCCATGAGGGGGAATCTAACCCAGGTCTTCAGATTGACGAGCGAACGCTTTAACCACTAGGCTACCCCACCGCCTCTATTTGACAGCGATTCGTAAACTCATGAGTGAGTGAGTGAGTTTAGTTTTACGCCACACTCAGCAATATCCCAGCTATATGACGGCGGTCTGTAAATAATTGAGTCTAACATTCCAGTGATCAACATCATGAGCATCGATCTGTGCAATTGGGAACCGATGACATGTGTCAACCAAGTCAGCGATGCTGACCACGCGATCCCGTTATTCGCCTCTTACGACAAACATAGTCGCCTTTTGTGGCAGGCATGGGTTGCTGAAGGCCTATTCTACCCCGGGACCTTCACGGGTCCATAAACTCATGATCATGTAATTTTCGAAATAGTGTCTTGGGCAATACATGTTCACAACAGATTGTACTTTGGAACATCTAAGGTATCAATTTGTTTTGTAAAATATGTTGGCAAATGCTTATTTCTCTACTCTTAACAATCTTGTTTTCCGATAAAATGAAATATCTGAAAGGGTTATACACCTCAGATACATTTTGAACGCATCTCTCTGTATCAAGTACACATCGACAATAACTACCCTCTATATTAGCATAGCATTGTGGGAGTGAGTGAGTTAGAATATTTAGCAATATTCCAGCAATATCATGGCGGGGAACAGCAGAAATTGGCATCACAGAATGTATCCATGTGAGGAATCGAACCCGAGTCTTCCGCGCATCGAGCGAACGCTTAACCACTAGACTACCGCCTCGAGCACTGTGGGAAAGTACGGTAGTCGAACAAAGAGAATTCTTTCTCCGAATTCGTTTATGTCACCTGTATCTTTTGTTCTACATCTCTCAAATTCACCAGTGACATGTTAATACCAGTAAAATAAGCAACAGCAAGAGATTATCAGCCTAACCTGTTTATTAAAACACTAAGTTGTCGTTATTGATTCCCAGTTCACGGCGTGGTTACCAAGACATGCGACACCTGTAGACAGTGGGAGAGCACCTTCTCTCTAAGTCTCTCATATCCAAGTATCAGGGGAATGGCATGCCGTTATATTGTCACTGTAGATATAAACATACTCAAAGTAAACAACCCAAGCCTGTTGATCTTGACGCATCCGTTCTATTATATCTCCTATCCTAACGTGTGAAATGGGATCTAACCAGTCCTGTCACAGCATACACAGTCATGACTGGCGACCGAACCCAAGACTGACGTGCCACCTGCGAGTGTTGTAACCATTAATATTAAAAACATACCTGAACCAATTTCGTTTGGACCTTGATTAACGCCACAATGCCCAATCTGGTATAAGGTGAGGACTAAATTGAACAATGTAAGTACAAGTCTTAAATCATTTGTCAACCAAAAATCCCCAGTTTATAGATCATTTGAAAATAATGTGAAAGATAATATTTTCATGTATCCCATATTTTGTTCTCATTTGACGAAAGTGTTTTCAATCTTGACGTGTTCCGAATCCATTACTGCATATAACACCAAAATATTCCAATCATATGTAACAAGAGCGATTGTCTTTATAAATATTCTAAATATACGGGCTATTAAGTAAATATTTCCGACAAATGGCATTTTAACCTCTTTTTTCTTTTCAACTATGTGAAAACGGGTTAAACCAATATTGAGCTTACCAATTAAACCCAGATCTTCGGCACGATGTGCAATCACTTTCTCCACATTGCTACATGATCTCTGTATTGTTACTATGGAAAAATTCATATCGTGATACCATGGCGACCATCTTTAGAGTACTTTAACTCACTTAGATCTGTCACAGATGGATCAGTAAAATAGCAACCTCACTTTAATGACTAGGCTTGGCTACCCCATTTTCATGCGTAGCTACACGTATATATTTAAAGGTGCTTGACAGATATGTCGACATGCACACGAAACTGTTGTCTCGGCAAATTTACGGCTCATAAGAAGTTAGCCGAAGGGGTTGGTTGATCTGTCATAACTATTCGTATCACATTTTCACGGTGAAACTATACATTTGCGGACGTCAGCGCAATAACAGATCGCACAATACGTGAAGAAACGATGCTTGAAATGTTTAGATTCGAGTGATAATGGATCGTCGAACATATCCCTACGTTGAAATATGAAATATAATATTGACCTGTTTTTTCCATCAAATATTATTCTTTTGTCAAACCGCTTTATGTGACATCTAACATGGTCATTTGGTATGTTTGATCATACAGACATTAATGTTGACACGATATGGTATAAAGTTTTTAAAAGGTAATTAAGTTCCTGACATTTTTCTCAAAATAGTCGACATGACGTGTACTAATAAAGTTTGTAGGTCAAACCTCACCTTATTCCTGTACTGAAGAGGCCACGGGCCTTGAGTACAAAGAATGACAACAATAATGGCATAGAATTACAATGTCTGCAAGCGTTGTTTTCTACTGGCAAACAAGGATAAGTTGGATCGGCGCAGAGAATGCTTTTATGAGAATTGGACAGTGCACGGCAATGACCAAACCCATTTGGTTTGTAAAAGGAAGAACAGACACAGGCTTGTGCACGTGTAGTACATGGCGATGAAATTGATTCCGCATGTAGCTGCATACGCTTTGTTCATAAGACTCTCGCGTGGGCGGTGTAGCAAGTCGGTACAACGTGGAGCTGCTTTGCTCACAATGGCAAGCGCCAGTGGGCGGCACTCGTACATGCTCAAAGGGGGCAGTTGTCAGATCGGTTCTCAACTTTTCCTTGTTTGCCAGTATGTGCAAAAGCATGGTGGATATGCACACCAGGACGGCGAATGTACACGTGTAAGTTGTTTGCAGGTCATGAAGTGCTGATGATGATATGATTCGCGTATTTTTTCTATTTCAAGAAAAAACAACAACAATGAACGGACACAGAGACCAAACAGCAATGCAATAATGATTAAATGACCAGCACACATCCGCAGGTGCTTACTCGGTGCCACAATGCCGCTTGCCACTCACATGGGTATGAAGGCTAAGCAGGCTATCATTTCCTCTGTTACCAGCCACTTTCAACAAACTAACCAGCTACCCTGCTGAATTTATATACAAAGTAAAACTTGGACTATTCACCCACTGCCAAAGAACACCACCAGTTCGTGATTGTCGCGTTAAACAAATCGACGACCGTGATAGTTTGAGCTGACAGTCCAATGCGACCTTAAAATCCACTACTAAAAGTGGTACGATGCGGGACTAAGTTCTGTCTTCGGCTCAAGGCGCGCACTCCAGCGTCTCACAATTGGATACACGGTATGTGTCAATAAAACCATATAGTCGAACACTGTGGGCCGTGAGTCTCCCTAGGAGATACCAGACATGACTAACCTAAGTCCAGCGTTTCTGTACGTGACCAAAGAAACTGTCGATGTAGCGTCCACGCTCGATGTAGGTGTAACCAGTGTAGATCCCCGAGAACTGACCGAGTACTTTTCACAAGCCTTTGTGGAATCTCATACATATGACCCCAAAGGTCCCAGCTTAACTGTCATTCCAAAAGAAAATGAAGGAAGTGAGTGATTATAATTTTAGGTCGCTTTTAGCAATATTCCAGCAATATTACAGCGGGGTACACCAGAAATGGGCTTCGTACATGGTACGCATGTGGGGAATAGAACCCGGGTCATCTACCATTATAACCACTAGGCTACCCCACCGCGAAGTGAACTTGCGTTACCGTATTACTAGTATCGTCCTCAAATATAAGTAACAGCCATCTGATTCATTCATATTAATATGAGGTAACTAAGCAAGAGTTAGTATAATATTGCTAAACATTTTACCATGAAATTAAATTAATCCTATTATTTCAGTTGATAAATGCTACGTATAAAGTAATGATGCATCAAGTACACATATTTCCGAAGCTTACGTGTTCTCTAAAGGTTGAACCTTACCTCTGCTCTAAGGGTGTGGATATCATGAATTGGATAGTCACGGTGGCACCGCTATTAAATTTTGTTTCAAGGAGTAACAATTAACCAGTTTATCCATACTATGCTGTTACAGTTCACTTCAGGATATTTTCAACCTATAAGCAAATACTTTTGCATAAGCCATGATATATTTTGCAACGGTAAGATCAATATGTAACACGTCATACAGCTGTATCAGTGATGATGACGTTCTGGGGACATTGCTGTTCACTAAATTTGTAATGACGTAACAGTAGTTATTGCATCACAGAATTTAATGACACTACACCACGCGGTGTGTATTGGAGCAGGTACTTGTTCTTCAAGGCACCCTATTGTGATTGTATAACACAGTAGGTTTTTACGCCCCTTTGAACGGTATATCACGGTGTGTGAATCCAATACGCAAGGGAAGCCTAATGTGCACACTTACACCCACGTGAAGATCCCGGTACGAATTAGTCGCCAGCAACTCGTGCCTGTTTATACAAAGCATCTAACGGTATTCGTCGATCAAAGTCGCGTAATTGGTTGATGCAGGTCATAGCGCCCCAGTTCAGTAAGTCAATGCTCATGTTGTCAGTCACTAGATTCTCAGGTCCAGACCGATTTCTCGTAAGTGGAATATCTTCAAGTACGGCAACAACACTGCCCACATTTACAACGGGTATGGTGCAAGCAAATCATCATTTGTGATCGGGGGATTCGGCCTTTTGATTGGATCCTGGGATGGTGAAGTACATGTAATGAAAAGCTGGGCTCCAAATGTGTACAACTTACATTCTAGATGACTACGCCAGCACAGTACACACTTCTTCACCAAGTGTAGGTGATTATGTGCATATTCATATCGTACTCAATATGACGAGATTCACGTAAGAATTCGAAACGTTCTGGATTTCTTTATTCTTTATTTGTCTGGAAAAGAATAATTTAACCTCGAAGAACAACCCATGCTTGTTGTATAAGGCGACTAAAGGGATCGGGTGATCACGTCATTATGTCCCCCTTGCATAGACCAATACTCGTGTTGTCAGTTACTGGACTGTCTGGTCCAGATATATCACTGTTTACAAACCACTGCCATATATCTAGAATACTGATGAATGCGCCGTTAATCCACAAAGAAAGACAGAAGAATTGAAACGTTTCAGGCTTTTATATTCACCCCACGTAGTTCGAAACTGTCACATTCCTCTGAAAGAGCTTGTGATATATTGTTTTCATTTCCAGATAAAGACACTCACACGGGTTTCTTTTCTCTAACGCGCTCATGTATGCACCCGGCTTTCAGCGTATCACGAAACCCATTTACGTACTCAAAGGTTAAGACTCTATTCCGCTACGCTCGTGTTTGATAACCATTCCACTGACTTGAGGAACATTTAATAGACGCGCTATTAGATTAAGGTTTAACTATA
Organism: Haliotis asinina; assembly: GCF_037392515.1. NCBI lineage: Eukaryota > Metazoa > Mollusca > Gastropoda > Lepetellida > Haliotidae > Haliotis > Haliotis asinina. The sequence goes on from NC_090281.1 coordinate 84,338,429, forward strand.
AGTTGTTGTCAGAACACCTTGAAGTTGTTACAATATCTGAATGACCAGGAAAGTGTCAGTTTAGAGTGGCTGGGTTATGACAAGTATTTGCGTGGACAATTTTCTGAGGTCAATGAAATGTCAAAGAGGTCAACCAGCAGAGTGATTACTAGGAATTTTTATTTGGTAAACAAAATATTGTGAGCGCACATTATAAGTATTTAAAATTGAAAGAAACACTTTGATGCAACGAGAGAAAACAGACCGTCGGGCAACAAGATAACACGTTCAATTTAACATTTTGCGCTTGTTTTATCAATATCTAACCCACTGTATGAGCTATTAACCCCACGATATATATGAAATGTAATCTTGAAACGGAAATGGGAGGGGGAACGGCCTAAAGAACATTACGATGATGGATGGAGGGGTGGAATGTTCGTGCCCATATTTATTTGCATAATATCTACATCAGTCACGTTGGGTGAGTGAGTTTAGTTTTACGCCGCATTCAGCAATATTCCAACTATGGCGGCGGTCTTTAAATAATCGAGTCTGGACCAGACAATCCAGTGATCAACAGCGTGTACATCGATCTGCGCAATTGAGTCACGTTGGGAATCAGCGAGCATTGTATTAGACATTATATATTTCTATAGTCTATTAAAGAATGCACTGATGTATCTTTAGGGGTAAGAAAAATGAAATGTAGTTCTGACTCAACCATCCAGACTTAGAAAAGAACGGACTGATATAGATCTTCGACATTAACGCAGTTTAGGTTCGAATCCATGATCAGGTTTCTAGACTGCAAAACGAATGCTGGCGTCAGAGGTGATTGCTTCCAACCACTGCCCGCATGCCAATGTACTAGCAAAAAGATGCCCTTTTCTGGTATCCCCAGCCGTGATATTGCTGGAATATTGCTAGGAGCAGCTCAAACCTAAGCTCACGTGTGGTTGGATGTTTGGTTGGTTGTTTAATGCCGCACTCCCCGACATTCCAGCTCTATGCCTGCGTTCTGTATATATTCGAGTCTGGACAAGACAATCCAGTGATCAACAGCATGAACATCGATCTACGCTATGGATGCAATAACATGTGTCAACTAGGTCAGCGAACCTGACCAACCCACCCCTCTTAAGACAAGCATAGTTTGCTGGTGGCCAGTTCTAACCTAGAATGTCACAGGTCCTCGCGTCTTGTGAAAATAGCAATGATTTAAAGGCGGCATAATGTGACCAGTTTATTCGAACTCAAAACGAAATATATCGGTCGCAAACGATTCAAATATGTGAACAACTGTGACCCTAAGCTTCTAAGAGTACATTACTGACTTTCCATTCCAAATCTGACTAAAGTTCAGTACTTTAAGGGTCAGTGCGGGCAACACAGCTATACCACCAATGTTCCACGTGATCAATACCCATAAAGGTCTTGACGATACAAAGGCCATGAGCTAAAATACGATTATACCTCGGCATTAAACTCTCCATACCAATCGCACAATGATTCTTCATCTAAATAATGCATTAACATTTTGTCCTCCACCAACACTATGTGGACTTCTGGGGCGTGAATGGAATAGAGTAACATTATTCGGCACGTGTGTCCATCACGACCTTGACCCTTGTCTTCTTTGTATGTTTAACTTTCGCAGACAAGCATGTGTTTACATTAAGCTACCTCAGCTACAAATATCAGTATTAAGATTTATTACACACAAACTTCATATTGGTCGGTTGGTTTGTTGTTTAACGCCTCACTCGGCAATTGTCCAGCAATATGGTGGCGGAGTGTAAGTAACAGAGTCTGACCAGACAACCCAGTGATCAACAACATGAGCACAGATCTACAAAGTTAATATCGACATACGATCTCCTCTCCAGTCAAACCTAACATCGCTTAGAATCAAGGTAATCAATTTAATGTATCGCCCTTTCAGGGCCAGCTTGATGATCACGATAACCACATTTCTGTGACGCTCAAAGTATACAACCTGCCAAATAAAACTGTTCAGATCAGTGATATATTAGTTGATGATTCCAAGTTTGTAGGGGGAGGATGCTCGCATGACTGGATTATTTACAGATCGCGGACATAAAACAACTGAAGGATATTACTGAGTATGGCTTTAGGAAAACGGAGCAAAGGGCTTGATCGGTGTTTGGGCCATAGATTGTTAAACGATGTTTCAGACAATTGTCAGATTGTGAGATATTGGTCTGATCATAAATTTCCACGGTATTCAGACGTAGCAAAGTTCGACTGACAGTAAAGTCCGAAGTTCGAAGCCACCGGTATGTCGCTAAGACATTCCCATAATGTTACAGTACAGTCTGCATTAGTAGTATGCAGAGTGGGTCTGGATCACTTTAAAAAAATCCAACTGAAAAACTTCATTTGTAAATAAAGTTATCCAGAATCCCCATTCTGTATACTACTGCATTTGTAAACAAAGCCATTTTCGAAGCTCTCTTTGCCCTAAGATAGTCGTAAGTTAATGTTAATGTATGGCACTTAAGATTATCTTCGCTCTGCGAGAGCTCCGAAAATCTATGCACTGATGTATTTATAAAGAGAACTATATTTCATCGTGAACAGTGAGTCAGTTGACAAATAAAGCTATATTTTTACCTGGAAAATACATGCCGACCTGGGAATAAATGACTGAGTGTGCATTTATGCTGATATATATTTAAGCAACATGACTGGAGACACAAGAAATAGGAGCCACGCAGTGTAGTTACGTGGTAGGTGTGTGTGCATGTACGTCTGCGCGCGAGCGCGCGTGTATGTGTGCATTGATGGACTGATGGACGGGGGTGGGGGAATGGAATGGACAGGGCGTCTGTGGCAATTTACAGTTATAAAAAAGGCAGAATGCATTTGTAAAACAACTTCAGTTCTAGCCTTCGGCACTACCACCTTTGGTAATACCGCTGGGCACTGTAGAACCATACTATAACTCCTGACAGCCTTGATAAAAATTGTAGCTGAACTAGCAGTTCATCGTTGGGAGCTGGAACTTAACCATCGTACAGGACATATTCTGACACTATCCATTAATCCAAAGTGACTGTTTCATGATAAACACGAGGAGGCCGATTAGTTAAGGGGTTACGTGTGATCCCCGGACGCCGACCCACTGCAGGTGACTAGCCACGACGAGGAGCACAGATTTGTGCGGATATTGTCTCGTGTCTCTCGAGTGGGGAGTCATTTGTCACCTGTCAGTGCAGTGTCCTTTCCGTTTGACGTTGTCTTTGTTTGGTGGTTTATTACTTCCCTTGTCTCTCGCAGAAAGCGACCAAAGCTAAGACCGGGACACAGTGCGTGATATTCCTTGTGCACACATATAAAAGAGGGATTGACGAAATGTTTGTGAACTTGCAATGACGTATACTGTCTGTAAACGCAATATCGGGTGTTTTGATCAATATCTGCAGTGGGCGATGCATATACGAAACCACGAGGGCATTCTGCTGATTATCTTGACTTTCCTTTGCACGTATTTATGACGTATACAGTTCACCTTTTTGCGAGCACCTGATGCCATCACTCACTGATAGTAATACTTAATACAGATTCATCGAAATATAAATCGTGCAATAGACTGCTAGGGGCAGAATAGTTTTTATTGCAACGGACTCTTTTCATTCTCACCCTACAGTTTAAACTTAAAAGCCAGCATTTCATGGGCCATTTAACGTGTCACATTTTTACATGACAAACATAAGTACATGTATATAACATATAGAAAGCCGTGGTGTAAAACGCTGGTCGTGGCTAAAGTATATGCATGAGAAACGTGGTCACGTTGAAGTCGACACTCACTTGTAACTAGCAATATCTCCTGAATGAAATATTGTGAATCGTCTTTTCCCTTTACCTAAATATAGATCATCTTTATGTCTCGGAATGAAAGGTCGCCCTCAGTTGACAGCCCTGCTTTGTTGAAGGTGAGGCGTCACACAGAATTTCTGTACGCTCAAGGGGTGTACTATTTGTCACAAACAACAACTTTTGTGTGCACTCAATGATACATTTTGTATACATATGATGGCACACCGTGTCATGAATTTACCAGAGGTGGAATTCTGCAGGCTTAAGAGGCCTTGGTGACAGTACGGTGGTCACACTAACATGTGTTGAGGATATAGTTCGCTCTAGTGGGAATACATACTCTTGTACCAAAATGTGGTCTGGAAGAAGAAAAATTGTCAGGTAGGTGAAATTATAGCATTAAACGCCTTTAAAGAATATCAAACAAAAATTTATGAATGCAGAGATAGCGTTTAAATGCCTGTCTGCACGTGTCACCGGAACCATGCATTCTGACTATTCTTCATACGTTTATACCGACTCGCAAAAATAGTAAACATTTTCGTCAAGAATATTATCAATCACCATATTCTTAATCTGTCTGATTACTGCATATTTTGAACGTTGTCGGTTTTGATTCTGAACATTGTCTGTTTTGACTGATAAATATGTGGTATTATGCCGTGCTCAGGCTAAACTTAGAGACAAAATATTTGAAGCAATGTCATATGAAAATTTGAAGCACTTGTTTATGTGAAGCAACAAAATAACAATTTACCGCTACACCGAATTTGAATGACAATACAAAGTGTTCCTGAAAGTAATATTCAATACATAACCTCATTATTCCTTTTTGCCTAATTTATAATTTTGTAATGTAGCCATGCCAAAATGGCAGTTTCCTTTCTACTGAGAAAAATGGGTGTAGAGTGAATGTTGTTTTCCACTGCAATCAACGGTGTTCAGAGTCTATCAAGGAGTTCTGTAGAGCGCAAAAACTTGATCAACAAAGACACAGCGCCTTACCCAAAAGTGGTCAAGTGAGGACTGTTTTATATAGAGTCTATATTCTTCCCAAATTACGAGTGGTTGAGTCAGTGTGGCTTTACTCGGCTTTTAGCAATATTCCAGCAATATCATGACTGTGGACACCACAGACAGGCTTATTGCACCGATATGGCGACTCGATTCCTAGGTCTTCAGCGTGACTACCCAGCACTTTACCCACTAGGCTACGGTGGCTACCCAACCTCACTCCAACATTTCGAGAACGGACAACATAGACTGGTTCCACACACAGTACACATGGGGAAATCCACCCGGAGTCTTGATGAATGAGTTCGTTAACGCCCGACCCCGAGTTAGAATTGGTCTTCAGCAACCCACTGTGTTGCTACCAAAGGGACTAGGGGGGTCAGGCTCGCTGACTAGGCTGATACATGTCATTGTATCCCATTTGCGTAGGACGATACACATACAGTTCATCACTGGAATTTGTGATGCAGACTCGATTATTTACGTTGCCATATAGGTAGAATATTGCTGAATGTGGCGTTAAAACAAACCAGCCAAGCTTTAAAGCCCATTGTACACTACCACCCAGGAAGACAAACTCATCCCAACAAATGAATCAATCACCCCTTGCTTTGAAAGTTTTTTCTCTGTCCCACGTCACAACGTTCCTTAGGGGATTTTTTCGTTACTAATGAAATTTGACGGCACCTTGGAGAAGACATAAGGCATAGTTATTACACAGTAGCGGCAACGAAACATTACCATAAAGGTTGTTAAATGTCTCACGAAACGTTCAATCATTCCACAACAGAATGACAGGAAACAATCCAAGAATACCGAAGTCATGGACCCGTATGTTCCTTTTGGGTGAGTGAGTGAGGTTAGTTTTGCATTCAGCAATATTCCACTTCTAAGGCGATAATCTGTAAATATATAATCGAGTCTGGACAATCCAGTGATCAATAGCATGAGAGCATGAGCATCGATCTACGTAAACGGGAACCGATGACATGTGGCAAACAAGTCAGCTAGCCTGACCATCCGGTCCCGTTAGTCACCTTTTTCGACAAGCATGGGCTACTGAAGATCAATTCTAACCCGGATCTGAACGGGTAATGTTCCTTTTGAATGAAAGTTGATGTGAAGGGAAAAAGGGTTTAACGTGGTACTGAAAAATGCTGTTCCTCCATGTGGGTGAGCGTTTAGTAACCGAAAGAAATACGTCCGATAATGAACTCGACGTAAAAGTGTGGGATTTACCGTGTTCGTGGCGCTGATACCGCTGAATGGTAGGAACCTCCGACAGAGTGACCCCAATCGGAACAGAAACATAACCTAAATCAACAAGATGGCATTACCATAACTGCAGCGTGTAGCTTTGATTTAATCGCTTTACCATTACAGGCGGAAGGCCCTGAAAGACGGTGCCAACCTGACGGCCATTTCGGAGGAGCCTGGTAAGGGCCAGGAATCTCCTAAGTCCATCCTGAAGGACCCTGACCGGAACATGGACAGCCCGACATCTGAGGCTTCCTTGGCCGAGACGGTTGCCCGGATGATGGATCGGGAGAAGACGTTCTTGACGGAGCTTGGCGAGGAGAAACCGACGAGCAGACGAGGCAGTGACTTTGACGGATCGGGAAGTAGCGATGACGACGACTTTGCTGATGACGTCAGTGACTTCGACGAAAACCACAACAGTGACTTTAGGCGGCGTGGTCGTAGGAAATCAACACCATTTGAGTTTGATATAGACGCTGATTTTAATTTCGATCAAGACGACGAAGGTTTGATATATTTTCTGATTTAACCTAGAAAAAAATCGCTTTATGTCAATGTTATACTTTGCCAACCACTTCAATGAAAGGCTGTATTATATGGTTTTATGATTAGCTGGTATTGCAATTACAACGTACATAGTAAACAAGCATTTTTATTGTTGCTATCATGTCATGGGACTGTTAATTATCTTAACTCATGAACGAATACAGTAATATTCTATACGTTATAAGGTCGTCAATAGTGAATACATTTAGGTGGTTATCATTATTGCGTATAGCTCAATCTCAACCCTAGGTTGGTTTTGGCTTTGCTTGTTTAGTCAGGATGAGATTGCGATAATCTTCAAAGATGCTGTGTGCGAATGGCTGAACTTAATGTTTTCATTGGTTTGTTTGGTTTAGTTCAACGCTTAACGCCATACTCAGCAATATTCCGGGTTACTGAAGACCAGTTTTAACTCGAATATTCACGGGTGCCTTAAGAGTATTCAGAAAAAAAATGGAGGGACATATCATCTGAATTTTAACGAAGGACGAGAAATGTTGAACGTGAATCGGTTTCTCTCAAGAACATTAGGTATGGAACATGTAGGCAAGAACCACATATTCCCGTGGACTGCACTCCCCATGTTGTACAGTAGTTACAGTACAGTAGTGTTGCAAAATTGTTTCAATCTGTGCGCTTCATAAAAAAACCCAACAAAACACGAAGCTTTCCGCCAGAACACGGTGTCATCGCGTATTTCCAGTGAGTGACCTTTCCGAGCAGGTTCTAACAACTCAACAGCATTAAGAAAACATCAGTTTATCTTATCCTTCCTACGTACACATGCTTCCAAATGAATGTCAAAGAAATAATTAGGCCGAAGTTATGAATTATAGGAACAAGCCCAACTAAAAGCTCACGGTAACATAAGGTAGAAAACTGAAGAATCTGCATATTCTTCAGCTGGTGCTCGATTCATCGCACGCGGTTTAATCGGGTTATGTTCTTATTCTCCACAAATCCTACAGATATCCGGGCATAATTCAAAGATCTCACCGCTTTGCGATATTTCAGAGGATATTCGACGTCGCTCGAAGAAAAGGAAGATTACCACCGATATCGTGTACTCAAAGGCGTGTGAGAATTGTCGCCTGCCGCCCTGTGGGGCCTTCAGAGACCAGGTGACTAAGGTCTCCGTCTGTCTCCGGGGTATGCATCTTGGACCCAAGGAGATCAAACCCATAGCTATAGCGTTAGTGGTAAGTACATATCGATTCCATGGCCGGGAGGTCATATAAATGTTCGTCCTGCAAACTATGTACCCTCCACACCTCCTCCTCCCTGAATATCATTTGTTCAAGTGTCGACAGCCGCGTTAATAAGGTTTTACGCCAATTTTAGCAACATCACACCTAGGACTACTTGAAATAAGCTTCACACACTGTACCCATGTTGGGAATCGAACCCTGACTTTTGGGGAAACAGGTGGACGCTTTACAACAAGACTAAACCAGTCCTAAATAAAACACGCACGTACAGCTAGTAACAGGTAAGACTGGTATCCAACGTGGGGTTTCATGGGGCGTTCAACATAATTTCCACAGAACCTCGACAAAGTCTGTCCAACCGACCCCCACCTTCACAGGTTGTTCCAAAAGCATAAAAACAAGACTACCATGTATTTAATCATTGGAACAATGTTTCTAAATAATTTTGGAACTGCATATATACAAGTTAAAAGCTTATTATAAACTTTGAAGACAAAAATTATGCAAATTTCTTTTAGAAATATTGTACTCAACACAAAAGGTTATGGACCATCCCTATGCTCAATATCTAAGTGTAATAAAGTATGAACTATTAAGAACTGTATTATTGAAACTTCAGGTTGTCCTGAACTTTTTTTTGGTTGAGTATACATCATGCATGCTTTCTACTTGCCAGAAAGACCGGACTATAGTGGAACTTGACCTGTCGGACAACAATATGGGTCCTATAGGGGTCATGTATATAGCGGAGATGATGCAAGCCAACAGATACCTTCTTGAACTGGTCAGTGGCAATAAGTGTGTGGGCTTGTTTAATTTCGCGTCGCTTTTTCATAATCAACCAATATCACTCTTTAACCACTAGGCTACCCTTGCTCAGTTGAGTAGGTCATTGGAACATACCCAGAGTTCTAAGCGAATTGGGTTGGTGACGCTTTGAGCAGGACTTCGGCCCTCTAACAGCATGACAGTTTCATGAGGAGTGAGTGAGTGAGTTTAGTTTTACACCGCACTCAGCAATATTCAAGTCATATTGCGGAGCTTCATGTGGAAGAAAAGCCAGAGTGTCATGGAGATTGTGTAGGATCACAGTACATCGCCTTGAGACTGTAGGTTTCACCGACCTGGTAAATGCCACTACATCTGCAGCACTTGGAGCTCCTTACGCATCAAACACAGAGATTAAGGGGAATACCGATATAACCCACTTACTCCAGGTCCCACTGAAACCGCCCACATTAACAAAAAGTTTTTATACGAAACACAGAAACACGTAATGCTAACGTCTGATTTATCTATTACCATGGTTGAACTAACGAGACTTGCACATAATCAGACACTTGGCACGCCAATGAACGTGAACTTGATTTTTTCTCATTTTAGTTTAGAATCGGTCTTGATCCACACATGCTTGTCGTTTCAAATGAGTTAGTTGACGACTGCGTGAATCGAGGCTCATGTCAGTCACTGGATTGTCGAGACTGGATTACCGCCAAGAACATTACCAACTCCACCGTTATAAAGTATGTCATGATAATTGGTGTTTTGATTGCCCAGAGTGAGTGAGTAAGGTTTTAGTGAGTTTAGTGATTTTAGACGTATCGTAGCAATATCAAGACGGGGACACCAGAAATGGGGTTGCAAACATGTATCCATATTTGGAATTGAGCCGGGTCTTATGTGTGACGAGAGGACGCGTTAACCACTAGGCTACCCTACTGCCCCGCGGCTGTGTCGAACCGGCATTACCCGACGTACTGACGCACATCCAGGTCAGAATGGACACAGCAATGTTTAATCCTGCACTTCACTGCACGTTGATATTTAAGACACCGTTGCTTAAACAAACAAGCTGTCGGAGTCTCTTCAAAGTTATGGCAGACTGAAAACCTCTTCTGATTATGGATCAATCGGTTGGCATTCACGGCCCTCCACATTCAACCGTCAGTGCCATTTGATGTTTTGTTTTTGGTTTTGTTCATTGTAGATATTGATTTTTCCGAGCTTTGACAATACACCCTCTCCTTGTTCAATGTTTAGACTGCGTAGATGCTGCGTTTTAAGCGTATTTTCTGCATTAATATCTCATTTCGGTTTATGCCTTTCCTGGCTGTTGAATTTCTTTGATTCCAGCTGATTTATTGTCAATATCAAATTTGACATTTTTCATCTGAATTTTGAAATATTAGTGCAGGTTCTTCATTTCCCAGACATTTTATTTTTACAATCTAAACACGTTTTTATGAAATATCGAGTTTATGGACGATATGGTTACACGTTTTATCCTCAGAATATTACAGCTGAGAAGTTTGTCTGTTTACCTGTAGTCTTTTCAGCAAGCCACTTTAAAAGTTACTGAATGTAAATAAACGGGCAAGGTTCATGGCACGTGTGTGAAGGTGCTGACACCTCTACGGTAGTGTGGTGAACTGTATTCATGGATTTGCCATGAGACAAAATATTGTCGATGATATTTTCCCCTCTTTGCCAAAGACAGCCACGTTTTCGTCGACTGAGCATCGTCTTTGTAAACAAATATGACATTGGCTGGTGAACGAATGAGGTGTTTATCTCGCTTTCAGCAATATTCAGCTACACTCGAAGCATCCCTGCTACCAAAGTATACACAGGGGATCAACGTCGGGTATTCGGTTTGAGGAGTCATCACACAATAAGTTGGCAGCCATGACATCCGCAATATAACAAAGAAATACAACCCCCAAAACCCCTCCCATTAAAACAGAGAAGTCCCCCAAAACAAACGAAGATATCTAAGCTGAGAGACAGAAAAGTGAGATTTGCTAAAAATATACACGAGTAATGTTGTTAATAACTATTATTATATTTATTTAATATGATATTTTAAGGTAATTCTGCCCATACACAGATGGACATGAAACATCCGTAAGATGACACCATATCTCCCCTGTTATACACCTGGCTAAACTATAGGCTGGGACGGGTAACCTGGATGCACGGGACGGGTGGGTAACGAGTTGGATCCGGGTCCCAGTCTCAATACGTGAACCTGTTGTGATCATATGACCAATAGGTTAAACAATGCAATATGTTATTCTTTAATGATTCAAAGGTTGTATTGTCTTTGATGATTTAGACATAATTTACATTCTTTTTAAATTTAATACATGGTTAAGATATTGAAAAATGTTAGCCTCCCAGCTAAAGAATTTATCGCCTTTTCTTCCAATTTTGAATTAACATAACGGGTATCCGGGTAGGGTAGGGTAATAGGGTAGAACATTTGAACCCGTCTGAGCCCTACTAGCTACCGTCTTGAAGCCATTATTGTTGCAGCAGGTTTCGCTAGTTTCGTTGTTAGTTTCGTTAGATGTTCGATGTTCGATTTATCTCTATAAATATTGAGCATTATCGACTGTGGTTTTATTTACAGAATCTGTCGCAGACTAATCCCCGTCGGAGCGGCCTGAACGCTCTGGCAGAGACACTGAGATTAAACAACTGTATACGGGTTCTTAAACTAGAAGGTAAGGTGACAGATACTGAAGCTGAACATACAAAATAAATTGTTTAACAATCGTATTTAAGTGTTACAAGTTTAATAACACTTACAGAAATTAGAATGATGGAGAGAACAAATTAAACTCGAACCGATTCAATGTTGGTATGGAAGGGGGGGGGGGGGGGGCGTCACTGAAATAATATACGATATATTAGCGCTATATGGAGGCGGTCTGTAAATAGTCGAGTGTGGAACAGATATGTGATCAACATCATGAGCATCGATCTCCGCAATTGGGAACCGATGGCATGTGTCAACTAAGTCAGCGAGCCTGACCACCCGATCCCGATAGTAGATGTATATATCCTGCATGGCCGAAGATGCTCTTTTTTTCATGTTTGTGAAATTGTGCACTTATGTGATGGTTTAAGAAACTATCATTTGTAGTAACAATGTAACGATAATGCCTTACTTGTCAAGTGCAGTATCTGAAAGAACCCGGATATCTCACGCAACAATCTCATCACGTGAGGCACATGTGACAACAAAGTAATAACGAACCAGTGATGCACTCACGATATTGTCTCACAGGGACATTGTTAATTAAAGTAACAAGAACAAATTGACAAAACCTACAATAAGAAATATTAATACTGACAATGTTTTTCTACAGAAAACGACATCGACCATACAGATGCATCTCACATCGCCAGCATTATCAAGGTAGGCGCTTATAAGTCTAAGGGGGGTAACTCCCCAATGACGAGCACACATCGTGTATAACTTTCAAAGCTGCAGGCCATTGTAAGTTTGCGGTTTCTGGAGGCTCTTTCTCATGAAATCACGTGACATACCCGTTTTTACAAAGTTTGTATGTTATAATCTTGTAATTAGCTTTGTGGTACTTCAGACCATCAAATGGGTGAACGAATAGTGATTTAGTCTGAGTTTGAAGCTGAACCTCGTTCTGTTCATCCTAATTTTCGAAGGAAGGTTGGGTGAACAGTTTACCGTCTCCTTCACGACTATATTATACAGTATTTCAACATGGTTAGGATGAGTTTGGTATTACGCGCTTTTAGAATATTGCCTTTTAGAATATTGCAGCAATATCACGACAGGATTGTCGAGATTGGCTTTACAGAGCTGGAATGCCGCCAAGAGCATTACCAACTCCACCACCATAAAGTAAATCATGTTACTCGATGATCTGGTTGCCAAGAGTGAGTGGGTGAGTGAGTATGGTTTTACGCCGCTTTTGACAATATTCCAGCAGCATCACGGAGGGGGACACCAGACATGGGTTTCATACATTGTACCAAAGTAGGGAATCGAAACCGCATCTTCGGTGTGACGAGCGAAAACTTCAACCAGCAGGCTACCACGTCGCCCCTTGCAAACGTTACTGGCTTCTTACGCTGAAACCAGGAGTGGAGTCGAACCAATTCCTGCGGCATGAGCGCTAGGCTACCCCAACGACCCCCGAAATAAAACACACGTTCACTTTTTCAGCTGCTTATTAAAAATCGGTAGCATGAAACTAAAATTTGGTGACAAAATCAAAAAGTTAATTTACTTTCTACATAAACATACTTTGAATTAATTTCCATTTGTAATTTTGTTTTTATCTAGAGTGGGTCGATCTTAAAACCAATATACTTTCTAATATAAAAAACCCACAATGAACCCTGCTGTCATTGGCAAAATCCCCTTCTTTCATTCTTTCTCCCCTCTCTGTTTACCCCCGGTTACCTGGTATGTAACGACATTGACTTAATCGTCATTTACATGGGGGAGCTATTATCCTCTTTCCGTCTGACATTTAACCCAGATGGGTAATTTCTTTTTTCCACTTAATTTTAATAATAAGACCTTTAGGTAAATATAAACCAGACCACATTCGTCTTAAATAAAGCTAACGTACTGCTGTGCTAGACGTTTCTGCATAATCAACAACTCAACCCCAGCAGGTGCCCTTTGAGTCTCGCTATGTGTCTGTGTTCTATTCCAGTCGTGCCCTAAGCTTCAGGAATTATACCTGGGACACAACAGACTTGGGGCAACGGGAGGGAAAGTCATCGCAGAAGCTCTGAGTAAGTTCCTGACCTTCAAGTCAAGCTCAGTAATTATTATAATATTCCAAAAAGGATTTTGCACTGATCAAAGCAGTATTCAGTATCACTGTTTGTTGTTGAAAGCCGTACTCCGCAATATTCAAGCATTATTGGCGGCTTTCTGTAAATAATGGTATCTGTACCAGACAATCCTGTGATTAACAATGTATCGTCGATCTTCTAAATTGGGATACGATGACAAGTCAGCGAGCCTGATCACCCGATCCCGTTAGCATGGTTTGCTTAAGACCAATTCTAACTCGGTTCTTCACTGTTTTTTTTTCTGTTGTCATTATTTCAGTTGTTTTCGGGTTTCCATGCTTCTCTTTTCCTCTAAATACGGCACATGTCGGGATACTAGGATAGACCTGAGGCTCCTTTCACGAAACAACCTTTACTAAGGTTACCCTTAACTGCTGTTCTTTAACATTACACTAAAGTTACCGTAATGACTTACTATCACCTTAAAGTTTTGTGAAGGTGGTCCTGTGTGCCGTTGTACAAACCGATCTTAGCGCTAAGGTGATCGAAATTCCCATACCTTAACAAAGTGAGTGAGTTTAGTTTTACGCCACACTCAGCAATATTCCAGCTATACGGTCTGTAAATAATCGAGTCTATACCAGACAATCCAATGATCAACATCATGAGCATCGATCTGAGAAATTCGGAGCCGATGATGTGTCAACCAAGTCAGCGACCCTGACCATCAGATCCCGTGGCAAGCATGGGTTGCTGAAGTCCTTTTCTACCCTGGACCTTCACGGCTCACCTTAACATAGAGTTACGACTGCCGTAGCGCTGTCTTGTACAATGACACCCAGGTCAATAAGTAGTTATGTTTTGTCATTTACAGGCTACAACACAGATCAGATTGTCAGTGTAGCAGGGCATATATTCTCCAAAGGAGTCTTTTTCCATGTGTAGATACATATTAGCAAACAATTCCAATTTTCACAAGTACGTTCTTTCCTCTGTCAGTTTCGGGAATATTTTCTTGTTTGAAAACGCTTTCCTCCGGACACCCAGAATCATGTATCGTTTTAATCACGTCCGTTGACTCGGTTGACATTAAGTTATTCGTATCGCAGTAGCCCACATCGATGCCCAATTCAACCACGGCATTGCCTGGTCCAAATGACAGACGAACCAATACTGCTGGAGTACCGCCCGAACTCGAAATGAAAACATCCATAGATCGAACTTCATATCATATTCCAGCGGGTTATATGTGTTCACTTGATGGGCAATATTAAAAACCCGAATCACTAATGTCGCCCGAAGACTAATGGTAACTCTCATATAATGTGTGCAAAAGAGATTCACTTCAACAACGCAAATCGGGATTTCACATAATATGAATTTAACAGGCGCTTCAAGCAGTAACTGATTTTGCACGGAAATCGTTTAATTGTCCATTTTATTAAGAAAAGCCCAAGACTTCAAAATACATATTACGTGGGATCACAGCCCTAGGCTGATTCCATTATTCGTAATTATTTTATGACTTCACTGACTATGATCAGCGCCATTTTAAAAGATTTGATTGGTGTTATCGAAGTTTTCAAAGACGGGAAACGACAAACTAGATTTCGAAACGGAAGCTAACTTTTGCAACTGTGAATGTAGCAATTCTTCGCTAGTCAGCCTTTTCTCTATTGTCTGGGTTTTATGTCGCTTCAAGCAATATTGCTGCGATATTACGACGAGAAAACCAGGAAACAGCTTCTTGTACTGTAGCAGTGTGAAATATTTTCAGTAATATTCTAAGGTTCAGGAAGGTTTCAACACACATATAAACTGTACTTTTACTTATTTTTAATGTTTGTTCGTTGATGTTGGTTCATTTCATAACACCGCACTCAGCAACATATGATGGTGGTTGCCGGTCTGTAAATGTTCGAGTCCATATCAGAAAATCCACAGAATTACATCAGCATCGATCTACACAGTCAGGATACGATGGCATGCGTCAACCAAGTCAACAAGCCTGACCACCCAATCCCGTTATTCGCATCTACGACAAGCATGGGTTGCTGAAGACAACTGTAACCCGGGTCTTCACGAGTTGTGTTCCTTGCAATGTTTCAGTCTTGTCAATGGTCCCTTTTAGTCGAGCTTGATGTGACATTCCGATAACCACAGCCTTCGAACGTTTGACCCTACTTGTAAATTCAAAGAAGTAGTTATGTTTTGTTTGCAATAAGTAATTTCTTTGAGGGGACGTTAAGGGTTCCGCTTCTACGTTATAACCAAGGAAGTATTTACAGTAAAGTACCAAACTAAAATCAATAACAATTAATTGCGTGGACCAATGTTCAAAATCAGAAACTCCTCACAGTGTCCAAGTGACAGATTTCTAATCATGCTGACAAGTTTTGCCTCTTGCAAAGTCATCGAACTGAGCACTCACCACTCAAAACGACAAACTCATTCGGTCCAGAAATTGTTTTTCTCCTCTAAACACAGCCTTAGTTATTTCCCATCCTTCTAACCATCTTTCTCTCAATCCGGCAGCCACAAGCACCGGGCTCCGTACACTGGACCTGCAGTGGAATCACTTGAGACGTGAGAGTGCTGTGGAGCTTAGCAAGGCTTTGGCGGTAAGCGGCCTCTCATCTTCTGGAACAGGGGCCTCGCTTTCTGTTTCCGTCACCCTTACCCCCTTAAAGCTGTTTGCCCTCCATGTTAGAAAACACTCCTGGGTCAGAGTCTCTCGACATTGGACCAACTGTCTGCTCTAAGGGGATTTTCTGGAGAACGCCACTGGAATGGGTGTTTGATTTTTAAATACATTTTATTTGTTGAACCTCAGACAGCATTGATTGCAACCTCAATTAACCCTGTTAGCTAGACTGGTAGGCAATTGCGTGATTATTCCCATGTATTACGTGATTAAGTGTATTTCAGGGTATACAGCTCGAATGAACTGATTGAACGTTCAATATCTGAGGAAGCAGTCCAGATTTTACCGTTGTGTGAACATCAATCAGGCGATGAACACTTCAGCAGATGGGGGTCGACTAGTAAAATATACTCCGCAAACAAGCCGCGTCTGAAATTTGCAGTGAGGAGTGAAACTATTTAATTACCAAATGTAGAGTTGCTTAGCGTCTCTGGCAATGCGGAACGGGCTTTTCCAGAAACGTTTTCAGAGTGTGGTCGTTTTTATTGAAATAATACCCAAATCAAGAATTTTGAAATGCCACTTTCCCCAGTTCAAAGTATGATTATTTTCCTCAAACCAAGACACGATACGGCTGATGTAAATCAATGCAGTGGTTTCGATAAATGAAGTCTCATCTAATGCAGCTTTGAACAGCATTCCAATAACACCCCTACGTGCACTCTACCGCTTATGATCGTAATCACGCCAAGGATCATAGCCACAGCCAATACCAGGTCGTTGGATCATGGTACTAGTGAGTGAATGAGTTAAGTTTTACGCCGCTGTTAGCAATATTCAAGCAATGTTTAAGCAATGTCACTGCTTGGCCTTGACACATTGCACCCTTGTGGGGAATCGAACCCGGTCTTCAGTGTGACGAGCGAACACTTTAGCCACTAGGCTACACCACCGCCCCGGATCCTGGTACTAAGGGACTCTGCTCTGCGGAAAAATTGCCTCAGCAGCAATACTGGAGCAACTATAAACTTCCCTATAGTTGGTTGAAAATTCTTTCCTGTCTTCTGTATTTTGCTTGTCCACAATTAAATTGCCTGCAGTGGTTCTGTATCAGTTTACCAGTACACATCTAGAAAAGCTGGAAGTGGCAAGATGAATGCCACTGAAGTTGTTACCTAGTATTTTGATTCTGAAAGTTAATATCTCTTACCTAATATAATATGATCTATATTATATTAGATACATATATTTGTTCATACAAACATTTCCATCATTTACATGTTAATGCCTTGCATCACCCGTTACAAACACTTGCAAAGGCACGCCAATTGTCCCCCTGTAAAGACAGAAACAGACATGCACGTGTTGTGTGTCTTGGTGTCAACAAGCAATGATGCTGGTTAGTTGGCCTGTCGGACAAGCATCACTGCGGTTGTCCGACCTCTAAGGTGTCCCTGAAGATCCGGATTAGAATCGATCTTCAGTACCGAATGCTTGTCGTAAGAGGCGACTAACGGGATCTGGTGGTCAGGCCGCGGACTTGTCATTGTATCCCAGTTACGAAGAACGATAATATGCTGTCGACACGAGTTATCTTATTCCAGCTGCGCAGATCGAAGCTCCTGCTGTTGATCACTGGACTGTCTGGTCCAGATTCGATTATTTACAGGCCGTCGCTATAGGGTTGGAATAGTGTTGAGTGCGGCGTAAAACTAAACTCACCTACACCGACCACTAGGGGCCTGACACCCCATAATTCAAGTGGAATTCCTTTCAAACCGACCTTAAACCGAACTGGCCCATGCACCCGCATTGGAATAAACGCTGACGCTTTGATCTGTACTAGTGATAGAGTGAGTTTACTTTTACTCACCGTCTGGAAATATTCCAGCAAGATCAAGGCGGGGCCACCACAAATGGGCCTCACGTATTGTACCTATGTGGGGAATCGAGCCCCAAAACACCCGACCCCCACCCCACCCGTGGACTGTGGCGTGACAAGGCTAATCTACCGCCTCTGATTTGTATGAAAGCGTTCCTGTGGTGTTGATCATGTTTTACAGGGGAACAAATGACGCGCCTTGGCATGTGTTTATACCAGTAATAAATGTGAAAATGTACTCTTGAATATGTAACATATATATATATAGATATATATATATATATAGATATATATGTAACACACACATATCTATCTCTCTCTCTATATATATATCGTGTGTATGTGTGTGTGTGTGTGTGTGTGTGTGTGTGTGTGTGTGTGTGAGGTATATGTAAGTTATAATGTTGGACAGCATAACATGAATCACGATTCATGTGATTTTGAGCAAGCATTGGGAAAATACAAAAGTCTGAAGTCAACTACTGAAGTCAAGAGACACTGTTCAAACAAAGACAGGAAGGTGTATTGTTGCCCTGTGGATCTAAGGCAAATCTGTTTGCAGAGTAACGTCCCTTAGTACCAGCATTCAGTGATATTACCCTTTGTTTACAGGAGTGAACGGGTGTAATTTTACGTCGCTTTTAGCAATATTCCAGCAATGTCATGGCGGGGGACACCAGAAATCAGTGTCACGCACTGTCCCTATGTGGGGAATCGAACCCGGGTCTTCGGCGTGATGAACAAACTCATTAACCACTAGGCTATCCCATCGCCCACTTTCTTTACAGAAAAACCAAGGCTTGAAATTGCTGAACGTGGCATGGAATGGTTTTGCCAAGGAGGGATGTCTAGCGTTAGCCAAGGCCCTGAAGGTCAATACGTCACTACAGGAGCTGGATCTTACGTGCAATAGAATCGACTACCAGTCCCTCAGCTTCCTGGCTCACGGGCTGGTGCTCAACAAGGGTCTCCAAACAGTCAAGGTACTACCATTATACTCCTCACTTTATCATCCGCAATTACATCAATCTATGAATACGTATGGTCTGTACCACGATCGCGTGTAAGGTCATGAATTTTGAGACATTTCTATACCTCTTATTTATTGCGGATGTAGAAATTGCCTATGATTTTGTGCAATAATTCATAGCCGATTTTCTTAATTGCGCGAGGATTTTTTTCGAACAAACTGGTGTGCAAAATTTTTATTTGTTGGTCAATGGCGTTGAAGAGAAGTCTAATAAGCGAAACTGTTTCTGAGTGGGATAACCATGTCAATCTGGTACTTCAGAACACTCACAATATGAAACAATAACAAAGCACACTCTTATGTGCATGCACATTTTACGCAATTATTGTGAAGGCAACGCATGTACCAATTTCACCTCCCAGATGTATACCTTTCACACCGAATGCGTATGGTGGAGAGCGACACCAGCTTCACTCACTGTACTTATGTGGGGAATCGAACCGGGGTCTTCGGCATAAAGAGCGAACTGTTCAACCTCTACTGAACACAATACCTAAACGTCATTCTCTTCATACTGAAGTAAAGTTTTAACTTTGAATATTACAAAACCCGATCTGCGGTGATCTCAATGAAGATCTTAGCAACAATGGGTCCGTTATTGCAGTCATTGTGGTGGGGCCAAAAAGACATATTGCCATGTTTTAACACTACTCCATTAGACCCTGTGTTATTATCGAGGGTAAAACGCGGCATTTGTCAGTATTTCATTAACGTCAGGGCATAATGTGCGAAGAGAGGCCAAACAGGTCGTACACGTGAGGCAAATTCCTCACGTGCACGGGTATGTCAACAGTGGCATACTGCGGTTCTGAAACTCGAACTCGACAATTACTTGTCTGAGAGTCAGAGACGCCGCTTAGCGAAATACGAAATATATACTGATAATATTTGCACATAAGTACTCACGTGTATGTTAGTTGCAGCATTATGGCGGGCTGCGTGGAGTCGTCTGTTTCACTTCTCCGAACGAGAGTCCCCATGTTTTATGACACTTGACACCTGCTACGCTCACGGACTTCATGCGTTCTCAGTGTGCTATAAATAACATGAACCTTGACCTTGGACGTACTTACGTCGTTCTAATACAATGTATATTTTAGCTGTTATTCATGAGATAGATTTGACATACTTTTTCTGTATTTATTTTTTTTTCATATGCACAATGGAGTGTACTCGATTTAGAGCAGGAAATCAGAGAAGTGAGTGAGTGAGTTGAGCTGAGTTTTATGCTGCTTTTAGCAATATTCCAACAATATCACCGCGAGGGAAACCAGAAATGACTGCAATCGAACTCTGGTCATTGGCGTCATGAACGAGTGCACTAACCACAAGGCTAAACCACCAGCCCGGATACCAATCAGTGTTAACCCAGAAACCTGTTTTTTACGCAAAAAAACACGCAAACAATATTTTGCGAGCGTGTTTTGGACGCATCGATTCTGATCAACTTAATTCTAAAAATTAACTTAAAATATAAAGATATAAAAAAAAATACATTTTGAAATGATTTTGAATTGTAATGAAAACACTCGTACAAAACCTACCGCGAACACTGCCAGTTAAGAGTTCGCAAAACTCGTTTTTCAATATTATTGAATCAGCTCCGGGATATCTACTTTTGAATACATTTCAGACGTACAGTAAGGCCGGATGTTACAACAAGTGTAAGTGACATGAAAATTATGTTTGAACGAATATTACACTAGAGCTTTCAGTGGTGCACTACTTGAGTTTGAAGGAAAAGTACCCCACGTTCTAGTGAAGGCACACCAAGCTCAAGTACTACAATACATGAGTGAATGGCGCAAGTTCAGCGGTAAGGGACAGTGTTACAATGACCTTTTTGTGATATTTGAAAAGTTGCGAGGGTTTTCATATAACTAATGTTTCATGTCGTAAAATTTATTTTTGTGTTATCCCCTAGCTGGGACACAACCCCATGACGACAGAGGGCGCTAACCAATTGCTGAAAGCGATAGCAGACTGCAAGGAGTCGACCTTGAGGGAGCTGTCTCTGGAAGTACGTGTTTTAATATTCATAATAATAGATGATATAGTGTGTGTTTTTTCGGATGTCAACCACTAGTGTGTATGAAGTAGGCCTTGTCACAGGTCGTGATGTTGCTGAAAAGTGATGACTGTGCCATAAAACAATACTTACTCAGTCTTTATTTGTGAGACGGGTGGATGGTTAAAGCAGTGACTTGACAAATGACCAACCATGAACATCCAGGTTAGAATTGGTCTTCAGCAACCCATGCTTGCTGTAAACGGGATCGGGTGGTCAGGCTCGGTTGACACATGTCATCGTATCCCAGTCGTAGATCGTAGATCGATGCCAATACTGTTGATCACTGGACTGTCTGGTTCAGACTCGATTATTTACAGACAGTCGCCATAGTTGGAATATTCACAGGAATGGTTGGTTAGGGATATGCTGACGACACAATGTGTTTCTCCGTTGTTCATTTGCAAGTACTATATTGATCAGCAAGATGATAATACCAGACCACAAGGTGTCGAGGTTGTATCAGATTTTCAAGAATGCACATAGACACTGGGCAGTGTCTCCAGCAGAGATTCTCTGTGATATTTAAGGGCGGAAGGTTTTCGTCTAAAACCCAGCGTCAGCCAGCATGGCCCAGCGTGGGATCGCTCTTAAGGCGGAATGTATATTAATCCGTACATCATAGGGACTAAACTTGACTATCCAGATCCAGTTTTCCAGCGTCCGTCTAGACGGTGTAATTAGCCACTTGCCTCAGTCAAAGACATGGTCTCTGTGTAATAAAGGAAATAATTCTTTGACAACGAGATGCACACATCATAATATTTGAGCTTTAAACAGCGTTAAACAAGGCTTTGAATCAAGATGCTCTACCACTCGACCCTGGTCCCAACCTTTAGTATTCTGTTCCGGCAATATCTTTAGCTTCATCGTCAGCCTCGATATACCAGATCATCATTTTTGTCGTTCAGCATGCTTACGAGCAATGAAACGTGAACCACCTTCTTACTCTTTAACTCATTGTTATGACTTCACGAAATCATATTGTCAGACATTTAGTTCAGTGCTATATGAAACTTTTTAATATAGTTCAGGCTAACCTGTCCATCTACCGGGGCGTGGGGTAGCCTAGTGGTTAAAGCGTTCGCTCGTCACGAGGAACACCCGATTTAGATTCTCCACGTGGGCACACCGTGTGAAGCCCATTTTCGGTGTTCCCCTCCGT
The DNA here is from genome assembly GCF_037392515.1 of Haliotis asinina. Classification (NCBI taxonomy): domain Eukaryota; kingdom Metazoa; phylum Mollusca; class Gastropoda; order Lepetellida; family Haliotidae; genus Haliotis; species Haliotis asinina. The sequence goes on from NC_090281.1 coordinate 84,360,648, forward strand.
GACATTGCTAGAATACTTCTAGGTAAATCCGTACTCACTTACTATCTAGTCCATCTGCCCATCAATATATCAAGACTGTTGTATACACTGCATGGAATGGACACATTTAAAGTTAAGTCTGTTAAGTTCACCACTGCAAGGAATGGATACATTTAAAGTTAAGTCTGTTAAGTTCACCACTGCAAGGAATGGATACATTTAAAGTTAAGTCTGTTAAGTTCACCACTGCAAGGAATGGACACATTTAAAGTTAAGTCTGTTAAGTTCACCACTGCATGGAATGGACACATTTAAAGTTAAGTCTGTTAAGTTCACCACTGCATGGAATGGACACATTTAAAGTTAAGTCTGTTAAGTTCACCACTGCATGGAATGGACACATTTAAAGTTAAGTCTGTTAAGTTCACCACTGCATGGAATGGATACATTTAAAGTTAAGTCTGTTAAGTTCACCACTGCATGGAATGGATACATTTAAAGTTAAGTCTGTTAAGTTCACCACTGCATGGAATGGATACATTTAAAGTTAAGTCTGTTAAGTTCACCACTGCAAGGAATGGATACATTTAAAGTTAAGTCTGTTAAGTTCACCACTGCAAGGAATGGATACATTTAAAGTTAAGTCTGTTAAGTTCACCACTGCATGGAATGGATACATTTAAAGTTAAGTCTGTTAAGTTCACCACTGCATGGAATGGACACATTTAAAGTTAAGTCTGTTAAGTTCACCACTGCATGGAATGGACACATTTAAAGTTAAGTCTGTTAAGTTCACCACTGCATGGAATGGACACATTTAAAGTTAAGTCTGTTAAGTTCACCACTGCATGGAATGGATACATTTAAAGTTAAGTCTGTTAAGTTCACCACTGCATGGAATGGATACATTTAAAGTTAAGTCTGTTAAGTTCACCACTGCATGGAATGGATACATTTAAAGTTAAGTCTGTTAAGTTCACCACTGCGTGGAATGGATACATTTAAAGTTAAGTCTGTTAAGTTCACCACTGCATGGAATGGATACATTTAAAGTTAAGTCTGTTAAGTTCACCACTGCATGGAATGGATACATTTAAAGTTAAGTCTGTTAAGTTCACCACTGCATGGAATGGATACATTTAAAGTTAAGTCTGTTAAGTTCACCACTGCATGGAATGGATACATTTAAAGTTAAGTCTGTTAAGTTCACCACTGCATGGAATGGATACATTTAAAGTTAAGTCAGTTAAGTTCACCACTGCATGGAATGGACACATTTAAAGTTGAGTCTGTTAAGTTCACCACTGCATGGAATGGACACATTTAAAGTTAAGTCTGTTAAGTTCACCACTGCATGGAATGGACACATTTAAAGTTAAGTCTGTTAAGTTCACCACTGCATGGAATGGACACATTTAAAGTTAAGTCTGTTAAGTTCACCACTGCATGGAATGGATACATTTAAAGTTAAGTCTGTTAAGTTCACCACTGCATGGAATGGACACATTTAAAGTTAAGTCTGTTAAGTTCACCACTGCATGGAATGGATACATTTAAAGTTAAGTCTGTTAAGTTCACCACTGCATGGAATGGACACATTTAAAGTTAAGTCTGTTAAGTTCACCACTGCAAGGAAACTTGAATACATACGTGTTCGGGGAAAACGTCGTCTTTCGATATTCATGTGTGGGGTACGTAAACTCATTTCATTAAAGACATATTTCCACTTACATTTTCTGCAACTGGCATGTTTTAAATTATGAACACATTTCAAGATCCGGTGCTTGAGAGGTTGCATGTCAAACATACAAATCAGTTGTAAGATCCGATGCTTGAGAGATTACACGTCAAACATACAAATCAGTTGTAAGATACGATGCTTGACAGATTACTCGTCAAACATAAAAAAATCAGTTGTAAGATACGATGCTTGACAGATTACACGCCAAACATAAACATTAGTTGGAAGCTGTCTCTTCTTGAGCGCCCTAGAATGCATCACCGTTATTGAACGATACGACTTTCACACACTTCAACAAATCATCATTTTTTATTAATTCTAAAGGTCAGATGGAACAGGCTAAAAATTTAGTCACCAGTCTTTATTTGGAGAATAAATCACATGCAAACCAAAGCCTAAGATATTTTTATCGGTGTAGATCGAAAGTCAGCTGAGAAGCAGAAATCTCAGATGGACAATGGCTTCTTTGAGTTTCAACATTTTGTCGATGATTAAAATGTGAAGTTATTCAAGAAGGGTCTTTTCTTTCAAATTTCCGCAATAATCGGTCATTACAAATACCCCAGACCTGTAGGGGCTTCGTTGAAATCAGGTATCCGTTACTGTTAAATGCTTTCAAATGTGCACATCGTCAACGGGATCAAGCTGCGTGGGGGTAACTACAGAGAATATTGTTTTCATGATAACCTACTTTACAAAATGCTCTGTTTCACAGTTAACTATCGATCAGCTCTATCTGAGGATCGTGAATTAAAATACTTTGACTAAATGGTCGACAGCTTGCTCCATGAATTCCGTCGTTGCGACACTGTCCGGCCTTTACACGAACAACTGGTATCTTCACTCAGTGATTCATAAAGGGACAATTAGGATAAAACCGGAAGGTTGCAAATTGAATGAAATCGGTTTTATGAAGAAATTTTTCACTTTACTGTTTGTCTTTAGTTACGACTGAATGATGCAACTATGCAATTGAAGAATTGAACTAACATTCATGGCACGATTGACCTTATTTTTGTAAATGAAAATGTTGTATCTGGTAAATGTACTGTCAGTTCAACTTTGTGAGTTTGTCTATTTTTCGAAACATAAAATGTTTAAGGAAAGTAGCTGTTGTTGTCATGGTGTTCAGCTGATGAGCACTGCGAATTTCTCTTTGCTCTGCTTCATCTTCGAAGAAAGAGTACCAAGACAAAATGGTTATGCTTCATTTTCAAACTTGACTGCCCGAGTTTGTATATTTTTTATTGAAAATCATTGATGTTTCCAAACTTGATAGATGAAGGGTAAGAGGTGCAAATGTGCCATTAGATGACAGTATTTCACGAAATAAAAATGGATGGTCCTTCACAATATTGGAGAATGAATGTCATTGTCGGTGTACCAGCACATTGGATAAGCGTTGAGGGGAGCATGAGAGAATAAGAATGGTAATAAATTATCAATTTATCTCCCTTCATTCAGATACATGCGTGCCGAGTTGCCTTTGGCAAAATGCTAAGTGCTCTATTTGCGTTTTCTTGCTCCCACGATGCACTGGAGCCAGATTCTCTTCCAATGTGTTTACCGGAAGTACATAAAACCTGTGCCTCGGTGTCCTACACTCACAGGTAATCGTTGTAAAGGTTTTAATATTCACGTCATGTGTTAAAAAGCGAACTTAAATTTCACATTAATGGTCTCGATTAACTGTCACACATATTTTTATTTGAACCGAATGCAATTTATTGCTGCTAGATAATATAATATTGTTTTTTATTTATTTTTTTAATGTGTGTGTGTGAGTGTATGTATGTGTGTGTGTGACTTATCCGTTGGAGGGTCCTATAGGATAAATCAAAGCCTCTCAGCCTAACGCTGAGTGGGGGAGTAAGACTATCCTCACTGTCAGGTACCTCTAAATGCCGTTAAAGGGGGCTTGGAGCATACTCGATATTGTTGGACTTTGGACTTTCTATGAACAAATGTCGCGAGACTCTTCTCGTTAGTCAAATGCATTGTGGAATATATTATAGGAAATATTGTACTTTATATAAAAATATATGTATACTCACCGCCTCAATCTGTATCTAATATACAATAGAACTCGTACAATCGGATTAAATAGCAAAATGAAACAAGTCCAGTCAGTAATTCACCGTCCCCATCCTGTCACTGCTGTCAAGCAAGCCACTGATTACATACACATACACGATTTTCGCCTCGCTTAATATACATAGCTAATATATACCGTTTATTACTCGATAACACGGGAAAGTGTCAGTTTCTGGACACGGTGTATATAAGTTAGCTGGTATTGGCTAGTTATGTATTGCCAGGGCTCATCTTGACATACGGAACCGTGCCTTTAGGTATAGTTTCCCATTACAAATTTATTAGAAAGTCATCTCCTTGTAAAGCATTCATTCTCACCTTAAGGTACACGAAATATTGGTTAATGTCAGTTCGATCCCTCCCCAGATTTGTCCTAGTATCTTATCCACTACATGTTATTGTGTGGCGCTTTTATTGCAGGTGTCAGGATCAGTTATCAGCACTTCCCTGGTCTCCAGTTCGAATCCTATATTCACACCGATTTTGATTTTTGATGTGTCAACATAAAACCCGTGTTATGTATTCTCAAATGTGGTAAACGTTCAGAACGTACGCCTTAGTGACCTTTCTCCCCTCAGTGTTAGAATCTGACTGATTGTCACTGTTGTTTAACTCATTAACTCACTCTATCACAAGCAGGGCGGTGGTGAAGGTGTGTGGTTAGAGTGTTCACTTGTCACGCCGAAGGTCCGGGTTCGCATTCATCAAGTCGCTCAATGTATGGAACCTGTTTCTGATTTTTGCTAAAGGCGGTGTAAAAGTAAACCCAATCACTTTGCCACTCCCTCCCTCCCTAACTTACCTGTTTACTCTTCCAGGATATTGCTGTCGATGGTGAGTTCATAGAAACCATGAAGGCCATCCAGGATACCCGGAACCTCAAGGTCATTCACGGTCACGAGATGAAGCTGGCCACTGGCTCTGTGTCACGTGACCATGACGGAACCAGTCTTCAGCGATGGGAACCCACGCTGGTTTTGTTTGAGTACATGAAAATGGACAACCTTCGTTTGATTGACATGTTCAAAAGTTTCGACGTTAAGAAGAGAGACAAGTTGTCCCGCTCAAACATTAAAGATGGCATCAATGTAAGTATTGGTAAAAGTTAAGAGATGGAATTGTGTCATTGGTTCGAGGAGGAATTGGGTCCCAATCCTGATTCGCTCGGACCATATTTCTAGGAGTTTCAGATCCATACACTTGCTCAAGGGATTTACCAACGCAGTACAAGACTGAGACCTGCATCACTTAAGGCATGTCTCCCACTTTAAGCTGACACCGGGTGGCATAACGGAATACCGTTCCAAGTTTCATGAAGCCCAACTCAGCCACTAACTGACTCACCGACTCACTAACTCGCCCATTAGGTTACTCACTCACTCAGTATTCTGATGTTGATCAACTGTCATATACCCCATGCTTTTGGTTTCAGCGGGTTTTTTTTCTGATGGTCATATTTTCCCAACGTCTTTGATGTTGTATCAGATATTGTCAACCATTGTATAAAACTAACAACATCGATGTGTCACCACCTTGAACAGTGGTTCAGTTATATCAGGACTTTGTCCAACTGATAATGATGAAAGTTATGGTTGTGATTGATTTTTGTCATTTAAGATTCCAGAACCATTCGACATTATACAATCAAACTGCATTCTATCCATTACGTTTGTGAACGAAATTCAACAAACACACACAGCATCTGATCAACTACTACCGTTGGATGTTATATTGACTGTAGTTATAAAGTCCTTGAAGTAATGACTTCAACACACATATCACATAGATCAAACAAGTACCAAGTGTTAATCATTTAGGCCATCAACGCCGTTAACGAAAGCAAGCAGTCTAGATGGCGATAGCGAGGTGGGATTTTGCCACGATTGTTTAAGTGGCCTAGATGAGGTTTGGTCTGATCTAACCCCGAGGCTTAAATCTTTACTTAATTGATTACATCGTAGGAACGCAATCTTAGAACTAAATAGGCTTTACTCCAGCGACAATAGGGAGCAGTGGGGCAAACAGCGGCACTGTGTCGTTGAAATGGTTGAAGCAGTTTTGTGACTCAACAGCTTGATCAGCTAGGCTCCGTCCTGACTCGAATGGGGTCTTCGATTGTTCCATATTGAACACGTCTCAGAGTATTCATTAATTGACCAAGAAACGGGAGTGGAAATGAGAAGTATTTCTTTTGTGAATACAGTGGCCGAAAGGATCCCGAAGATGCAAATCGAAAAATGTTTGTTCAACTCTGTAAAGTTTTCTTTGATTATTTTGAAAGAAATCCTATCATTGCCAGGTCGGTTTCAGTAATGGCTGTTTCATACAACCAGTGACGGAACGGTCCTTGAGGTTTTGACATACGTGACAAAGACCCTTCCGTTATGTCACTAATTGAATCAGTGAGAATGTTATAAAAGACACATGAACAGATTCTGACTCTTCCTGTCGAAAACCATCAGTGTTCCAATCAGTCAGTGGTGACCGGTCTTGTTTATTACTGATAACTTCTTGGCGTAAATAAACTTGAAGCCATGCGTTAGTTCAGTACTAGCTTTAACAAGTACGTGTTATTGCTGAACACTTCTCAATGTGTGAATGGTGGGCACAGGTTTCCGGACATGCGCCCCTCTTAGCGAACACTAGGACTCATCTCTGCGTTTCAGTGATCAGTGATCTATCACCAAAATTGTGCCTTTTCGCCAGATGTAACTAATGGGCTTCTGACGTAACACGTTGTTTTCCAGCGTTTACATTTCATATTTGAACGAGTTCAGTAAAACCCGCCATCCCATCGTTTTCAGTCTTCCCATTCGTGTAATGCCGTGGCCGCTTGAGGATTAACTTTAGCAGATAATTTGCCGTTGTGGACATTATTGCTTAACGTCGGTAGCATAATAGCATGAAACGTTCCTACAGTCACATATAATTGGCGATGCCTTATTCACACGGGCGTTCTAATGGCATAATACATGCAATTACCTGCAGATGCAATCGAGCAGTTTGAACAGCAAACACGGACGTCCGACGTAATGTTTGACCATTAGACATTAAAAGGAATGTGTTCTCGACGGATCTATTTTGTCTGAGGAACTGTTTTCAGTCTACTTGTACGAGTCAGTGTTGCCAGCACTGAATGCAACATGCCTGTCTCCAGGGCTGTAATATATACAGGTCGACCCTAAACAAGGATAATGGTAACTATAAACGCGTTTATCAGTGCTTTACACTACATAAATAACTTGTGATATTGTTGACCAGACTCCAACTTTGAAATGGTTCTAGCATATAAATCATGCAAGCCTTTGTTGAATGATCTGACTTCCGTAGTAAGTCTTTACGGTGAGTTCTTCCACAGCTGACAAAAATAACCCCGTGATAACGTCATTTGACATATAACAGAAATTATTGCGCTTGGTGTTTCCGACAATAGCTCCCTGGTTCAGGGTTTATTCAAATGATGGCATGTTTATATAGTGACCTGGAGTTATATTGATGAGCTAATACAGCCGATCAGCTGGGTGCTCCAGATACGTTGCACGCTACGTTCGACTCATTCACTGTCATACCTCGGGAGTTATTTGAACACCAACAACCAGATTTAACCATTGCACTTAAACAACATGTACACCTGAATTATCAGTCATCCCGCAGATGTTGCCTTCGTCAGCCATAGTGATAGTGTTATAAGGGAGAGGCCGTGTTCAACTTGTCATTGTCAGTGAAGGCCTGGACGATTGGGTAGCCTTGAAGAAGGGGTTAGCTTTGGCATAACGAAATATAGAGATTGCCTCCCTAAAATTGTTATGATTTTCTTCTGTCGCTGCCAGTGATACCACTAAATGTAATTGGAAAAATGATTCTTACAACTCAGGTCAGGTCCCTTTTCTGGTCGTTTAAAGTCGCAGTTGTCTTTATCTCAAATGTGTAGAGTTATAACCTGTACTTGACAACAATTATAAACATTATCAAAGCTTTTCTAGGCTGAGATCAGGAACGTTTGGAGCAAAATTCCCGGATGCACCGGAATGGTCTATGCAGCGAACAGCCGATTAATTTACAACTGTAATATCGCAAATAGGTTCGTGTGTTAATTACAAATGTAGGCCTCTACTAGGACAAACGTACTTTTATTGTGACGCACAGTCGTAAATCTGACAGCCTCAGACCAAAAGTCTCTCTTGAAATGAACAGCTGAATGTCGTTGAAAACGAACTCATGATTAAAACCATAAACGTTTATTTCATTTCGAATACAACATAAAGATCGTTGATTGTGGGAAGAATATCACCCCTCCAAGGACTTAGAATTATGTTAAAAAATGTTGGGGAATGAAATAAGGGAAGTAAAAATGAAGCCGAGAAATTTACAATAAAAAAAAAAGATTGCTGTCTATCGATGATATTGTTTCGGTATATTTATTTTGAAAAGTATACAGTTTACTTAAGAATGGAATTTTCTGTTTAACGTGTGTTACAGCGAATATAAAGATGAGTCCAAAGATAACAGCTGCTTTTGCAACATGATGACATGACTGACAGGCAGCAATCGTATGATTAAATCAAATTGTGAAAAGACGAAGGCAAAGAAAAGTCCTAAACCTCCATGACAAGCTGTTGTTCACATCAGCACGCTTTGCATAATTCCAATTGTGGATGCATATGGTACTTGTAAACCATGGGATGAAATTAAACACAGTATGTCGAATTTTCCCCTTCAAATCTAAAAGTAAATGACACACATCTATTTATACTGGTAATGCTCTTGGATTAGGCGCCGGTAAGTTAAAACACTTCATAGATGAAATTAACAGAAATCGATGAAACCAACTAAATCAGTTGTTCCCCCTGAAGACTGCCTTTCTCGAATGAGTGAGTGATTGAAAGATTTCGTCACAGTCAGTACACTGAAACTGTACGCTATGTACAAGCGGGCTGTACATTATTGAGGGCGTCTCTGGTGACATAGTGGATCAAAGACCAGCAACGACTGACGTCGGCGGTGTAATACACAACCAGTTGTTTTGTCTTCCGATTCCTAACCGGGCCGATGGTGTCTAGTATATACCAGGATGTAATCTTCCCGGCTAGTTTTCAAAGTTTTCAAAGTTTTCAGTTTCGCGAAGACAATCGTGTACACTTTTTGATAATATTGGTACTTTTATATCTTCAATGAACAGGTCGCAACAAACATTCTGTTTGGACTAGAAAAGTAAAACTGTAATGCTTGCGTTTTCAAGCTACAAGTTCAAAAGGTATGTGCGAATGTCCACTGTCGCGATTTGGAAAGCTGTGTTCTGATTAGTCAATCTCAAAGGTTACCTGACGCGACGTCTTAGTAGGGTTTGTTAGACTCAGTAAAGGAGTGTAACGTATAATACTGAGACTAAGTTTCCTTAGACTGAAGCAAGACCAAAAGCCAAGAAACTCCCATCTGTGGCACTCGGTCACCTATCCACCGACCCTCCGCCGCCACTATTGCTTACCTCACCCTGATTTGTGGCCCGTTTGTTGCACAATAATTCATATGATTTTGTTATCGATCACTGTAACTCTGGATAATACCATGAAATGCCCACTCAGTGACATTGGAATGCATTGAGTTGGGCCGAAATATATATCATGAAATATTGATGCATGCCTATCATACAAAAAGCAGATGTTCCATGCTATTGTTACGGTTAATTACAGAGACAAAAGGTATAAGATATCCCCCTTGAACCAGCAAAATATAACACAGACAAGTCTACAATATTCAATAATATATTGAGCAAACAATGAGCTAGTTGCAATCACAATACAGATATCTAGTACAGTGCATTTGACTCACAGATCTAAGTTAATGGGTCACAAATATAAAATATCTATTCACCAGATTCTTGACATTTACAGTGAGAGCAGATATACTAACTGCAGGTAGTTTAAATGAGAGTAGTCAAGCAGACCGTGTAAATCTTGAACGCAATTTAGATGATGTTGACAGACAGACCACGATAGGCGGAGGCACACAACTCCAGTATAATTCCGAGTGTACGTCTGTGTGTGTTTCTGTGAACACGACAATCAGCCTTTACATATACTGACTCAGTGTCGGGACATTGGAATAAAGCATAGCTTAATCACCATTCCCTTAGAACTTTCTCGATAGCCGGAAGTCAGCAAGATAATCAACTAGTCAAGGGAGACAACTCTAGAGCGCTATCAAAAAAGCGTGTCGCTAAAATACTAATGCCACTGAACGTATACCATGCGATATGTGACCCATAATAACTATCACCTAACCAGTGATTATACAGATTCGAAAAAACACACACTCGAGGCACAATACTATGTGTAGTATCTTCATGGGATCGATGTCTGCACAGGGACAAACACACCACGACATGCAAGTAGTTCCATCACCCGCTTTATTCTGACGTAATACACAAGTCACCACGTGACCTCAGATTCTAAAGCATACAACTACATCTCAGAATTATGAGAATACTACACTATGCGTACAGGTCAGGTCAACTGACTATAAGCCGTAACCTCTTGACACTAATCGTTACACTATTGAACACTGCCTTTTTTTAACCCCATACTGATGCCAATAAGCTCTTAATTGTCGCCAAGCTCAGGCGGTCGTGGCATGGCCAGCGAAATGTCTAAGACAGCTGTTAGCCCCGTCCAATCCCTTTGAAATAATGGGATTATATATGAAATCCCGTCTTATCTTATAGAGCGGTTTGACACACGCAAATAGTTCCCGACAATAACTGATCTTTTCTCTTCTCCAGACGCTGAAAATTCCCTTCACGGAACATATGTTGGACGAGATAATGGAGAAGCTGGATGTCAACAAAGATGGCGTCATAGACTTGGAGTAAGTGTAGATTCAGATTTGTATTGTTTGTTTGTTGTTTAACGCCACACTCAACAATATTCCAGCCATATGGCTACAGTCGGTAAATAATCGAGTCTGGTCTAGAAAATCTCAGGTCACATTCACTTTAGATAGCCCACTAGGATCGGTTTGTTGAGCAAAACCTTGGAAATTAAAGGCTGGACAAATATTTACTTTGCCGATGGTGAATCAAATTTTAGCTTATCAGCATTTTCTTAAGCTGATCATCGGGACATGGTAATTTCCCTGAGTATCATTTTGATGAATACGATGAAAATTGTTTAATATGACGATTCTATACGCTTAAGAATAATTTAGATGAGAGTTGCTTTCAAGTATTTAATGGAATCAGCGAGTTCTGCCACATTCAGTGAACGACATTTTCAGGTAGAGTGAAAGCGTAATAAGATTACAAGAAGCCCAATTTACAAAACTGTTTTGGCAAACTTAGCCATGCTTGTTTAACCAAAATAGGAAGCGATTCGAATTCACGTTAACCGAATCGCATCCTTTCAAAGGACAGCTTAATTTTCTCAAGTGAGATCCTTCCATGGTTTAAAACATGCATGCGTCTAATCTTAAGTGTAAGGTGTTTACAAAGATGCAGATTACCATTTGCAGATACAAAGACCCACGGTTTCTTCATATAGAATTAAATTAGGCCTTTGAATTGATCACTTAAGGTAAAATTAGGAAGAAATGCGCTGAGATTGAGCAAAGTCTAGGACAAGCTCAGGTGGAGGAAAATTAGAGTGGGACTTTAAGGCAAGAGGCGTTTAACCTAATCATAGATTGACTTTGTTTGTCAAATATATTTATCGCGAAGAAAGTGGGTGTTTGAAAGCAGGACCAAGAGGAAATGGGTTTTGGCCGAGAAAATTGACTGCCTCGTACTCAAACAGACACGCGCCCTGACGTGTCAAGATGCTTGACATTGTCAGGTTAGAGATTTTGGAATACTTTATGATAGAAAACTGGTGTATCCAAGTTGTGGGATATTCATTTCTTCTGATGGATATTGAAAGATTTTCTCTAGTGATTTATATCCCTTTCATAACATTATCAGTCTGTCTTATGCAGGATCAAGGAAAACATAAAACCACGGCAATTTGAATATCTAATGCTATCGCCAGAGATATTGTGACCGAAAGAGTTCATGAAAAGTTAGTTATTTTTTCTTGAAAGCAAATAGTTACATGCATGATAATTAACGCCAGGAATCAAACAGTGGTCGACGGCCGAAACAGATTTCACAGTAATCTGCCTCTTCACCCAAAATTCTGGCACTTCCGCTTTTCGCCTAACATACAATCACCTGAACCGGACGTTCCCCAACTGTAACCGAGCAAAAACATCAAAATATGAAACATGAAATAGTAAAGTTAAATCATCCTTGTATGTATGCTAAATTGGTTCTGGTGCTCAAATACAATACAAAGAATAAGCTGTAGTTAAAGAATGCTATTTGTAGCGTGAGTCAGAGCCAATGTGGAGTCAGAAAGTGAGATATGTTTGGTAAAACCCTCAGAATGATGCTGAGTAACCCAGGAACAGGACTATAAGGGTATTAGTGCTCACTGCCATAAAGTTCAAGTCGAGTTTCTTTCCATTGAAGTACATGTATACAATAACAGGTTAAACACTAGTCTGCTCATTGGCATGCTATGTCACAGTCCTTGTGCCAAATTCAACGGGCATCACTTCGCCATTCAGTCAAATTCCGGGTCAAAAATTGATCTCATGAGGCGTACACTTGGATCTAAAGAAGTGCTGTATGTCAGTTGTAATCTTTCCCTTTTTTATCATTATTACTGGGTTTTATTCTATTGACCCCATTTTGGTTAATCGGAACCAACTTTGATCTGTACGCCTTCTTCTTATCTTGAATGGCGCTTGGATAGAAGCCCGTTCACGCTCATGAATATGACCTGGTAGAGATTATCGATGCATTTCTCCAGATCTCCGCTCCGCATTCTTGTGTCTGTGATATAAATAGGGGAAATGAAGGGAGGATGTTACATGAAGAATTCAAAGCGTTTTCCTCCAAATTGGTCAAAGGGAGAGGCAAACATTGGGACTATGGACCCCTTCGCGGCTACAAACATAAATTGAGTTGGATAAAATATTGCCAATGGGACAAACAGAAAGTGACACCATTTCAGAAACAATGTTGAGAATGGGCCAAGGGTACGTTTAAAACTGGAAAGGAGTAACAGTTCACTGAAACGTGACAGGGTTTATCACTCTAATGTCATTGATTTTGCAGGGAGATGATGAAAGGAGCCAAAGAAATCTCTCGCTACGTCAACCAGCGAACGTTGAAGGCCAAGGCCAAGAAGAGAGAGGACATGGGCCTTGTCACTCTGAGACAGACTCTGAAGAAGATCATCAAGAAACGTAAGGAAGAGCAGGACCAGGCAGCACAGAACGCCAGCAAGGATAGACGGAACAGTATGATGGCGCAGAGTGGACTACCAGCCCTGGCGGGTATCGTGCGTAAAATGCAAATCAAGAAGGCAACAGGAGTGAGCTTGCAAGATCCCGCTGTGGCGGAAGTTGACGGCGTTGAAGGTATGGTGAAGTTGGCTGCGATGAAATTCAGGAAGAAGCTCAAGAAACCTTCACAACCAGCAACCATATCCGAAGATGAGGAAACACCGACTGCTGCCATGGCAACAACGATGTCATGACGTTCAGTTGTAGGAATGGTGACAGTAACCAGACGTTCTGTATCAAATATGCCATTCTTTCTCATAGAAGAAAACACGTTGTAGTAACAATGACGTACCTGTCTGCAACGCTAACGAGATGCCAAAAGTATGCGGTAATGTTGTCTCAGTTGCTACGTAACGTCGCACGGTTGCTGTGGCAAAAGCGAAATCCGGTGGACCCATGGCCTCCACATCTGAAGCAAGACAACAACTGTGACGACGCCTGAAGCTTGACGCAACTACAGCAACGGCACAGATTTACTCAAATAACCTTAACCTTGAGAAATTGTATTTTGCACCAGCTGCGATAGAACCTCGTCGATAGGAACTTCGAAAAATATCTGATAAAAAATAAATAGAATATTGTTTCATGACATCGCAACTCAGTCCATGATAAGAGAAGTAGAGTAGTTTGGTGGTGAAAACATGTGTTTGTCACACTGAAAGCCCGGATTGAATTCCCCACATTCTAAAGACTCATTTATGGTGTTCTCCGCTATAATGATACTCGACTATGGCTGAAGCAATGTGAAGGCTTCTCACTCACTCACCCACTCACTCACTCACTCACTATATAATACATACAACCATAATATTCAATACCATAATATATAATACATACAAGCATCAGCAAAGACAATACACTGTAACAAAAGCCCATTGTCTAAAGTGACATTAAAAGGTTAGTAATACCTAGATTATTTATTGATCGCCTTGGCTTGAAAAGATCGAAATGTATGAACAGTAATTATTTTAATTTTAAAAAGTAATTTTTAAGGGAAAAGCTGTAAGTGCTAGGTGAGTCCAAAACAGTGTTCAGTTATTCTGTCATTAATTCTTAATGACGTATTCTTTGGACGCTATTTTTGCGTTTTGCAGTTAACATAAATTTATATCAGACTGGGGGGAAAGGCAAACGTTAATAATTATTTTCAACCAGAAATTTCATAGGTGATCTATTTACACAATCTTACATTTTATCCACTTTTTGTGGGTTTTCAAAAGCCAGCTGTCAACTTAAACACAAACAGCAAGGCTTTACTTTTAGTATCTACTGATTCGTCACAATAACAGAACATCGCATGAGGACCTGTCCTAAATATGTGCTTATCTGGTGAGTCTAGTTGTTTGCCGCCTCAAGCAGTACTGAAGTCAAATGCCATGGCATTGATATGGATAAACGCCCCTCTCCTTCGACGTGACGAGCTTCCAACACCAGACTACCACACCGCCATTATCTCACATACCTTTCGAGTCTTTTAGGTTCGCGTGTACTTAGTCCAAGAAAGAAAAAGGCATCCTTAGTTTTAGGGAAATTATCTTCGTCTTAAATCATAAAAATATATTTTACTGAAAATGCTCAGTCAAAACATTTCATATCGCTGTACTTTCTAACATGAGAAAAAAGACCGATGTACCACTTGTTCGAAGGTTATAGATTTGTCAAAATGTCGTTCAAAAGCGTATAAATATCACAGTTGTCTTCCACTCGAAATGATGTAAACAACTTTCACATTCCTGGGGGAATCCCTGGGAAATTCTCCAACAGGAATAAGAACAGAAACCTTGTACCTGATCAGTTATGATCTGTTTTGAGCTCAGTATTTTGATATATTTAACAGCGAGTTTGAGTGCTCTAAGTTTTTCTGGCCTCGATCGATGTCAGTGAACAAACCAAAGAAATGCACTCCCAAACTACAAAACCTTGCATTGACTGACAGCTGAAAGTAACAACAGTAATCTATCTCGATATCCTTTTGACACATCCCTATATTCAGCTTTCAATGACCGGCCAGCAGATCAATGGTAGCCATCATTCATAATCGCGGCCGAAATTCGTAAATGTCTCCCGTCACTTTATCGTGTCCGCCATTTTGACATCCTCTATTTGATGTGAATGTATTACGGCGTGCCATCACTATGATTGACACACGAGGGTAGTTCTTTACCGACATTTCCCATCTAATGATGTTATTTGAATCTGTTTGTTTTAACAAAACAAAGTACGATGTTAGTGAAAGCAGTTTGGGCATGTCTCCTTTCCTTTGGGAAACAATTCTATCCCTGGTTGATGTACGGCTGCCATTTTAAACGTCCATAGAAAACATGAACGACAAAAAAGACGTAAACCTGTTCTTAAATGTCTTCATTACAAGGAGAATGAAGACGTTTATGGATAGACAACTTCTATCATGCAGTTGATGCGATGTTTCTGTGCATATTCTAACACAGTTGGCAAGCAAAGCATGTTAGAATCTGTAACGGAACGTCGCATCCATTGCAAGAAAGAAGTCTATCCATAAAAGTCTTCATCCTCATCATAACAACTTCTAAAATGCCTCTTAAAGAAGTCTTCATTACACCTTTAAAATATGCTATCCAGTTATCCGTATTCTTGTGAAGAACCTTCCTCCCCGTTCACAAAGTTTCAATTATTTATTATTTTTTCTTTTTATATGTTGGGTGCCAAATATGGACTTGATAATTATTAAATGATGTACATTCAATGTGTTATTAATTATGTGGCCAACCTTTCAGGTTGTTTCCGGGCTATCCGATTAGGAACAAATCTATTCTTTTTATGTTTTGATACAACCCTGGTTCTTCCTAGTATTTTATCATTGGGCATTTGTTTATTCTCGGACTAATCACAGTAATCAATGGTTGCATGCTATTGTCTTGTTGCTGAACGATGGCCCAACGCAATGCTCCAACAGAGTGCTAGTGATACAGTCCACTTTGGTACCATATGGCATCGCACATTAAATGAAACGCGCTAATCTAAATTTTATGTGTTCTGTCGAACGCACTTTTGCTGCACGTGTTTGATGACAGTAGGCAATTCTTTGTGGTGCTGTGCAATTGTTCTCAAAAAAAAGGATTGTTGCTGTCAAAGCTTGAATATATGTGGAAAATGTCAAATCGTTCTCCACTGGATTGCAATGCAATAGCATTGGGAGCTGAGATCTAAGACCATTAGGCACAGGGTGCAAGACATGTTACCGTGGAAACGCTGAACCACACCTGTAAAATGCGATATATATCTGATAAAATCCCCTAAAATTTACATAAGAAGAAAGGCACGCCACCCTTTATAACCCATCTCGTTTCATATAAGAAAATCCATTATTGTACAAATGCATGTATGAAAACAAATACTGTATACAGTTTATTTAACTGAGGGTATTAACTCTCAGAGTCCATGTGCAGTTTGTCATGATACCGCCTAATGATTATCAGTCACCACAGATTGTTTAAATAGGTGTTCCCTAGGTGTATGTGCTCAGGTGTGTATGTGTGCGTGTGTGCGTGCGTGTGTGTGCCTGGCGGTTTGGTAACCACAAGGTTAAAGCAAACACGCACCACTTTGTAGGCCCTGTTGTCGATGAAGCAAGCTGAACTGGGAGATAAAGATTGTCAAGATTCTCTATATTTACAAATTTGTGTAGCAGTGTTTTATTAATGCTGTAATTCACCACATAATTCATAAACATCACTCATCACATATTTCATAGACATCATTATCTGTTCAATGTTCATTTATTCCATGTTGTCTGTGTCTTGCCGTTGAATGCCACCTCTGTACATCTTCACCTTTTTCTTCTGTTTCTGGAGCCTTGTCAACAAGGATTTCCCTTCACTTCCTCTCTATTCTTAGCTACGTAACCCATTCTTTGCGAGTTTCTCTTTTCTATTAATAGGACACATCAAAGACTTCCTTTGATGTGCTACCTATGTTCTCGTTGGCTATTGTGCCCTCTGTCCTTACTTCCTTTGGCCACCTGTTTCCTACCTCACTTCACTGGCTGTTGCAGAGGTGGAAACATCATTTCCTTTTCCGGGTATGGCCAGTTTTCTAATCTGTTTCTATCTGCCTCTTTACTTCATAATTCCCTATAAAAAGGTGCAAAATGTCCTTTAAACAATAATAAAATATAATTAAAAGTAATATTTAATCAATAATTCTACAAATTTAGGAATATATATTATAATTAAGGTAAACTGTAAACATGGCTTCGACCATGTGCTTTTTGAATGTTTCAGTAACTTTATGCAGGTGCTTTAACGGGATATTGGATAATTTGCTGTGATATACACACTAGTTAATATTTACTGTGATATTTTGAACTATTTAACATTTAAATTTTTCAGAATTATTTACTTGGTTCCCAAATTGTATGACTTCACTGGCTGTTGCCGAGGTGGAAACATAATTTCATTTTCCAGGACTTGTCTCAGCAACAGCTTCATTCCACATTAAAATAAATCGTCACCATTGCCTTGTGTCGTCTTGAGCAGCAGCCCAGAGCCGAACAAATGCAACAAACACACGGCTGCATTTGGTATAATACTGTATTTAACGTCAAGTACTTTGCGGTATGCGGTATGTGTGTGTTATAGTTTTAAGTATTAATACATTGTCAGCACTTTATGCAACAGATTTACTGTATCTCGTTAAGTGTGTAATAATTAATTTTTCAGTCTTCTGTCAACAATTTATACAGGCCAGCTACAGCTATGCAGAAGCATCAACACTTTTAAAGAAACTGTGGAATTTAAGATTGTGTGGGTTTATATGGTATCGATTTTGAGGAGATGATACACTTATGACTATTGAGGGCCCTAGAGTTAAAGATTTCAGTCTTTAATGTCCGATAATTTATAGCAAACACAATTATTATTACGTTAGTAAGTTCTAAGAAAGAACAATCCATCGCATTACGTTTCGTTACTTTACCGCTTTCTTCAACCGAAATCCGATCTAGCAGGGCGAACTGCATAGCGGTCGGTCTTCCGAAAGAAGTGCTTTTTAAATACATACTTTCATTTGCGGTAAATCGGCCACAAGCAAGTCTAATATTCGCATACTTAAGCATGATGACCAAATGTACATTTATGGAAACGACGTGTGGCGATATAAATATCTCAAGACATGGAACTACACACTTATTTCAGAAGCTTGCATCGATTCTACAATACAGGAAACGATAAACAACACGCAGTCCTAAACCCTACTAACAGTACAAGTATCTCGTTACGCGAAACAGTTGCTAGGGAACATAAGAAAAGTACAAATCTATTATTAAAATAAATGTCAGAGTTGGCATGCCAATATCCACAACTTCTACTTTTGGTTGGATGACTACAGATTCTGATCAGAAAGACTGACATGCCGGCTATATGACGGCGGTCTATAAGTGGTAGAGATAGGATCACAAAATCCAGTGATCAAAAGCTTGAACAGCCATCGACGCATACGGTGACGTGTCAGTCAGGTCGGTAAATGATATGCTGGCGAAATTGTGTGTTCTTTCGTTGTTCATTCACTAGAACTACGGCAGAAATATCGACCACCAAGATGATAACACCAAACCACATGGTGTCGAGATTGTCTCAGATTTTCCAAACATGAATACACACGTACACTGGGCAGTGACATCCCCTGTCCCCTCCAGCAGAGATTCTGGGGCATGTTTAAGGGCGGAGGGTCCCCACCAAAGTGGTCAAGAGTGGGGTCGCTCTTTTTAAGGAATGACTTACATTAATACGTACATCATAGGGACTAAACTCGACTATCGAGATCCAGTTTTCAGCGTCCGTCTAGACGGTGTAATTAGCCACTTGACCCATCCAAAGACATGGTCTCTGTGTGATAAAGGAAATCATTCTTTGACAGCGAGATGCACACATCATGATATTTGAGCTTTAGACAACATACGGTTTGAAGCCGTCCGAACATTTGGTGAATGTAGTAAACACATACTATCTGTTGAGGCAATATGTTAGAAGGCGTTCTCAGCATCCACACACCAAATCATCACTAATGTCGAAACCTACGTGGCATGAATGTTGTATTTACGAGCAATGAAACACGAGCGAGTGGAAGCAGGTTAAAACTGCCTCATGTTTCAGCTGTATGCTCAACAACAAAAGTTACGTGTCACAAAAACACCTGTTTATTTATGACTGACTTGCAGTAAAGTCAGCAAATCTAAAGAAAGCTGGAACTCTGTCAACAAAGTTAAAACAAAGGGTATCAACAATTACAATTTATCAACTTGCTGTCTTTATTTTGTTATCCAAGTTGAATCCATGTTGTGATTATCCTGCTCAAAGACGTGACTTTCAAGCTGAAAATATAAACTAAAGGTATTCTGTTCCTACATCTCAGTTCGATCCAAAATAAAATATAACCATATGTAAGAGATTGATGTTGCGAGATCCACCTACATACCCTTTAACTCATCATCATTACCTCGCTATATTGTCAGATACTTAAACCAGTGCTATATGAAACTGGCTAGCATGGGTCACTCTGGCTAGTCCACCTGCCGAGACCGTGGAGTAGCCCTGTGACTAAAGCCGAAGACCCATGTTAGATTCCCCTCATGGGTTCATTGTGTGAAGCCCATTTCTGGTGTCTACCCGCATGATGATGCCTGAATAGTGATATAAGAGGCGTAGACCATTTCACTCCCTCTCTAGCCCATGTACCATCAATATCTCAAGGTTGTTTCATACACGGCACTGAATGAATTTATTTAAGGTTAAGTCAATAAAGTACACGACTTCAAGGAAACCTGAATATATACTTGGTTTAACACCAGATGATAACGTTCTCGTTCAATATTCATGTGTAGGGTACGTAAACTCGGTTAATTAAGAGCACCTTTCCACTTGAATTTTATCCAAGTGACATGTTTTGAATTATAAGCACATTTCAAGATACAGTACTTGAGAGAATACACGTAAAACATTAAAAATTAATTTGAAGCTTTCCTACTTCAGCGTCCGTGAAGGCTTCACCTTTATTGAACGATACGACTTTCACACACTTCAACAATCATTAATCTTTTACTAATGTTAAAGGTGAGGTGAAATAGGCTTTGACGACGAGCTCAAGATTATTTCATTAATACAGTGAGGTACGTGTGTTTGTGGCTGCTTGTCCGGGCAGATGCAGCAGTTTAACATGGACAGACAGACAGACAGTATTCCGGTCATCGTTTAATCCATTAGTACCGGAAACAGGGAAGGTAACGTCAGCCACCATTTTAAACGACTTTGGGTGTGATGCATCCAAGAATTTGAACCACAGACCTCCCCCCGTCAGGTTAGACGCTTCACTTCACAAAGACTAACGGGGTCAAGTGGTCAAGATCCCTAACTTGGTTGAAACATATCATGCTCTTGAAATCACCGGATTGTCTGGTCCAGACTCGATTATTTACAGACCGTCGCTATATAGCTAGACTATTGCTGAGTGCCGGCGTAAAACTAAACTCAGTCACTAATTATCTGTCGTGGTCTCATCGTACCTTCGAACAACATGTAACCTTACTAGTGTACCAAGTGGGTCATAATTTACCTGTATTATAGGTGAGTTGTTTTCACCTTTTATCTGCCACTGTTATGGAGGGCAATCATAATAAACACATTACCCCGCAGAATACCATTAAGGACAAGCTTGAAGCTTCATTCACAAAAGAATAACATTTTAGACTGATCTTTTTACATTACACCTTCATGCTTAACTTAAGTACACTTGTTACCGATGATGTGATAGGTGCATTACCGTGTTAGTGTCACCTAGTGTTTACTAGTCACCCGTCTTTATTTCGAGAATAAATCACATGCGAACAAAAGCCTCAGATATTTCGGGGTAGATCGAAAGTCAGCTGAGAAGCAGCAATCTCAGATGGACAACGGATTGAAATCGGAAGTTATTCAGGAAGGGTTTTATCTTTCAGTTGAAAAATTAACTTTCCTCAATAATCTGTCATTTAAATTACTTCCGATCTGCAGGGGTTTCTTTGAAATCAGGTATCCGCCGTTAAAGGTTTTGCTTTCAAATGTGCACATCGTCAGCGTGATCAAGCTATATGTGGGTAACTACTGAGAATATAGTTTTCATGATAACTGACTTTACAAATGCTCTGTTTCACAGTTAACTATCGATCAGCTCTATCTGAGGATCGTGAATTAAAATACTTTGACTAAATGGTCGACAGCTTGCTCCATAAATTCCGTCGTTGCGACAGGAATCCGGCCTTTACACGAACAACTGGTATCTTCACTCAGTGATTCATAAAGGGATAAGGATAATTAGCATAAAGTCGGAATGATAAAAATTGAATGAAATCGGTTTTACGAAGAAAATTTTCAGTAGACGTTTGTCTTTAGTTACGACTGAATGATGCAACTATGCAATTGCCAAATTGTACTAAAATTCATGACACGATTGACCCTTTTGTCTTGTAAATGAAATTGTTTTATCCTGTAAATGAATATGTTTTATCTGGTAAATGTACTGCCAGTTCAGCTTTGTGAGTTTATCTAATTTAAGAAAGGTATAGTGTTTAAGGAAAGTAGTTGTTATGTTGTTGTCATTGCGTTCAGCTGATGAACACTTCTGATTTCGTTCTGCTCTGCTTCATCTTCAAAGAAAGAGTATCAAGACAAAATGATTATGCTTCATTTTCAAAGTTAGCTGCCCGAGTTTGAAAATGTATATCTTTTATTGAAATCCATGATATTTCGAAACTTTTAACATGATAGATGAAGGGGAAGAGGTGTAAATGTGCCATTAGATGACACAGTATATCATGAAATAAAAATGGATGGTCCTTCAAGATATTGGAGAATGAACGTCATTATCGGTGTACCAGCACACGCGTTAAGGGAACATGAGAGAACAAGAATGGCTATAAATTATCAATTTATCTCCCTTCATTCAGATACACGCGTGCCGAGGCGGCTTGGGCAATATGTTGAGTGCTTTATCTATGTAATCTTACTCCCACGATGCAGTTCGCCATGTTTTGCCCTGGAGCTAGATTGTCTTCCTGTGTGTTTGATTCTGTACATCAAAACCGTGCCTCGATGTCACTGTTAATCGTTGTCAAGTTTTTAATATTCACTTCATGTGTTGAGAGATCGGACTCCGATTTCACGATAACAATCTCTATTTATTGTCGTAAATAGTTTTACTTGAATCAAATGCAATTTAGTGTTGCTAGAAATATAACCTGAGGGGCTGTGTATTATGAAACAATGTCTTAACTGCATTTGGAACTGACTGTACACAGAATCTCTCAAAGCAAGGTGATCTGATTTCATGACTTCATCCGTTGGAGGGTCCTGCAGGATAAATCTAAGTCTCTCAGCATAACGCTTAGTGAGGGAGTAAGACTTAGTCTATCTTCACCGCCCTTCAGAGTCTTTAAAGATCATCTCCTGGAGCATCTCCAATATTGTTGATATAAACTGTTTGTTTCACGCCTGCTTGCATACAGGAATTGTCCCATCAAGCAACAACTTGGTTTTATTCCAGATGTCATCAACATTCTGCAAAAGTATCACCTTTTACATTATCTAGACAACTTCATCTATTTCGGTGTGTTCACGAAGCAATCGTCATGGAAGAAGATTGTCAAGCAAACAGTTTTAGACCATGAGCTCTCAGACTGGTATGAGCGCCTCAGAACTGATCCAGACCTGAAGCATTTCTGCCAAATCCATCCATCTCCAACTCCACACCCTGCTTGACTATTAGCTTGGAGACGCCAGGAACTGAAGGATCAGTGCCAGTTTACGGTGCAGCTCTGTGCTCTCTGCAGACCATCCAGATTTGTCCATGGTCATTGTGACCTATGCGGCGAATCGTATGAGGATCTCATACAATGCCATATGTACCTGTGAGGTCAAAGCAGAAACGATCGACCTTGTGTGGTGCGGACTCGTCAACGTAGGTCCTGTGGACCTGAGTGTCAGTCTGCTTGGAAAGGCAGATCTAGACCTACATTGTTGTCTGCTTTCCTGCCTAATCCCCATGACCCTGTCAGATAACGATCTGTGGCTGTACATAGAGACTGTTGTGAAAGGACTATTCCCCCCACCTCTGTGCATAACTCTGGTTATCAATTTCAATGAACTCTAAACACTAATTTATCCAATTTTCGCATTTCCATGTACTCTCCGATGGAGGAATAAAAGTGTATATATCACAAGCAGGGCGGTGGTGAAGCCATGTGGTTAAAGTTATCACTTGTCACGCCGAGAGCACGGGTTCAGTTGATCAATGGGTACAATGTGTGAAGCCCATGAGGTTGGAGTAATCTTGCTAAAAGCGTGGTGTAAAAGTTAACTGACTCACTTACTCTGTCACTCCCTCCCTCACTTACCTGTTTACTCTTCCGGGATATTGCTGTCGATGGCGACTTCATAGAAACCGTGAAGGCCATCACTGTCATTCACTGACCACTGGCTCTGTGTCACGTAACCATGACGGAACCAGTTTTCAGCGATGGGAATCCACACTGGTTTTGTTTGAGTACACGAAAATGGACAACCTCCGTTTGATTGACATGTTCAAAAGTTTCGACGTTAAGAAGAGAGACGAGCTGTCACGCTCAAACATTAAAGATGGCATCAATGTAAGTATTGGTAAAAGCTAAGAAATATAGTTGAATGGAATTGTGTCACTGGTTCGAAAAGGAATTGGGTTCCAATCCTGGTTCGCTCTGACTGTATTTCTGGATAACGGAATACTGTTCCAAGTTTCGTGAAGCCCAACTCACCCACTAACTGACTGACTGACTGACTTACCCACTCACTCACCCATGCAGTTACTCACTCACTCACTCACTCGGTATTGTAATGTAATATTAATCAACCGTCATGGACCTCATGCTTGGGGTTTCAGCAGTTTCTTCTGATGGTCACATGTTCCCAACGTTAATGAGATCAGCTGGTGTCATCGGTGTCAACCAACAACATCGAACTATTTTATCACCGCCTTCTACAGTGGTTCAGTTATACCAGGACTTACATTTCGGAATGCCAACCATATCCAACTGATAATATCCAGCTGATGACAGTGATGGTTATGACTGATTTTTGTCACCTAAGATAATAGTATAGAACCAGTCGACATTATACAATCAAACTGCATTCTATCCATTACGTTTGTGAACGAAACTCAACACTTACACACAGCATCTGATTAACTACTACCGTTGGATGTTATAATGACTGTAGTTATAAAGTCCGTGAAGTAATGACTTCAACACACATATCACATAGATCAAACAAGTACCAAGTGTTAATCATCTAGGCCATCAACGCCATTAACGAAAGCAAGCAGTCTAGATGGCGATAGCGAGGTGGGATTTTGCCACGATTGTTTAAGTGGCCTAGATGAGGTTTGGTCTGATCTAACCCCGAGGCTTAAATCTTTACTTAATTGATTAGATCGTAGGAACGCAATCTTAGAACTAAATAGGCTTTACTCCAGCGACAATAGCGAGCAGTGGGACAAACAGCGGCACTGTGTCGTTGAAATGGTTGAAGCAGTTTTGTGACTCAACAACTTGATCAGCTAGGCTCCGTCCTGACTCGAATGGGGTCTTCGATTGTTCCATATTGAACACGTCTCAGAGTATTCATTAATTGACCAAGAAACGGGAGTGGAAATGAGAAGTATTTCCTTTGTGAATACAGTGGCCGAAAGGATCCCGAAGATGCAAATCGAAAAATGTTTGTTCAACTCTGTAAAGTTTTCTTTGATTATTTTGAAAGAAATCCTATCATTGCCAAGTCGGTTTCAGTAATGGCTGTTTCATACAACCAGCGAGGGAACGGTTCTTGAGGTCTTGACATACGTGTCAAAGACCCCTCCGTTATGTCACTAACTGAACAAGTGAGAATGTTATAAAAGACATATGAACAGATTCTGACTCTTCCTGTCGAAACCATCAGTGTTCCAATCAGTCAGTGGTGACCGGTCGTGTTTATTACCGAGAACTTCTTGACGTAAATAAACCTGAAGCTATACGTTATTTCAGTCTTAGCTATAACAAGGACGTGTTATTGCTTAACACTGTGTGAATGGTGGGTCCTTCCGGCAGGACAGGACATGCTCATCATTTCAGCGAACACTTTAACTCATCACTGCGTTTCAGTGATCTAGTGACATAATTATCACCGCCATTTTGCCTTTGCGCCTGATGGATTCTGTGGGCTTCTGACGTGACACGTTGTTCTCAAGCGTTTACAATTCATATTTAAACGAGTTCAATAAAGTCCACCATCGTTTTCAATCTTCCCTTCGTGCACTGTCGTTGTCATTTGAGGATTAACGTTTGCCGTTGATTTGCCGTTGTGAACAGCATTGCTCAACGTCGGTAACGTAATAGCATGAAACGTTCCTATAGCCATATATAATTGACCATACTTTATTCACACCGGCGTTCTAATGGCGTAATACATGCAATTACCTGCAGATGCAACAGAGCAGTTTGAACAGCAAACAGGGACGTCCAGCGTAATGTTTGGCCATTAGACGTGAAAAGGAATGTGTTCTCGACGGACCTATTTTGTCCCGGGTAACCTTCTACGCTTCTGAGTCTGTGTGGTCAACATTAACTCTAACATGTCCAGGTTTAGGGGTGTATTTTTATAGAGGTCGGCCCTTAACAAGTATGTGGTATAAATAAACGCGTTTACCACTGCATTACAGTACATAAATACATTGGTATTGTAATGTAATATTAATCAACCGTCATGGACCTCATGCTTGGGGTTTCAGCAGTTTCTTCTGATGGTTTCTTCTGATGGCCCTTAACAAGTATGTGGTATAAATAAACGCGTTTACCACTGCATTACAGTACATAAATACATTGTTATTTTGTTGACCAGACCCTTTAACTTTGAAATGGTTCTAGCTGATTAATCACACAAGCCTTTGTTGATTGAATGATCTGACTGTCGTGGTTAGTGTATGAGGAGAGTTGTTCCACAGTTGTCCAAAATAACCCCGTGATGACGTCATCTGATATTTAACAGAAATGATTGCGCTTAGGGTTGTGTTGACGTTTCCGACAAAAGCTCCCTGGTTCAGGGTTTATTCAAATGATGGCCTGTTTATATAGTGGCCTGGAGTTATATTGATGAGCTAATACAGCCGACCAGCTGGGTGCTCCAGATACGTTACACGCTACGTTCGAGTCATTCACTGTCATACCTCGGGAGTTATTGAACACCAACAACCGGATTTAACCATTGCACTTAAACAACATGTACACCTGAATTATCAGTCATCCACAAGATGTTGCCTTCGTCAGCTATATTGCTAGTTTTATAAAGGTGGGGCCGTGTTCAACTTAGCGTCGTTGTCAGTGAAGGTCTGGACGATTGGGTAGCCTTGTGGTGAGTGTGTTCACTCGCCACACAGAAGCCCCGCCTTCAATTTTCCATTCTACCTCCATTCTAAATAATATTATGTTCATATAAGTGAGTCCGTACAATCAAGTGTTGGTCAATGTCACATGTTTATGGCACGATGACTCACAAACGGTAACAAAAACAGCCCTACTGTTTCTTAACTTTTCAAGCAGGTTCAAATAGGGACCTTAGCTCATCACCAGTCATGGACTTTTACACATCTGTGAACGGTTAACGGAAATACTTGTTTCCAGAGTTAGTGAGTGCGTGAGGTTAGTTGTACACCGATTCTAGCAATAATACAGAATATCACGGCGGGAAACACAAGAAATGGGCTTCACACACTGTACCCATGCAGAAAATCGATCTTAAGTCTTCGCCGTGACGCTCTAACGCTGTCACCATTAGGCCACCACTATGCCCAATGGCTTCCAAAGTATAAAGTGAGCTGCAGGCCCATGGCGCCATCGACTATTTAATCAGTTGTCTTTGTTTCCCGTTGCTCTACTACTTTACATTGCATAAATAATCAAGTTGTTGCTGATAGATTGAATAAATAACCATGATTCACTGGAATGGTCTGTGTAGACAACGACCGCATAATTTACAACTGTAATATAGACAATAGGTTCTGTGAGTTAGTTACAACAATAGGTTATAACAAGGACAAGCATACTGTTCAATTAAACATGTTTGTAGCCAGCCGTAAATCTGACAGTCTCATACCAGGTGTCTCTCTTGAGATGAACAGCTGATAGTTAATTGAAACCATACAAGTTTATTTCATTTCTAATATAATGTACAGATTGTTGATTGTGGAAAAAATATTACCCCTCCGACGACTTACAAGTTTGTACAGAAATGTTGGAAAAATGAAATGAGGGAAATGAAAAATGAAACGAAGAATTTTCTCGATGACATTATTTCGGTATGTTTACTATGAAAAGTATATAGTTTTGTTAAGAATGGGATTTTCTGTTTAACGCGTGTTACAAGGAATATAGAAATGAGTCCTAAGAGAGCATCTGTTTTTACAAGGTAGCACTTGGAACAACATGAATGACAGGCAGCTATCGTATAATTAAGTCAAATTGTAAAAAGAGTTCGGTGAAGAGAACCGTTCCAACGAAGGCTCTGAAGGGAAACCTCCATTTCAATCTGTTGTTCATATCGCCACGATTTATTTTGCTATAGAAGCATATGGTACTTTTAACCATGGGATTAAATTAAACAGAGAATGTCTTTTGTTTTCACTTCAAATCTAAAAGTAATTGACACACATATACTTTTATTAGTTACGGCCGTGACTTGAAGCATCCCCGGATGCGTCAGTAAGTAAAAAAAACCTTTATTCATGAAATTAATAGAAATTGATGAAACGAACTAAATAAGTACTAACAGTTGTTCCCCCTTGAAGACTGTCTTTCTCGAATGAGTTAGTGATTGAAAGTGATTATGCCCCAGCCAGTACATTCAAACTATACGCTATATACAAGCGGGCTGTGCATTATTGAGGACGTCTCTCTGGAGTCATTGTGGTTGGAGGGATCGGCATCGATAGACGCCGTCGGTGTAATACACAGCCAGGAGACATTGTTGCCTTCCGATTCCTAATTAAGTCTGCTGGTCACCAATCTGGTTACTTATCCAGACATCCAATATCCACAAGGTTACAGAACTACGGAATGGCGTTTGTCAACGTGGAGCTTCATCGTCTACTATATACCAGGGTATACTCTTCCCGGTGTCATCAAAGTCATCGAAACCTTTCGCGAATGTAATCGCGTACACGTCTTACAAATATTGGTACGTTTTAAGCTACATTTTCAACGTCAACACAATTATCACGGGGCAAATAAATAGAAACGATAAAACCCATTGTTAGAAACAGATACGATCGTACAATTCAGACAATATCATGAGTATGTTTGAGTAACAATTAATTCTCAAATTCAGTTTGGATTGGAAAAGTTGAAACTGCAGTGTTGAGTTGAGATAGTTCCTCAAAATAATAGGTAAAGGGCGTTGGCTTTCCACTATCAGCTTCCCATGCTGCTTACCATACATATTTGTACAGGGATAATGGCGTAGCCTAGTGGCTATTGGCTAAGTGTTGGCTTGTCACGCCGAAGACCCGAGTTTGATTCCCCACATGGGTTCAATGTGTAAAGACCATTTTTGGTGTCCCTGTCTGTGATATCGTTGGAGTATTGCTAAAAGCCGCGGAAACAAACGGTCCCTCGCGGCCAGTGAACAACTTATAATATAGACTTCAGAGAGCAGCAAGGTCCCGCTACCGGTCCCGCAACCATCATTGTGTACCTTACCTTGGTTTGTGGTCCGTGTGCTATATACTAGTCCCATTGTAACAGGTTTTTCTCATCGATGAACACCAGTTCATAAATTACCCCTATCCGGCACCATAACATGAAAGTAGAGTGGAGTGGAGTGGAGTGACCCGAGCCGAAATATGTATGAAATATTACTGCATGCGACATAAAAATACAAACAGTGACCTAGAGATTTGAGGTCTTATGCTAAACTATATGTTCAGGTAAGAACAGAAGATGAACCGTAACCTGTTGATCCTAATGAATTAACATAAACTGTGTCAGGCTATACTATCCCGTAATAGGACCCGCCTTTGATAAATCGTTATTTTATTGAACATTGTGTTTATATGAGCCCCACACTGATGCCAATAAGCTCTTAATGGTCGCCCAGATCAGTTAGTCGTGGCATGGCCAGCGAAATGTCTAAGACAGCTGTTAGCCCCGTCCAATCCCTTTGAAATAATGGGGTCTGGATTCCAGTCTCAACACCTCAGGCTAGAGGGATTTCACACACGCAAATAGTCCCAGACAATAACTGATCTCTTCTCTTCTCCAGACGCTGAAAATTCCTTTCACGGAACATATGTTGGACGAGATATTGGAGAAGTTGGATGTCAACAAAGATGGCGTCATAGACTTGGAGTAAGTCTAGATTATTTTGATTTTTATTGTTTGTTTGGTGTTTAGCGCCACGCTTAGCAAAGTTCCAGCTATATGGAGGCGGAATATAAATAAGTTTTCTGGTCCAGAAAATCCAGAGACTGACATCACGATCCCCTTTTCCATCTTACGACAAACAAGGTCAATTTTAACCTAGACCGTCACTGGTCACATTCACTTTAGATAGCCCACTAGGATCGGCTTGCTTTAAAGGCTGGACGAATAATTCTGTTGACGACGGTGAATATAATTTTAGCATATCAGCATTTTCTTCAGCCTGGTCATCGAGAGCGGGGTAACTTACTTGAGTATCATTTTGACGATTAAGATGAAATTTGTTTCATATGACGATTCTATATATTTAAGAATAATTTAGATGAGAGTTGCTTTCATGTATTTTAGTGGAATCAGCGAGTTCTGCCACATCCCATGAACGATATTTTCAGGTGGAATGAAAGCGTAATGAGATTACAAGAAGCCCAAATTTACAAAACTGTTTTGGCAAACTTAGCCATGCTTGTTTAACCAGAATAGGCACCGATTCGAATTCTCGCTAACAGAATAGCATCGTACTCAAACAGACACATATTCTGAAGTGTCAAGATGCTTGTAATTTCGGCTTAGAGACAGGGCAATACTTCATGACAGAAAACATGGTTGTCTGTTTGTGGAGACAGTTTTAACACTGAGAGTTGCTGTCGATGTTTACACCACCTGACCACGTCTCCTTTTCTGCAGCAGAATCCGAGTCAGTCAAAGTAATAATTAACAATCGCTGATTTATTCACGAGCACATATGTGCCGCAGTGATCTCTCGATTGCTGTATCCCAGTTGTGGAATATCATTCTTGCAATGGACGATATCGCTGATGCACGATTTCCTTTCTATGATTTAATATGTTTTTCATAAACATTCTCAATCTGTCTTATATAGGGTCAATGACAACAAGAAACCACGGTCGATATAAAAGTGTAAATCTATCGTCAGACATATTGTGTGTGTTATGGGTCGATTGTTTGGTATGTTGCACCTAAAGAATGCATGAAGTTTAGCATTTCGCGGAGGCAAATAGCTAAATACATAATCATCAATGCCAGGAAACAATCAGTGGTCGTCTACAACGGAAATAGATTTCACAGTAATACGCCTCTAAACCGAAAATGGTATCACTTCCGGCTCCGATGTAACCTAACATACATCCATTCGAACTGGCAGAGCCATCATCTTGGAAATCAAGCCACGATAACGAGGCGTACAACACTATTATCAAGGAAAAAACATCATAGTATGAAAAATACGGAAGTACACTCATTCTTACGTGTATGCTAAACTGGTTCTGAGGTTCTGCTTAATACAACACAACGAACAAACCATAGTTAAAGAATGCTATGAGCATGTCACACAACTGACGTCAAGTCTTAAAAGTAATTAAAGTAGAAAAATCTACTTTTTCATTTGATTGTCATCGGTGAACGGTCGTGACAATATACAGGTATTCAATACATACTGATGTTTCCACTGGTATACTAGGTCACAGTCACGTACAACTTTTAACGGACACCACTTTGCAATTCAGGCAAGTGTACAGATGGATCTAAAGAAGTGTATGTCAGTCGTAATATTTCTATTTTCATTATTTTTACTGGCTTTTATTCTTTTGTTCCCGTTAGGATAATCGGAACCAGCAACGTTCGAGACGCTTCCTTCTGTAAACAAACAACTGCTTACCTTCAATGACGCTTGATTAAAAGTCCGTTCACGCTCATGAATAAGACCTTGAACAGATTATCGATGTATGTCTCCAGATCAGCTGACCCCGCCCCACACTCTTGTGTCTGTGACGGCCGAGGGGTATGTGAGATAAACTGGAGAAATGAAGGGAGCTTGTTATATGAAGAATTCAAAGCGTTTTCCTCGAGGTTGGTCACACGAAAAGACGAAATTGTAAGTCTGTATGTCTATAATCAGTTCCATTTCTGTCCATATCTTCAGGTCAACATGTCATATTTCAACCTGACAGCGACGAAATGACCACTGGCCACCGATGCGATAAGGAACTGCCAATCTATTTCATGGGCAGGGATAGAATTTCCGCTGGTTACATTGAAGATTCTGCAGATGCAAACCATTTAAAAGGAAGGACTTAGGAATCCCTTAGTTACCAGAACCTTCAATCTTTATGTTAGATATATGGATAACCGCTTCTTTCAATGACCAGAAATGACTATCCTTACTGAATTCTATGGGGAGCATGATCAAAGTGATCAAAGAAACATCTTAGAATTTACTAGTATCGTATCTGATCTGTATTTTCAAATCCGAAAGCCTCTGTAACAAGGTGTGCAACAAAAGGGAGAATTGCGACATGACAACAATCCATTTCCCTTTGTCGAGCTCAATGCCATCCGGCCAGGCTAACAGCGACTATGATCCTGAAATACTTAGGTACTGCATAGAAAGTACATGTTAGTTAAATTTCACGAAGAGATTCATTCAGCCCATTAAGAATATTTTAAAAGAAATTTTCGTCATTATTAGTGTCATCGATGTTTTTAGAATTGTCTTTTAAACATCATGGAATCTGCCTTGGCAGATATTCGAGACTGGTTGTCGTTTGACGTTGAAAGTTATGGTCGTCTGATAAAAGCTTTTCTCTGTTGTTATCTCTAATCGGATTGTTCCTTACTTGATCAAAAAGATTTCATGGTTCAAACATTATTCCGGACTTGGTAATAGCTTGTTCCGTAAAGTGGGTCATTCGATTACTAGGAAATTGCCCATGACGTTGATCACACAATATTGCATAATATTTACACATATTGAAATAAAGATCATGCAATATTTACAATCTAATTGGCTATGGCACACATTGTGTCTATAGCAGTTCCGGATCGTGTGATGTCTTAAAGAAACGAAATAAAATGAGCATTATTGACTGTTCCCAGTGAGGAGTTCATGCAATCCCCCTGCTCACCAATCCCCACCCACCCCCACCCCATCCGCATTTTTACACTTGACCGATTATCATCCAGCGTTTATGTTTTACATTTCCAACAAATGACCGTTTTTTAAAAACATCCAAAACTAGGTGTAACATCATCACATACGTTTCGGGTTCTTTGAAAACTATGTCCCCTTTCGCTACTACACATTATTTTAAATCAGGATTCGAATGTCTTGAGGCTACAAATAGCCGTCGAGTTAAATAAAATATTACCAATGGGACAAACAGAAAGTGACACCATTTCAGAAACAATGTTGAGAATGGGCCAGGGGTACGTTTAAAACTGGAAAGGAGTAACAGTTCACTGAGACGTGACAGAGTTTACCCCTCTAATATCATTGATTTTGCAGGGAGATGATGAAAGGAGCCAAAGAAATGTCTCGCTACGTCAACCAGCGAACGTTGAAGGCCAAGGCCAAGAAGAGAGAGGACATGGGCCTTGTCACTCTGAGACAGACTCTGAAGAAGATCATCAAGAAACGTAAGGAAGAGCAGGACCAGGCAGCACAGAACCCCATCAAGGATAGACGGAACAGTATGATGGCGCAGAGTGGACTACCAGCCCTGGCGGGTATCGTGCGTAAAATGCAAATCAAGAAGGCAACAGGTGTGAACTTGCAGGATCCCGCTGTGGCGGAAGTTGACGGCGTTGAAGGTATGGTGAAGTTGGCTGCGATGAAATTCAGGAAGAAGCTCAAGAAACCTTCACAACCAGCAACCATATCCGAAGATGAGAAGACACCGACTGCTGCCATGGCAACAACGATGTCATGATGTTCAGTTGCAGGAATGGCGAGAGTAACCAAACGTTAGATAACAAACGCGCCATTGTAGTCAACGTCAAAAACACATTGTGGTAACAATGACGTACATGTCTACAGTGTCGACGATGATTGGATGCCGAAAGTATACGGAATAGGTAATACATTAATACTGCTGTCACAGTTGCTACGTAACGTCTCTAGCAAGAAAACAACCTGTGACGGCGCCTGAAGTTTGACGCAACTACAACAACGGCACAGATTTACAGCCATAACCTGGAGGCATTGTACTTTGCACCAGTTATGATAGAATCTCGTTGATAGTGAAGTCGGAAATAAAGTCGATACATAATGCGTATAAGAGGAGTAGAGTAGTCTGGTGGTAAAAGCATGTGTTCGTCACACTGAAAGCGCGGGTTCGATTCCCCTCATGCGTAGCATGTTTAAAGGCCCATCATAGGGTTCCCCGCTATAATGATACTGGAATGTTCATGTAAAGGCTTCTCACACACTCACTAACTCACTGTTGATGTTCGACGAAACAGCTGTCTAAAAGTTTACCTAGATTATTCATTGATCACCCTTGCAGTTTTGTTTTTATAAGATTGAGGAGTGCTTGAAAAGATCGACATGTATGAAGTTAGTTATTTTAACTTAAAAAATACATTATTTTTGATGGCGGAAACTGTAAGTGCCAGGCAGTTGAGTCCACAGCAATATTCATCAGTTTCGCCAATCTCTGAAGGACTAATTCTTTGGACATTAATTTCTGCGTTTGTCAGTAAGAATAATTTTGTACCAAACAATTGCAAAAACGTTAAACGTAAATAATTACTTGCAACAAGAAACTCTCTTTTGGGTGATCTATTACACAGTCTTGCTGTTTATCCACGTTTTTAAGTCTAGTATGTTTCGTTCATTTTTTGCCGCCCCCAGCAGTGTTGAAGTCATATGATATGGTATTCATGTGGAGAAGCGTCCCTTTCCTTCAGTATGATTTCAGCATCAGACTAACCCACCGCCGTGATCTCCACGTATCCTTCGTTTTAGAGTCTTTTAGCGTCGCGTCTCCTTAGTCCCCAAAAGAAATAGTGTCGTTAGATTCGTCTGAAATCATTTAACAAAATACTTTGCTGAAAATGCTCAGTTAAAACAGTTTATATCGCTGTACTTTTTAAACATGAGAGAAAAAACCAGATGAACCACATGTCCTAGGGTTTATCAGCTTGTCAGAATTTCGTCCATAAGCGTAAATAACTCATTTGACTTCTTCACGAAATGGCGGAAAAAACCTTCCACGTTCCTGGGGAAAGTCCACCAGTAGCCTTGTATCTGATCAACTATGTCCTGTTTTGAGGTCAGTGTTGACTGGTGTAGTTGTTTTTCTGGCTTCGACCGATCTAAGTAAAAACATAGAAATGCACTCCCTCACTTGAATGTTGAAAGTTGTAACATCAACCTACCTCGATATGTGACTCATCCCTATATTCAGCTTTCAATGATCGACAAGCTGATCAATGGTAGCAATCACTACCAGAGAGGGATATATACAATTACCTGGTATTGAGCACCCATCAAACTGTGGATTGTAAACCCATGAAAGCTATTCGTCAGCTCAAGGCGGCGATATTTTATGAAGACCGGCACGTCCATAGCATATTTGTGCATGGTATCTGTGACGACTGTGACCATCTGTTTGTCAGATGTTTAGTTATACCATCTCTGCCAACAACAGATAAGAAGAGCAATCCTGATCATCACGTCTGGGTCTGCCTGTCCAAAGTAACAGGCCATGTCAACTCTGCTTACTGTACCTGTGCAGCTGGGTATTCATTCATAGCATTTCGGAATAACTACAGTCACTTAATAGTTTCCTGATAGTAGTTAAATTGTTGGGTTTTTTTTCGTTGTTACATCTTGGTTTAAATCTTCATCTTCTTAGTATTCACAAATGAATTTAATGGGTGGGTGATGCAAGTCAATTAAACATTGAATGCACAAGGTTAATTATTCGTATTCTTTTACAGAGCTGAATCCTGCAACCATGTCTCTGCTCTGCTCTATGTCTTGGTGGATATATCACAGAAGAAGGAAGCAGGACAACTCTCGTGTACCTCCGCCAAATGTAAATGGATGATCACTCGCGATCGAAAGCTTGCTCCTTTGACCACCGATGACCTACATCTGATGTCAAGTGGGAGGAGGAGTGTTTTAAAGAGGAAAAGAGAGGAAACTAGCTGCACAGTAACGTCTTCAAATGCTGACAAACCCTGTGATATGTGTCCCAATACAGGTATGCCCAAAACAAACATAAATGTGGACCGATTTAGGAAAAAAACTGACAAGTAATGAAAACAAAAAGAAATGTGGATTTGTAGTCACAACATGAGTTGTCAGTGATGAAGAGCAGATGGTTAATGCAGGATTTCCACAGTTTCACATGCACCACCAGTGGACTTTTGCTTTTGTGATAATGTTAATGTTTCATCTCAGAGTTGTCAGAATGTCTTTGAAAATTATGCTGAAATTATCAAACTTACTGAAGAAGAGACAACAATTATTGAGAGCATTACCAGGGGACAACAGAAGCAGGAGAATTAGAAGGAGGCAAGGATAACAAGTTCTGATTTTGGCAGCATTTGTCCACGGAGATACTCTACTGAACCAGAGAGACTTGTCCACCATATTTTGGGTTACGGTAAAGACTTTTCATCAGTCCATACGAGATGGGGCACTTCCCATGAGCCAGCTGCTCGACAACTATATGTTCTCAAGATGACTAAAGACCATCCTAATGTCGGGTAACACAGTGTGGACTCATTGTAAATCCACAGTATCCCTATTTGGGTGCTAGTCCTGATGGTCTGGTGTCTTGTGCTGACTGTGAATAGTGCTGTTCATCACATGGAGTACTTGAGATCATATGTCCCTCGGCACTCAGGGATCTTACACCTCAAGAGGCTGCTTCACAAACGGATTTCTTTTGCAAACCGGATGGAAATAAGAACTTGAAACTTAAAGAACATCACCCCTATTACTTTCAAGTTCAAGGTCAAATGGCTATCGCACAGAGAGAATGGTGTGACTTTGTAGTTTGGACACTGAAGGGTATTTCAACTCAGAGGATTGCATTTGATAACTTGAAGTGGGATGAAATGGTTCAAAAACTAAAACGTTTTTATGTGACAGCAAATGTGCCAGAACTCTTCTCCAGACGAGTGCATCGTGTTTTCTGTTTTCACTAGTATTACATCCAGTGACTTGTTACTGATGTTGCATATTCTCCAGTGATGGTACTATAATAGTTTTCATAATCTAACAACTTTCCTGTTCTGCCATTGTTCCAAGGGAATTTCAAAATTTCACATTATGCAGAACTACATATCGTTAGTAGAACATACATCAACAGAGGTAAAATGAGTTTTTAGTGAGGGCAGATTAAAGTAATTCCACTGATTACTGTAACGCGACATAGGAAACTTTCATTATTTCTGTAGCTGCAAAAAGATACGAAAAGTTGATGATATGTAGTGATAAATGAATTTATTTCTCTTAACATAAGTTGGAGTAAAAAGGCCTTTGATCATATTTGGTTGTACATTAATGAATGATGAAAATTGTCATAATGTGCAGCAGTTGTACATTGTTCTGTGTCAATTAGTACATAAATGAAACATTTCAGTCAATGAAACTATGTGTCATTTGTATATAAATATAATTAAAGAAGATCAGAAGTTACTATTACATGGGTTTGATGGATATAAAATAGCTTACTGTTACTGAAAGTTCAGTTATCCCACCATTAAGAAAAGTGAGTAAGTTTAGTTTAACAGCTGCTGTTAGCAATATCCCTGCTAACTCAGAGCAGGGACCACCAGAAACGGGCTTCACACATTGTACTAATGTGGAGACCCAAACCTAGGTCTTCGGTATGAAAAGCAAATAGGTTAAACTCGAGATTAACCCACCTCCACATGAAAAGCAAGCATTCAGTCATTTCTTGGAAATGAAAATTAACATCTAAGACTAGATTGATTACACTATCAATAATAATCCCTGTATTCATGATACAATATTTGATCTTGCAAATTGTCAAGAATTTCAGTCAAACACATGTACATCAATTGTATCAGAAACCTGGTCATGGGGGTACAATGGTGGTAGTAATATTGTCAGTGCATTGCAGATTTTCCATATTTTGTTCACAGTTGGAAGTTGGAAACAGTTATGGGAATAACATTGCAATATTCTAATTTTTTTACTCTTTCCATGTGTCTCTCTACATGGATTCTCAAATTTGCAATTCGTCTAGTTTTCTGAATTTCTTCCAGTGTCAATTGCTTTTTAATGGAGGGATGATTAATTGTAATCCTTTAGGGGTAGTTAGGTCAGATATT
The DNA here is from genome assembly GCF_037392515.1 of Haliotis asinina. Lineage (NCBI taxonomy): Eukaryota > Metazoa > Mollusca > Gastropoda > Lepetellida > Haliotidae > Haliotis > Haliotis asinina. The sequence goes on from NC_090281.1 coordinate 84,398,438, forward strand.
AGAAGTCCTTTATCAGCCGTTACTACATCTCCAAACTCTGATATAGCAGATTCTATAGTAATATGTCTGTCACTTATAGCTCCAGACCATAAATCTGACACAAAACTGACTACGCGTTTGGGAGTAATGCCAATTAAACCCTTTATGTAATATGGCTTTTATAATGACGATACATCTGTGATTGTCCTGCTACTGAATAAGGCTTCTCAAGAATATCTCTGTTCAGTCTATTACAACCTGTGTTTGAGGGTATATGTCTCCTTTTGGCATAGCAGCATCAATAATATCTCGATTTGGCCAGGAAATCAGAAATGACAGATTTTTGTACATGAGATCAATCCATGTGTTAACTGTCCGGGGACAGGTTGTTCTGGAAACATGGAAACGGTTAGCTATATCTACAACTAAAAACCCAAGTCGAAGTCTCATCAACACCATAAGAAACCGATCTATTAGTGACAATTAGTTTGGTCCTCCGAACTTTGATGATAATCTCCCTCATAAGCTTCAGACAATTCATCAAAAAGACATGAAACTGTATTTCCATCTCCCAGTCCTGCCTAAAAATTAACCAGCTCAGGATCAGTCTTTACATCTGCAAATGTCAGTGACGGTAGCAACACCTGTATACTTTGCTCGCAAGTCTGTGTGAAGTCTGTGTACAGGCACTGATCTGCTGTGGTGCCAATAGCTTCTCCTGACTGGAGATGAAGATGAACACTTCTGTACAGCTGCAGTCTGACATGATGCATTTCTTTGTGATGACATAGTGTTCTCTGGTATAGGCCCACAGTAGTCATGCAAGAACACAGAAAGCTTGTCAAGGGACCTGTAGATCAAGTAAATGTTCTCTGGTATATGCCCACAGTAGTCATGCAAGAACACGGAAAGCTTGTCAAGGGACCTGTAGATCAAGTAAATGTTCTCTGGTATAGGCCCACAGTAGTCATGCAAGAACACGGAAAGCTTGTCAAGGGACCTGTAGATCAAGTAAATGTTCTCTGGTATAGGCCCACAGTAGTCATGCAAGAACACAGAAAGCTTGTCAAGGGACCTGTAGATCAAGTAAATGTTCTCTGGTATTGGCCCACAGTAGTCATGCAAGAACACAGAAAGCTTGTCAAGGGACCTGTAGATCAAGTAAATGTTCTCTGGTATAGGCCCACAGTAGTCATGCAAGAACACAGAGAGCTTGTCAAGGGACCTGTAGATCAAGTAAATGTTCTCTGGTATAGGCCCACAGTAGTCATGCAAGAACACAGAAAGCTTGTCAAGGGACCTGTAGATCAAGTAAATGTTCTCTGGTATAGGCCCACAGTAGTCATGCAAGAACACAGAAAGCTTGTCAAGGGACCTGTAGATCAAGTAGATGTTCTCTGGTATAGGCCCACAGTAGTCATGCAAGAACACAGAAAGCTTGTCAAGGGACCTGTAGATCAAGTAAATGTTTTCTGGTATAGGCCCACAGTAGTCATGCAAGAACACAGAAAGCTTGTCAAAGGACCTGTAGATCAAGTAAATGTTCTCTGGTATAGGCCCACAGTAGTCATGCAAGAACACAGAAAGCTTGTCAAGGGACCTGTAGATCAAGTAAATGTTCTCTGGTATTGGCCCACAGTAGTCATGCAAGAACACAGAAGGCTTGTCAAGGGACCTGTAGATCAAGTAAATGCTCTCTGGTATTGGCCCACAGTAGTCATGCAAGAACACAGAAAGCTTGTCAAGGGACCTGTAGATCAAGTAAATGTTCTCTGGTATAGGCCCACAGTAGTCATGCAAGAACACAGAAAGTTTGTCAAGGGACCTGTAGATCAAGTAGATGTTCTCTGGTATAGGCCCACAGTAGTCATGCAAGAACACAGAAAGCTTGTCAAGGGAACTGTAGATCAAGTAAATGTTCTCCGGTATAGGCCCACAGTAGTCATGCAAGAACACAGAAAGCTTGTCAAGGGACCTGTAGATCAAGTAAATGTTCTCTGGTATAGGCCCACAGTAGTCATGCAAGAACACGGAAATCTTGTGAAGGGACCTGTAGATCAAGTAAATGTTCTCTGGTATAGGCCCACAGTAGTCATGTAAGAACACAGAAAGCTTGTCAAGGGACCTGTAGATCAAGTAAATGTTCTCTGGTATAGGCCCACAGTAGTCATGCAAGAACACAGATAGCTTGTGAAGGGACCTGTAGATCAAGTAAATGTTCTCTGGTATAGGCCCACAGTAGTCATGCAAGAACACAGAAAGCTTGTCAAGGGACCTGTAGATCAAGTAAATGTTCTCTGGTATAGGCCCACAGTAGTCATGCAAGAACACGGAAAGCTTGTCAAGGGACCTGTAGATCAAGTAAATGTTCTCTGGTATAGGCCCACAGTAGTCATGCAAGAACACGGAAAGCTTGTCAAGGGACCTGTAGATCAAGTAAATGTTCTCTGGTATAGGCCCACAGTAGTCATGCAAGAACACGGAAAGCTTGTCAAGGGACCTGTAGATCAAGTAAATGTTCTCTGGTATAGGCCCACAGTAGTCATGCAAGAACACAGAAAGCTTGTCAAGGGACCTGTAGATCAAGTAAATGTTCTCTGGTATTGGCCCACAGTAGTCATGCAAGAACACAGAAAGCTTGTCAAGGGACCTGTAGATCAAGTAAATGTTCTCTGGTATAGGCCCACAGTAGTCATGCAAGAACACAGAGAGCTTGTCAAGGGACCTGTAGATCAAGTAAATGTTCTCTGGTATAGGCCCACAGTAGTCATGCAAGAACACAGAAAGCTTGTCAAGGGACCTGTAGATCAAGTAAATGTTCTCTGGTATAGGCCCACAGTAGTCATGCAAGAACACAGAAAGCTTGTCAAGGGACCTGTAGATCAAGTAGATGTTCTCTGGTATAGGCCCACAGTAGTCATGCAAGAACACAGAAAGCTTGTCAAGGGACCTGTAGATCAAGTAAATGTTCTCTGGTATAGGCCCACAGTAGTCATGCAAGAACACAGAAAGCTTGTCAAAGGACCTGTAGATCAAGTAAATGTTCTCTGGTATAGGCCCACAGTAGTCATGCAAGAACACAGAAAGCTTGTCAAGGGACCTGTAGATCAAGTAAATGTTCTCTGGTATTGGCCCACAGTAGTCATGCAAGAACACAGAAGGCTTGTCAAGGGACCTGTAGATCAAGTAAATGCTCTCTGGTATTGGCCCACAGTAGTCATGCAAGAACACAGAAAGCTTGTCAAGGGACCTGTAGATCAAGTAAATGTTCTCTGGTATTGGCCCACAGTAGTCATGCAAGAACACAGAAAGTTTGTCAAGGGACCTGTAGATCAAGTAGATGTTCTCTGGTATAGGCCCACAGTAGTCATGCAAGAACACAGAAAGCTTGTCAAGGGAACTGTAGATCAAGTAAATGTTCTCTGGTATAGGCCCACAGTAGTCATGCAAGAACACAGAAAGCTTGTCAAGGGACCTGTAGATCAAGTAAATGTTCTCTGGTATAGGCCCACAGTAGTCATGCAAGAACACGGAAATCTTGTGAAGGGACCTGTAGATCAAGTAAATGTTCTCTGGTATAGGCCCACAGTAGTCATGTAAGAACACAGAAAGCTTGTCAAGGGACCTGTAGATCAAGTAAATGTTCTCTGGTATTGGCCCACAGTAGTCATGCAAGAACACAGATAGCTTGTGAAGGGACCTGTAGATCAAGTAAATGTTCTCTGGTATAGGCCCACAGTAGTCATGCAAGAACACAGAAAGCTTGTCAAGGGACCTGTAGATCAAGTAAATGTTCTCTGGTATAGGCCCACAGTAGTCATGCAAGAACACGGAAAGTTTGTCAAAGGACCTGTTGAGCAAGTAAATGTTCTCTGGTATAGGCCCACAGTAGTCATGCAAGAACACAGAAAGTTTGTCAAAGGACCTGTTGAGCAAGTAAATGTTCTCTGGTATAGGCCCACAGTAGTCATGCAAGAACACAGAAAGCTTGTCAAAGGACCTGTAGATCAAGTAAACAAACCTTTTATTTTGATGAATGCTTGTTTGTTTGTCTTCACCATCATCTGTGTTGGTTCCACTATCTTGCTCTTTGACAGCTGTCATAGCCATGTCAGTTCCCTCAGTTAGCTGTCCAAATTAATGTTTACCTTGGTTACATTCTGAGAAAATGGCAATGTCCTGTTCATGAGAGTAACTCAATATCAGTTATAGTTAAATCAAAAACCATGTTCAGAATAAAAAGAAAACAATAGAAACGTTTAAGATTTTTTCAGCACTGATAACCTTTTTAATTCAATTCATTTAACTTAAATTGATTTTTTCAAGTACTCATAAAACAGTACTTTGATGTTTAATGTTTTACATGAGTTACATACAAACCAATTGACAGTGAAATTTATCATAATTATGTTCGTAATTCGTACTTTGTGACTATCTAAATGCTAATAAAGAGGACATATTTCAAATTATTTCGTCGAGGTCATTTGGTAATTCTACTGTAAACTGGTCATTTACAAGTAAAATAACTTACCGAGCTACTGATGAACCTCTTGTTAGGAAAATATGATGGTATGGTGATCTCTGATGAAGGTTCCGCCAATCCCTCAAAATGATCAGAGCACACCCTTGTGTGCTTACTGAAAGAAAATTCTTTTCTTACAAGTCGTAATCGGCGAAGCCATGCTTGTCTTAAATCCTTCCTTAGGGGGACAGAATGGAGGGATATCGTCCGGGAACCAAGTTGTTTACTCCGGTGATTTTTACACACGCAACAGTATTGCTTCACCATTTCAGTAACGTCACGTCACGGCAAAATACTCACCGGAAGCGCTATCTTCATAATTGAAGAGCTAAATGCAAGGGCAATAACTCTAAATGACAACGACTTTTGGAAAAGTCGAATTACGACGTGCTGTCACTGTGACTGACACACTAAGGTAGTTCTTTACCGACATTTAATGATGTTATCATTTGAATCAGTTTGTTGTAACAAAACAAAGCGTGATGTTAGTGAGAACAGTTTAAGCATGTCTCTTTATCTTTGAGGAACTACTTTATTCCGCTATACACATGGTTGATATACGTCTGTCAATGTAACAGAAAACGTCAAAGACAAAACTTTACACGCAGGAAAAGGCATGAAAGGGTGAAATACGAATATATAAGAATTAACATTCACTTTGTGTAAGTCTATTGCAGTATGAACCATCAAACCTTAGTAGGCTAGAAAATCACGTAAGCTTGTTCGTAAATATTTCTTACTTACACCTAAGCCGTAGACAGTGGCATAAAACAATATTCTGCCTCAAGTCTGACACACTAAATTTTAAAGGTAGATTGTTTCATCATCGTAAAGTTAACATACAAAACTATAACGACAAAGCTTGAGAGCAACCAGTCGCAAGAATGGTCAAAATTACTTGAAATGATCCAGAGACTCCCGGTGTGGGTGAAAAGGGGCTAGATTCAAGCAATCAATCAATCGGGTAACGAACCCGATTTCTGACGAGCAGGCGCCTTCATCACCAGGCTACGTCACAACCCTAATTTGCATAAGAAATTAATACTTCTGGCAATTCTACAAAACTAAAGCGTATCAGGAAAAGACTTCATAGTGATATGAAACACCGAATAGCTTGAATAAAGCAATTCTCCGATTTCCCTGAGGAGAATCCTTATCTCAATCACGTTGCCATTGGAAAACGCAAGTTAACTGCTGGCATGAAGTACATGATTGTTTCTGTCGCGTGAGAGTTCCACTGTCGCCATAGACGGATATCAACCTGTAAACCGATAGCTATAAGCTGTCATCAAACACGGAATTATTGTTTTGTTTACGGGGGCCAAGCTGTGGTCATACAGACTGCAATATTGCGGCAGGGAGATAGCACCAAGATGTTTTAAGCTTTTGGTCGCATGTCCATAATGCCGACATTTTAGAAGTATTTTATCCATGTAACCGTTTTTGTTCTCGCACAAATCACAGTTATGAATGATTGCAGGGTGCTGTCTTGTTACAGAGAGAATGCCAATGCTTGACATCGGGTGTAATCCTCAAACATGTTGCCAGTGATACAATTCCGTTTGTTTTCTTGGCAACGCATATCAAAGGAAACCCGCTAATGTAAATTTTATATGTTCTGTCAAACGTGCTGTCGCGCGGGTTCGATGACAATCAGCTATTTGTTCTCAAAGAAACGATCGTTGCTGTCAAACCTCGAATATATGTGGACAGTATCAAATCGTTCTTTACTGGATTGCAATGAAATATTGGAACTGACATTTGTAACCATAAAACACAGGGTGGGAAACTTGTTATCATGGAAACGCTAAACCACACCTGTAAAAATGTCAGCTACATCAGAATCGTTGAGCAATAAACTCCTTATGAAGAAAGGAAAAGTATTCTTTACAACCCTTGCGTTTCTTATAGCAAATCTCGTAAGGAGACAAATGTGTGTATCTAAACAAAAACTTCATACAGTTCATTTAACTGAGAATATTATTTGTCAAAATTCATGTGAAATTTGTCATGATGGCGTGTAATGGTTATCAGCCACAACACCTAGGCTGAGGTGAGCGCTTGTGCGTGTGCGTGTGCGTGTGCGTGTGCGTGTGGGTGTGCGTGCCTCTGCCTGTCGTAAGGGTCAGACAGACAGACGGAGAGATATTATTTCAGTCTCACCTCATACAAGTTAACCTATATATACAAATACGTTGGGTAATCAAATGGTTAAAAGCATTCACGCACCACTTTGTAGGTCAGATTGTTGATCAAACAATCTCAGGTGAGAGATGAAGATTTTGATAAGACTCCCTATATTTACAATTTGGCTATGATACTGAATATTGTAATGATACAGTAAACAATTTAAGTACTTGATGCAACAGACTTATTGTTACAGTGCCTTTCATTTGAATGAAATGAGTTTCCATTGTTTTGTCAACCATTTATACAAACCAGTTACAATACTTCAGGAGAAGCAACACTATTAAAGAAACTATGAAACTTACGACTGTGTGGGTTTGTACGGTAACGACCTTGAGGAAATCATACACTTACGACAACTGAGAGAACAAATGTCTGATAATTTACAGTAAACACATTTATTATTAGTGTGTTCTAAGGAAGAACAATCCAAGGCATAAGGTTATGATACTGTACAGATTTCTTCGAGAGAGATCACATTCAGGCAAAGCGTTTCGTGACCTAGTGTTTGGAATCGCAGAACTGTCGGTCATGCGAAAGAAGTGTTATTCAAATAGTACATATGTTCGAGGTACATGGACCACACGCAAATGACAGTCTAATAATTGCATTCTTAAGCACCCCCAGATAAACCTAATCACCAAGTGTACAATTTTCTGAAAAAAAAACCCGTTCAAAGGTACATTTGTGGAAGCCGTGTGTGACGATATAAATATCTAAAGACGTGTAACTACATAATTATTTCAAAAGCTTTCATCGATTCTGTGATACAGGAAATAATAGACGGATCTCAGTTCCAAACCTAGTAACGGTACGTACAGAGTCAAGCGAAACAGTTGCTGGAAAACACAGGAAAAGGACAAATCTCTCTTTAACCACGTATGTCGGAGTTGTAAACCAATGTCCATAGCTTCTACTTTTGAATGAAATGACTACAGATTCTGATCAGAAAGTAACTTATCACTTGAAAGAATCTGGCATGTCAGCTATATGGTGATCTGTAAATAATCGAGTATGGATCACAAAATCCAGTGCTCAACGGCATGAACATCCATCAACGCATCTGAGATACGGTAACACGTGTGAACCAAGTCGGTGAGCGATGTTCTAATGAAGTTCTTTCATTGTTCATTCGCAAGAACTACCGGCAGAAATACTGACCAGCAAGATGATAATACCAGACCACATGGTTTCGAGGTTGTCTCAGATTTTCCCAACGTCAATTCACATTTACACTGGGTTGTAAAGTCCCTTGACGTGTCTCCAGCAGAGATTCTCTGTGATATATAAGGGTGGAGGGTTTACGTCTAAAACCCAGCATTGCCCAGCGTGGAATCGCTCTTAAGGCGGAATGTATATTAATCCGTACATCATAGGGACTAAACTCAACTATCCAGATCCAGTTTCCAACGTCGGTCTAGACGGTGTAATTAGCTACTTGCCTCATTCAAAGACATGGTCTCTGTGTGATAAAGGCATAATTACTTGACAGCAAAATGCATACATTATAATGTTTTAGCTGTAAACAACGTACGGATTGAAGGCTTTGAATCCAGACTGTCTACCACTCGACCCTGGACTGAACGTTTGGCATTTGGTGAAGGTAGTAAAACACTTACTTTCTGTTCAGGCAATATTTTCAGCTTCGTTGTCAGCCTCGGCATACCAAATCATCATCTGTGTCGAAACATGTTTAGCATGAGTGTGCATTTACGAGCAATGAAACGCGAGAGAGTGAAGTAGGGTTAAAACTGACTTTTGTTTCGGTTATGTACTCGACAACGAATGTTAAGCGTTCGTCACGGAAACACCTGTTCATATATATTGACCTTGCAGTAAAGTCGACAAATCTAAAAACAGCACGACCACAGTGAACAAAACCACATGAAAGTAGACATTAACAATAATCATATATCAATTTGCTGTCTTCCTGTTTTATCAAGAGGAAATGATCAAGTAAACGTTGTCATTATCGTTCTCAAAAACTTCATTTTCAAGCTCAAAGGTAAATTAAAGCTATCCTGTTTCTGAAGATCAGTTCGATCAAAAGTCAAAATTAATGATTATGTGTTGTTGCGAGTTCAGAACCACTTCATACTATTTCACTCATTGTTATTAGTTCGCGAAACCATATTTTGAGATAATTGACACAATCCGATATGAAACTGGACAACATACATGTGTTTCAGGCTAGCTGGGCCATCTACCTGGACGGTAGTGTAGCCTAGTGGCCTTCGCTCGCCATGCCGAAGACCCGGATTAGATTCCCCACATGGGTTCATTGTGTGAAGCTCATTTCTGGTGTCTACCCGCATAATGATGCTTGAATAGTGATGTAAGAGGCGTAAACCATTTCACTCCCTCTCTAGTCCATGTACCATCAATATCTCAAGGTTGTTACATACACGGCACTGAATGAATTTATTTAAGGATAAGCCAATTAAGTACACGACTTCAAGGAAACCTGAATATATACGTGGTTTAACGCCAGGGGAAAAGGTTCGCTTTCAATATTCATGTGTAGGGTACGTAAAACTCAGTTAATTAAGGGCACCTTTCCACATGAACTTTATCCAGTTGACAGGTTTTGAATTATAGGCACAACTCAAGATACGATGCTTGAGAGATTACACGTAAAACATTAAAAATTAATATGAAGGATTCACTTCTGAAGCGTCCGAGAATTCTTCACCTTAATACGACATTCACACGCTTCAATCTTGTATTAATGTTAAAGGTGAGGTGAAATTGGCACTAACGACGAGCTAACAGTGAGGTGGTGTGGTGCTTGTCCGAACAGATGGTAGTTGTTTGAAAAAGACAACTGAGACAGACACCTTGCAATAGTTTATGATTTATAACATGGATATTCAGACATGTTATACTGACTCCAATCCAACCTGTCCTTATTTATCCCCTTAATGCCGAAAGCAGGCTGGGTAACAAGAGAAACCATTAGCAAAGCTTTTGGAGTGACGCATCCGAAGATCGAACCCCCCACCTTCCATTCTCAACGTCTGGATTCCGGAGGATCTACAATACTTCGTAAGAGATATCCGCATTAAGGATTACGAGTCATCATTTTCATGATGAAGTCCTCAAGTTCGCTATATTAATAGTCCCCCTCAGAAACAGTTTTTCAAGAGTCCAGGGATGTATTTTACATTCACGCTTAATCAAATTCGGAACACCATTTAGGTACGATGACATACGGTAATGTAGGTCAGGTTTTGACCCCATAGAATTTGTTCTACCCACAAACCTTTAAAGGGGTCAATCTGACTTTATTTGAATTGCGGACATTATGACCTGAGATTGAGTGAGTTTAGTTTTACGCCGCTTCCAGCAATATCACGGCAAGGAACACCATAAATAGGCTTCACGTAGATCCATGTCTATCTGGTGGGGAATCGAACACGGATCTTCGGCGGGACGTGCGAACGCTTGAACCACTATGCCATCCCACGATCCCCATGGAGTTTACAGTTCGCTCCTATAGACATACGTTAAGCTAGAGGCACAAGGGGGCACTTTATTTATTTTTATAGATGTATTAGGTCTAAGACTGCATAAACTAAGGGGCAAATTAAACGAAGTCGAAGTCGAATTGACTGATATTACAAATCGATAAATCACCATTGTGAAAAAGGAAAATGAATTTTAATAACAGGTGATTGGGCAATATGCATGTTGCCCGTTAGATTACATCTGTGGTCTGACAGATAGATTGTCTGTCGGTTGCTTCAGTCGTTGGCCGCGCTGAAAGACGGTATTTGTTGTTACCCTGTCCAGTGTTCGGAATCAAGGGAATGAGAGACAAAGACCGGTCGCTCACACAGAAAGCCAGCAGAAAACAGAACACCGGCATCAGCCCAGTACAAACAAACCACAGGCAGCGATCATCTTGACCGCAACTTTCTATTACATTTTACCTTGGGTAACAAACCAGGTTGTTTATAGTCGGTGCGATATATTTCATATCTTGTCAATGGTGGAAGCTGCGCGTACATGCAGATTGTTTTGGATTTCTGTAACCAGTTTGCAAAGAAAGTCCAACTGTCCGTGGCCGTCAGTACCTACCTGTATCTACCTGTGATGTAGCATCTGTGTCGTGCCATGTACCTTACCGTAATGCACCAAGTGGGTCCCACGTTATCTGTAATACTTTTCTTAGCTGTTATCTACCCCTGTTATGGAAGGCAATCATAACATCATAACGTTAAGAACAAGCTTGAAGCTTCATCACTCACAAGAAGAATGTTCAAAACATTCGATTTGGAAAAAATATCGAACGGCATATGAGGTGCATTCGAACTGCATTCTATGAATCCTTACTGCAACAGATAGAATTTGGGATTCGCATTCTCATAAAGCTTGAAAACATGTTTACTTTGACATTCCCTTCCGAATTTGGTTCGAATTTTGGAAATGTTCTTTTCTGACTGATTCTCTTGATTCCTGTGAATTCGAAATAAGTGTGAATGAGCATTAAATCAAGTAAACTTGTTTCCGGTGATGTTTCCATCATTGCAATTGTCATAGGTACATTACGGTGTTAGTATAATCACTTGTTGGTGAAGTGGAGCGACAGTTAGCTTGTCACCAGTCTTTATTGCGAGTATACATGCCAAACATTTCAGATATTTTAACTGAGTAGATCGGAAGTCAGCTGAGAAGCAGCAATCTCAGATGGGCAACGGCTTCAGCAAGTTTCAGCATTTTGCCGACGATCGAAATCTGAAGCTATTCAGGAAGGGTCTTTTCTTTCAAACTTCCTAAAAAAACTGTCATTTAAAATACCTCTGACCTGTGGGTGCGCATCGCCAGGGGGATTAGTTTGCACGGGGGTAACTACGGAGAATATTAGTTTCATGGTAACATCCTTTACAGCCCATTTCTGGTGTCCCCAGCCAGTGTGACATTGCTGGAATAGTGCTTAAGGCGGTGGAAACTAAACTCACTCACTTACTCTATTACTCACTTACCTGTTTACTCTTCCACGACACTGCTGTCGATGGTGAGTTCACAGAAACCATGAAGGCCATCCAGGATACCCGGAACCTCAAGGTCATTCACGGTCACGAGATGAACCAGTCTTCAGCGATAGGAACCCACGCTGGTTTTGTTTGAGTATATGAAAATGGACAACTTTCGTTTGATTGACATGCTCAGTTTCGAGGTTAAGAAGAGAGACAAGTTGTCCTGTTCAAACATTAAATATGGCATCAGTGTTGGTATTGGTAAAAGCTAAGAGATGTAGTTGAACAGAATTGTGTCATTGGTTCAAGGAAGAACCGGGTTCCAATCCTGGTTCGTTCTGACTATATTTCTGGAAGTTTCAGCTCCATACACTTGCTCATGGTATTCACCAATGTCTGACACATGCACCATTTAAGGCGTGTCCCCCATATGATGCTGACACCGGGTGGCATAACTGGAACTCTGTTCCAAGTTTCGTGAAGCCCAACTCAACCACTACAGACTCACCGACTCGCCCATGCAGTTACCCACTCGGTTACTCACTCGACATTGCAATAGTTTCAGGGTTGTTTTTCTGATGTTATGTTTTCCCAATGTCCATGAGATCAGCTGGTATCATTCGTACTTTCAAACTAATGACATTGAGCTGATTATCACTTCCTTTGACAGTGGTTCAGTGATATCAGGACTTATACTCGGAACTTCATACTTCAGTACCCTAGACTTCTGGGCATGTCCAACTGATAACGATGATGACAGTCATGACTGTGACTGATTTTTTTTGTCATTTAAGATTCCAGAATCATTCGACTTTATACAATCAAATTGCGTTCTATCCATTATACTTGTTAATGAAACTCAACAAATACACACGACATCTGATCAACTGCCATCGCTGAATGTTAAAATGAATATAGTTATAAAATCTGTGAAGTAATGACAACCATATTGTATACATCAAACAAGTACCAAGTGTTAATCATCTAGGCCATCAACGCCATTAACGAAAGCAAGCAGTCTAGATGGCGATAGCGAGGTGGGATTTTGCCACGATTGTTTAAGTGGCCTAGATGAGGTCTGATCTAATCCCGAGGCTCAAATCTTTACTTAATTGATTAAATCGTAGGAACGCAATCTTAGAACTAAACAGAATTTACTCCAGCGACAATATGGCGAGCAGTGGGACAAACAGCGGCACTGTGTCGTTGAAATGGTTGAAGCAGTTTTGTGGCTCAACAGCTTGATCAGCTAGGCTCCGTCCTGACTCGAATGGGGTCTTCGATTGTTCCATATTGAACACGTCTCTGAATATTCATTAATTGACCAAGAAACGGGAGTGGAAATGAGAAGTATTTCCTTTGTGAATACAGTGGCCGAAAGGATCTCGAAGATGCAAATCGACAAAATGTTTGTTCAACTCCGTAAAGTTTTCTTTGATTATTTTGAAAGAAATCCTATCATTGCCAGGTCGGTTTCAGTAATGGCTGTTTCATACAACCAGCGAGGGAAGGGTCCTTGAGGTCTTGACATACGTGTCAAAGACCCTTCCGTTATGTCACTAATTGAATCAGTGAGAATGTTATAAAAGACACATGAGCAGAAGCCATGCGTTATTTCAGTCTTTGCTATAACAAGGACGTGCCATTGCTGAACACTTCTCATTGTTAGAATGGCGGATACTTCCGGCAGTGGAGTTCATGCTCACCTTTTTAACGAACACTTGGACTCGTCTCTGTATTTCAGTGATCTTATGACATAATTATCAGCGCCATTTTGCCTTTGCGCCTGATGGATTCTGTGGGCTTCTGACGAGACGTTCTGTTCCCAGAGTTTACATTTTATGTTTAAACGAGTCAAATAAAATCCGCTGTCGTTTTCAGTCTTCCCCTTCGTGTACTGTGACGGTCAATTGGGGATTATCTTTTGAAACGTTCCTACGGCAATATATAATTGGCCATGCTTTATACGCACAGGCGTTCTGATGCAATAATACATGCAATTACCCGCAGATGCAGTAGAGCAGTTGTGTCTGATGTTTAGCCGTTAGACATTAAAAGAAATGTGTTCTCGACGGAACTATTTTGCCCGAGTCTACTTCTAAGTTTCATATCTGAGTCCGTGTGACCATCATTGAATGCAGCATGTCCGTGTTCATGGCTGTAATATATGGAGGTCGGTCCTTAACAAGGATATGATATGAACGCGTTTATCAGTGCTTTACGCTACATAAATAACTTGTGATATTGTTGACCAGACTCCAAGTTTGGAAAGGTTCTAGCAGATAAATGATGCAAGCCTTTGTTGATAGAATAATCTGACTTTCGTAGTAAATCTGTACGATGAGTTCCTCCACAGTTGTCAAAAATAACCCCGCGCTGACATTTAACAGAAATGATTGCGTTTGGGGTTTCGGACAAATGCTCTGTGGTTCAGGGTTTATTTAAATGATGGAATGTTTAGATAGTGACCTGGAGTTATATTGATGAACTAATACTGGCTATCCGCTGGATGCTCCAGACAGGATAAACTCTACGTTCAAATCATTCTCTCCCATACCTCAGGAGTTATTTGAACACCAACAACCAGATTTAATCACTGCACTTAAACAGATCGTACCCCTGAATTATCAGTCATCCCGAAAATGTTGCTTTCATCAGCTATACTGATAGTTTTATAAAGGAGAGACCGTGTTGAACTTGGCGTCATCGTCAGTGAACGTCTGGATGTAGGGTGACTGGGTAGCCTTATGGTGAAAGTGTTCACTCGCCACAATGAAGTCCCGTGTTCAGTTCTCCATTGTACATCCATTAGAAATATGTTGATATAAGTGAGTTCGTACAATCAAGTGTTGATCAATATCACATGTGATTTATAGTAGAGTAACAAAGAAAACAACCCTACCGTTTGTTAACTTTTTCCAGGTAGGTTCAAATAGGGACCTTTGCTTATCCACAATTCCAAAGGTTTACACATCTATGAACGGTTAACGGAAAAAACCTTTTTCCAGTGAGTGAGTGAGTGAGCGAGTTTAGTTTTACACCGCGTCTAGCAATATTACACAATGTCACAGCGGGAGGCATGAAAATGGGCTTTAAGCATCATGTCCATGTGGAAAATCGATCTCGGACCTTTGGCGTACGCTTTAACGTTTTAACCATTTGGCTACCACATTGTTCCATAGGCTTCAAAGGTATAAGGTTAGCTGTAGCTTGAGCTATCGGATATTTAATCAGTTGTCTTTGTTTCCAGTTGCTCTGCTGCTTTACATTGCATAAATAATCAAGTTGTTGCTGATGGATTGAATAAATAACCATTATACACCGGAATGGTCTGTGTAGCCAACGACCGCATAATTTGCAACCGTAATATAGAAAATAGGTTTTATGTGACAACTACTAAAATAGATTCCTACATACGAAGGCCTAATGCTTCCACTTTTGTAGCATGTCATCTTGTTCGGAGCAGATTTCCTAAAACAATACATGTTAGCTTCATCAAATTTGACACACATATCAAACATGATCCATAGATGTGCCATTTGATGGTTAGTCCCAGATACGAATTTTATTTTTTGCTGTATCCATGTACACGTGACTTAGGCTGTGACTATGAGGATGTCATCTTGCTAGCAGCAGACCTCCTAATCTATACACGCTAAATTCACCAAACCTAGAAGTTAAGAAAAAAATCGAAGCAACGAGTAAATACTCGAAATTTCAAGTTTTAAAAAGAAACTTGAAATAATGATAAAATTCTCGAAGTAACTAGAAAATTATTGAAATAACGAGAAAATACTCGAAGCAAAGAGTAAATAAACGAAATAACGAGAATTGTCTTTACGTACTTTACATTTTGATATGAATGTCACTCGGTCATAAATCTGACAGTCTCGTACCACGTGCCTCTCTTGAAATGAACAGCTGGTCGTCGTTGAAAACGTGTTCGTGCTTAAAACAATACTAGTTTTGTTGATTTCGAATAAAATATAAAGATTTGTTGTTTGTGGGAAGAATATTACCACGCCGAAGACAAGTTTGTACGAAAATGATGGAAAAATGCAATAACGGAAATGCAAATGAAGCCGAGAATTTCGTATAGGATGACATTATTTCGGTATATTTACTATCATGTAAAATATGCAGGTAAGATAAGAATGGAATTTTCTGTTTAACGTGTGTTACAGCGAATATAATGATGAGTCCCTAGATAACAGATGTTTTTGCTAGATGGTGACAACACGACCGACAGGCAACAATGGTATGATTAAATCAAATCGTAAAAAGTGTTCGGTGAAAAGAATCGTTAAAACAAAGCCACTGGTGAAAACATAAGCCTTCACGTCAAACTGTTGTTCACATCAGCACGATTTACATAATTCCAACTATAGAAGCATGTGGAATTACATTAAACACCGTATGTCACTTGTCTTCCTTCAAATCTAAAGGCAATTGACACACTACTACTTACATTAGTTACGCTCGTGAGTTGAAGGATCCCCTGATGGTTCAAAAACACTTTATAGATGAAACTAATAGAAATCGATGAAACGAACTAAATCACTATTAACAGTTGTTCCCCCTGAACACTGTCTTCCTCGAATGAGTGAGTGTTTGAAAATGATTTCGTCACAGTCAGTACATTCAAACTATACGCTATACACAAGCGGGCTGTACATTATTGAGGACGTCTCTGGTGTCATTGTGGATGAACTGACAAGCAACTATCGACGCTGTAATATCGTCGGTGTAATACACAGCCAGGAGACATTGTTGCCTTCCGATTCCTAATTAAGCCTGCATGTCACGGATTTGGTTGCGTATACCATCAAGCCATCTGCTCTCCACAAGGTCAAGGAGTTTCAGAGTGATAGCTGTCAACATGGACCTACGGCGTCTATTATACACCAGGATATAATCTTAACGGTTACTGAGCGAGATCATTCATGCTTTTTGCGAAAAGAAATCGTGTACACCTCTTTAAAATATTGGCACTTTTGAATCTTCAATGTTAACAAACTTAACAGGTAGCAAATAAGATTTAAGCAAATATTCAGTTTGGATTTGAAAAATGAAACTGTAATGTTTGAGAAAGTTGAGAGAGTTCCTCACAATCTTTTCTAAAGGCTGCTGTCTTCCTAGTTGCTTATCATTTATATTTATGCATCAGTGTAAAAAGAATAATTTATTATTATCTTTATAATGAGCTCGAAAAATGCGGATAGCATCACACCAGTGTCATTCTGGTCAGTAGAGCATTGTGTCGTCTTCGGTTAACAGGAAGTTCATAACCCACTCTGCCTGAGACTGATCAATCATTAATGCATGAGGGTGAACCGAGGCACAAAACTAAATGAAGTCACTCGCCTAACATTTAACATAGATTTCAGTTTGCAGCAAGTCCAAAGCCCAAGAAAGTCCCACCAGTTACGCCCGGCCACCCGACTCTCCGCTTACAGTATCCGGATTGATGGTCCGTTCGTTACACACTATAATTCATATGCCACAGGCTTTCCTCATTGATCACCCCAACCCTGGATAATAATATCAAATGTCCGTTCTATGAGACTGGAGTGCATTGACCTGGGTTTAAATATGTGAAATATTTATGCGCGCCACATCAGATAAACAAACCAGATGTTCCATGCTAAAGTATTTGTACAGGTCAGAACAGACAATGACCCTTAACCTGTTGACAAATTTACCGTTTTTTCACTCTCCGGTAAAGTGACCAGCCTCTGGTAAACCGTCACGTTATTGAACATTGCATTTATTTGAGCCCCGCACTGATGCCAATAAGCTCTTAATGGTCGCCAAGATCAGGCAGACGTGGCATGGCCAGCGAAATGTCTAAGACAGCTGTTAGCCCCGTCCAATCCCTTTGAAATAATGGGGTTATATATGAAATCCCGTCTTAACATCCCAGACTAAAGCGGTTTGATACACGCAAATAATTCCCGACAATACTTTATCTTCTCTTCTCCAGACGCTGAAAATTCCCTTCACGGAACATATGTTGGGCGAGATTACGAAAATGTTGTCAACAATGATGGCGTCATAGACTTGGAGTAAGTGTAGATTTCGATTTTTATTGCTTGTTTGTTGTTTAACGCCATAATCAGCAATATTCCAGCTATATGGTGGCGGGCTGTAAATAATCGAGTCAGGACCAGAAAATCCAGTGACTGGCATCACTGGCATCAATCAACGCAATACGATGTCAACCTAACATGCCTGACCACCCGATCACGTTAGTTGCATCTTACAACAAGCATGGGTTGCTAAAGACCAATTTTAGACCGGATCTTCACGGATCATATTCACACTAGATAGTCCAATAGGATCGGTTTGTTCGGCCATGAAAGGCTGGACGAATAATTCGGTTATCGACGGTCAATGAAATTTTAGCTTATCAGCATTTTCTTCAACCTGATCACCGAGAGAGGGTTAATTTCCTTGAGTATCATTATGATGAATAAGAAGAAAATTGTTTAATATGACGATTCTATATACTTAAGAATAATTTAGATGAGAGTTGCTTTCATGTATTTAGTGGACTCAGCGAGTTCTGCCACATTCCATGAACGATATTTTCAGGTGGAATAAAAGTTTAATGAGATTACAAGAAGTCCAAATTTACAAAACTGTTTTGGCAAACTTAGCCATGCTTGTTAAACCAAAACAGGAAGCGATTCGAATTGTCGTTAATCGAATCGCATCCTTTCAAAGAATAGCTTAGTTTCCTCAAGTGAGATCCTTCCAATGCATGGTTTTAAACATGAATCCGTCTTATTTTAAGTGTAAGGTGTTTACAAAGATGCAGAGACAAAGGTCCGTGTTTTTTTTCACATCGAATTAAATTAGGCCTTTGAGTGATCACTTAAGGTTAAATTAGGAAGAAATGCGCTGAGATTGAGCAAAGTCTAGGACAAGCTCAGGTTGAGGGAAATTCGAGTAGGATTAAAGGCCTTTAACCTAATAACAGATTAAGTTTGTTTGTGAAATATATTTATCGCGAAGGAAGTGGGTGTTTGAACGTAGGACCAAGAGGAAATGGGTTTTGATTGAGAAGATTCACCGCCTCGTACTCAAACAGACTCATGCCCTGAAGTGTCAAAATGCTTGTAACTGTCACGTCAGAGACTAGGGAATACTTCATGACAGAAAACATGGTTGTCTGTTTGTCAAGATAGTTTTAACACTAAGAGTTGCTATCGGCGTATACACCATCTGAAATGTGTCTTTTCTTCACGATAGAATCCTAGTCAATAAAATTAAGAATCGTTACCGAGGCATTCATGAGCACAAGTGTGAAGCAGTGATCTCTCGCTTTAATGAAACACATGGGAACTTGCTGTATCCCATTTATGGAATATAATTTCTTGTAATGGACGGTATAGCTGCTGATTCTTTCTGTGGTTTATATGTTTTTTCATATCATTCTCAATCTGTCTTGTGTAGGGTCAATGAAAACAGGAATCCACGGGCGATTTAAATGTCAGGGATATAAATCTGTCGCCAGAGATATTGTGTGTGTGTGATGGGTCGATTGTTGCGTATGTTGCACAGAAAGAATGAATGAAAGTTATTATTTTGTGAAGGCAAATAGCTAAATAGTACATAATCATCAACGTCAGGAAACAATCAGTGGTGGTCGACAACGGAAACAGATTTCACAGTATATAAAATATATAAAGTAGACAGTAAAATCATTCTTATATGTATGCTAAATTGGTTCTTATGTTCTACTTAATACAATACAATGGGGTAACTATAGAATTCTGATATAGATTAATAGGGGATCTCAAGGGTTGAGTTCAAGTGTAAACTTGAATCTAAAGAGGTGTTGTATGTCATGTATATTATTGCTATCATTATTTCTGGGTTTTATTCTTTTGATCCCGCATTGCCCAGTCGGAAGCAACACTGATCGATACGGTTCCTTCTGTAAACAAAGAACTGATAACCTTGAATGACGCTTGGTTAAAAGTCCGTTCGCGCTCATAAATCAGACCTGGGACAGATTATGGATGTATGACCCCAGATCAGCTGACCCTGCCTCTCATTCCTGTGTCTTTGACGGCAAAGGGGTATGTGAGTTAAATAGGGGAAATTAAGGGAGGATGTTACATGAAGAATTTAAAGTGTTTTCCTCCAGGATGGTCAAAGGGAGAGGCAAAAACTGAAGTCCGTATGTCCCACGGTATAATCAATTCCTTTTCTGTCCATATCTTCAGGGCAACATGGCATATGTCAACCTGACAGCGTCGAAGTGACCACTGGTCACGATACAATAAGGAAGTGCCAATCTATTTCATGGGCTTGGATGGAATTCCCGCTGGTTACATTGAAGATTCTGCTGATGCAGACTAATTAATAAATAGACTTAGGAATCCCTTAGTTGCCAAAACCCTCAATCTTTATCTTACATACATAGAAAACCGCTAATCAATTCCAAATCAAAGAAACATCTTATCTGATCTGTAATTTCAATTCAAAAAAGGATGGAAGTATCTTTAACAAGTCGTACAGCAAAAGGGGAGCCTTCCAATATCCCCCAATAACCCATTTCCTTTTCCGGCCAAGCTAACAGCGTCTTTTATTCTGAAATACTGAGGTACGTCATAGAAAGTACATGTTACTTAAATTTTACGAAAAGATTCATTCAGCCCGTTAAGAATATTTTGAAAGAGATTTTCGCCATTATAACTGTCATAGATGTTTTTAGAATTGTCCTTTACACACCTTGGAATCTGCCTCGGAGCATATTCGAGACTGATTGTTCTCTGACTTTGAAAGTAATCGTTTTCTGTTTTTATCTCTGATGGAATTGTTTCTTTCTTCACAAATTTCTTTGTCCCTCCAATGCCTCAAACCGGGACTTTGTAATAGTTTATTTCTTGAAGTAGGTAAGTTGATTTACTTGGAAATTGTCTATGATATTGATCACACAATATTACATATGTATCAATACTATATTTGCATATATTGAAATAAAAAGACCATGCAATATTTAGAATCTAATTGGCTATGTCACGCATTGCGTCTATAGCAGTTCCTGTGATGCTGGAAAGAAATGTGAAAGCTGAACAGTATTGACTGTTCCAAGTGATCCGTTAATACAATTTCTCCCGCATCTTTACACGTAGTCTAGACTGATTATCCTCCAATTTTTATGTGTTACATTTTTATCGTTTTCTAAACATCCCGGTTAGTTGTAACGTCATGACATATAGTCTTCTCGGTTGTTCTGAAAACTGTGTTCCCTTTCGCTACTACACATTATTTTGAAAGAGGATTTGAATGCCATGAGGCTACAAATAGCCGTCGAGTTAAATAAAATATTACCAATGGGACAAACAGAAAGTGACACCATTTCAGAAACAAATATGTTGAGAATGGGCCAAGGGTACGTTTAAAACTGGAAAGGAGTAACAGTTCACTGAAACGTGACAGAGTTTATCCCTCTAATATCATTGATTTTGCAGGGAGATGATGAAAGGAGCCAAAGAAATGTCTCGCTACGTCAACCAGCGGACGTTGAAGGCCAAGGCCAAGAAGAGAGAGGGCATGGGCCTTGTCACTCTGAGACAGACTCTGAAGAAGATCATCAAGAAACGTAAGGAAGAGCAGGACCAGGCAGCACAGAACGCCAGCAAGGATAGACGGAACAGTATGATGGCGCAGAGTGGACTACCAGCCCTGGCGGGTATCGTGCGTAAAATGCAAAATGCAAATCAAGAAGGCAACAGGAGTGAGCTTGCAGGATCCCGCAGTGGCGTAGGTTGGCGATGTTGTAGGTATGGTGAAGTTGGCCGGGATGAAATTCAGGGAGAAGCTCAAGGAACCCTCGCAACCAGCAACCATATCCGAAGATGAAGAGACACCGACTGCTGCCATGGCAACAACGATATCATGATGTTCAGTTGTAGGAATGCTGACAGTAACCAGACGTTCTGTAACACATATGACATTGGTGTCAACGTCGAAAACACGTTGTTGTTGTGAGAATGATGTACTTTGGTGTCGTACCTGGATGCCAAAAGTATACGGAAATAGGCAATACATCATTGCTGCTGTCTCATTTGCTGCCTAACTTTGCAAGGCTGTGGACATATAGCCTCCACGTCTGTAACAAGACAACAGCTGTGACGGCACAGAGTTACACAAATAGCCATAACCTGCAGTCATTGTACATTGCACCAATTACGATAGAATCTCGTCGATAGAAATTTCGAGACACATCTAATACGAAAAGATATAGACATGACATCGCAACTCAGTTCACGATATGCATAAGAGCAGTAGAGTACTCTGATAGTAAAAGCATGCGCTCGCCACACTGAAGGTCTGGGTTCGATTCCCCACATAGGTATAAAGTTAAAGGCCAATTTATGGTGTTTACCGATACATAATGACACTGGAATATGGCTGAAGCAATGTATGGGCTTCTCACTCACTCACTCACTCACTCACGAACGAACGAACTATTCGTGTCCGGCTGAGTCATCCACGTCAAATGTCAGACTACACAATACACATAACCATCAGCGAACACACAACACTGAAACAAAACAGTTATCTAACGTCACATTAAAAAATAACCCAGACAATTTATTTATTTTGTTTTTATAAACTAGAAGGGCGCTTGAAAAGATCGAAATGTACAAACTGTAAATATTTCAATTCCAAAGAAATAGATTTAAAAAGGGAAAATCTGTAAGTGTCAGACAGTTGAGTCCACAAGAAAATCATCATTTATTCTTTCATCAATACTGAATGACTTATTCTGTGTACTCTTTTTTCGCTTTTTTCAATTAATATTAATTTATATCCAACTTGGTGATAAAAGTTAAACGTAACACCCTCTCTTGCGTGATCTATCAGACAATCTTACATTTTGGCTGCACTTTTAGGCTGCACTTTTAGGAAATATTGATTCTTCACAATAACAGAACATCGCATGAGGACCTGTCTCCAATATGCGTTTACAGTTGTTCTGGTGTGTAGTTATTGTGGACTGCTCTAGCAGTGTTGAAGTCATATGACATGTTGAGAAGCGTCCCTTTCCTTCAGCGTGACAAGATTTCAGCATGATGTATCACTTTTCCAAAGACTATAGGCTTGTCACAGTTTCGGTCATAAGCGTATAAATGACACATTTTACTTCTCGAAATGACGCAAACAACGTCCACATTCCTGGGGGCAATCCATGTGAAATTCCCCAATAGGAATAAGAACAGAAACAATGTATCTGATCAACACATTCCTGGGGCAACCCATGTGTGAAATTCCCCTAAAGGAATAAGAACAGAAACAATGTATCTGATCAACACATTCCTGGGGCAATGCATGTGTGAAATTCCCCTAAGGAATAAGAACAGAAACAATGTATCTGATCAACACATTCCTGAGGCAATCCATGTGTGAAATTCCCCTAAAGGAATAAGAACAGAAACATTGTATCTGATCAACACATTCCTGGGGCAATCCATGT
This sequence comes from Haliotis asinina, assembly GCF_037392515.1. Lineage (NCBI taxonomy): Eukaryota > Metazoa > Mollusca > Gastropoda > Lepetellida > Haliotidae > Haliotis > Haliotis asinina. The sequence continues at coordinate 84,421,599 of NC_090281.1, forward strand.
GTGAAATTCCCCTAAAGGAATAAGAACAGAAACATTGTATCTGATCAACTATGATCTATGTTTATGTACTCAAACAGCGAGTTTGAGTGCTCTAGGTTTTTCAGGCTTCAACCGATCTCAATGAAAACAGAGAAAAGCACTCCCACACTACCATTCCTTGCCTTGACTGACAGTTGAAACTTACAACATCAGTCTACCCCGATATTTTTTTACACATCCCTATATTCAGCTTTCGGTGGTCGACCAGCTGATCAATAGTAGCTATCATTGGTAATCAGTTCTGAAATTTCTAAATCTGTTCTGTCAATTTATCGTGTCCGAGATTTCTGACATTCTATAGTTGATGTGAATATATTACGACGTGCTGACACACGAGGGTAGTTCTTTACCAACATTTGCCATCTAATGATGTTATTTGAATCTATTCGTTGTAAGGAAACGGCACCATATTAATGGGAGCAGCTTAAGTATGTATCGTTTCCTTTGAAGAACTATTTTATTCTGCTATGCAGACAGTTGATGTACCCCTGTCAGTGCAACATCAACAGAAACCGTTAACGAGAAAACTTTACACACAGGAAATGAAATTGTTAAAACACGTTCAAGGCATAAAAGGGTGAAATACGAATATATAAGAATTGACATTCACTGTACGTAAGTCTGTTGCAGTATGAACCATCATACCCCAGTGGGCTAAAAAAAAGCGAGTGGTCTTAAATGTTTCTTAATCACACCTATAACGTATCTATGGTATCCAGTTATCTTTACTCTAGTGAAAAACATCTCCTTTCCGATGTCTCAAGCTAGCACAGTTTCAAGAATTTATTATTTCTTGTTACATGTTGGATGCCAAATATTGACATATATATTCCGCTTATTGTTAACTGCTGTACATCCGATGTTTTATTCATTAGGTGGCCAAATCTTTTAGGTGGTTCCAGAGTTATCTGATTTTTAATAAATATGTACTTTTGATCATTTTATGTAACCCTAGCTCATCGTGTTATATTGCCTAAACTATGCATGTGTTTCTTACGGGTGCCACCAATGGGAAAGGGTAGTCACTTTCCATAGGTACTTAGTTAAATCACTAAGTGTTAATGATTCATAAACACCTACGTATGATACTGATAACTCATAGTTCATATTTTAAATTTCACATTAGGGATTATGGAGAGGGTTTGTCACATTCATCTTTAGTCGATGGAAAGTGGTTGTGCTACAGCTGACTATGGCTATAACGACCTAAGTTCATGATAAGCGTACTTATTGAGCGCAATTTGCCTTAAATCTACAGCCAGTGGTCAGGATATAACCAAGAGAACCACGACACGAATCATTGTTCACGTCATCAGTGTGTTACCTTAACCAGATTCATTCATTTATAGACGATAAGGATGAAAATAGTTGACAGCGGCATAAAACAACATTCTCCCTCACGTCTTACGCACTAAAATTTAAAGGTACATTGTTTCATTATTGTAAGGTTAACGTATTGAACTAAACGTCACGCAGGTGAGCAACCAGTCGCAAGGATGATCAAATTTACCTGAAAGGATCACTGAAAACTGGCATTCACAGACACCAAGTGTTCGCGAAAAGGCTTGAAATCCAACCATTTCAAACAAGTGAGTGAGTACGGTTTTAGCTCCTTCTGTCAATGTACATGTAGCACGGTGGGTGACACCAGAAGTGGGTTTCACGTGCTGCACCGAACCCGACGACCAGGCACCTTCACCATAAGGCCACCTCACAGCTCTAATTTGCATATGAAATTAGTACTTCTAGCAATTCTACAAAACTAAAGGCTATCTGAAGAAGGCTTCGGATTGATATGAATCCCTTGAACAAAATAACTTGAACAAGACAATTCTCCGATTCCCCTGAGGAGAATGAAAACACGCTTGCTGCAGTTTGCAAAAGTAAGTTAACTGCTGGTATGAAGTACATGATTGTTTCTGCCTCGTCAGAGTTCCACTGTCGCCATAGGCGGATATCAACCTGTAAACCGATAGCTATAAGCTGTCATCAGATACGGGATAAATGTTTTGTTTCCGTGGTCCAAGCTGTTTTGTAAAATATGGTCATACAGACTACAAAATAGCGACAGGGAAATAGCACCAAGAAGCTTTGAGAGTATGGTCGCTTGTCCATAGCGCAGACAATTTAGAATTTTAATCACTGGATGGGTGTTTGTTCTCAGACTAATCAGTTATGAATGTTACAGAACGATTGCCTACGTTTTACACCGGGTGTAATCCTCCAACATATTGCTAGTGATACAGTTCACTTTGTTTCCATGGCAACGCGTATTAAAGGAAACCCGCTAATGTTAATTTTATATGTTCTGTCGAACGCTCTGTTGCTGAGCGAGTTCGATGGCAGTCGGCTATTCGTTCTTAAAGGCAAGGTTGTGTTGCTGTTAAACATCTAAGATATATGGATAATATCAAATCGCTTTCTACTGGTTTGATATTCGATGCTAGTATGTTGGAACTGACTCGTTACCCTGGAAACGCAAAGCCACACCTGTAAAAATGTCAGTTACATCAGAATCGTTCAGCGATACATTACATAAGAGGTAAGGAACGGTATTCTTCTTATAACAAATCTCGTAAGGGGAAAAACGTATGTATATAAACAAATACTTTATACAGTTTATTTAATTGAGAATATTATTTGTCAAAATTCATGTGAAATTTGTCATGATAACGTGTAATAATTATCAGCCACAAAACACACAGAGGCGTTCCCTAGGTGTATGTGTATGTGTGCACGTGTGAATGTGAGTGAGTGAGTGTGGGTGTGCTGGCCTGAGATGAGATGGTTAAAAGCATTCACGCACCACTGTGTAGGCCCGGGTGTTGATCAAACAATCCCATCTGGGAGATGAAGATGATAGGATTCTCTATATTTACAAATTGGGTATGATACTGAATTAGGTAAAATACTTTAAGGTATGTGGCATGTGATTTTAATGTTTGCAGTAAACAGTTTCACTTGATGCAACGGACTTTCTGTACCGCTCTTCTGAATTTTCATCGTTCTGTCAACCATGCATACAAGCCAGCTACAATACAGAAGAAGCAACATTATCAAGGAAACTATGGAACGCACGATTGTGTAGGATAATACCCTTTTATACAGAATTATACACAATTGAGAGAACTAGAATGAAAGATTTCAGCCATATCTGTCTTTTACAAATGTCTGATAATTTATAGTAAACTCACTTATTATGACCTTATAATGTTCTACGGACGAACAATCTAACGCATACGCTAACGATACTGCACCGACTTCTTTAAGAGAAATCCGATCCAGACACAGCTTTTTGTAACGTATTTGGAACTGCACAGCGGCCGATGCTGCGAAAGAAGTGCTTTTTAAATGCATGTTTTCACTTGCGGTAAATAAGACACAAGAAAATCACAGTCTGCTAATTACCTTCATAAGCACACCCATATAAATAGAATGACCAAACGCTCAAAGGTACATTTTTTGAAGTGACTTGTGACGATAAAATAACTAAAGAAGCGTAAAGACAGTCTTATCTCAAGAGCTTGTATCGATTCTATGATAAACGGAACTCAGTCCCAAACGTGGTAACGCTACTCGTATCCTTAACACAGTCAAGCGAAACAGTTGCTAACAAACTATGAAAAGTTCGAATCCACTTACAACCACTTATGTTGTAAGCCAATATCCATAGTTTCTACTTTTAAATAACTGATTCTGATCAGAAAGTAACGTATCACTTGGAAACAAACTGGCATTTCCGTGAATGTGAGAGCCGTAAAGATCTTGGTTAGATCTAGTCCTCAAGTAACCCATGCTTGTCGTAAGAGGCAACTAACGGGGTCGGGTGGTCAGGCTCGCTGTCTTGGCTGACACATGTCATCGGTTCCCAGTTGCGTGGAACCCTGCTCATGATGTTGACCACCGGATTGTCTGGTCTAGACTGGAATATTTACAGACCTCCGCCATATAACTGGAATATTTCTAAGTGTGACGTTAATCAACCAGCCAGCCAACCAATACTTGAACGAGAGCACAACACTGAGAGCATGAGAAATGAGGCATAAGAATATATCTGTCTTCTACATGATAATTAAAACAGCAGATACGAAAGGTCTGACATGAAAGACAACATGTTGTGAGGCCCCAGTGAACGTCAACACTGACAGACACATGGCCACGAGGGAGGGAAAAAGTAGCGAGGAGATCATGGCTGTATTACAATCGTGAACGGTGGTCGGTATTGAGAATCAATGTGGACTCTGTGGGTCATCGTTCTGTGCCACAGTCGGACAGAGGTTCCAGCTTTAAGGGAGTCTGTAGACCATAGGGACTACAGTAGAGATTGGGTAATTACCTTTGAAGGCTCGTCTTGAAAGGTGTAAGTAGTAGGCTAGACAGTTAGGTATTCCGACAAGAGATGTGTGACACTTTACGGGAGTTCATACCACCCATGCGACGGAAGGGGTGGAGACTTTCTAAAAGTAGATTCACTGAATATATGTACGGATGCTCCATAGTACCTGTGTCAAAGACAAAGTGGTAGTTGTCTAGAGACACAGAAGTGTCGTGCTTGCGCTTAAAACACATGTTGTGATGCACTGAAGACACCATGCAAATGCTTTCAAGGCGCACATTGGAATTGTTGAAAGCGTATCTTATACATTGACTGTAGCAGTAGAAAGTATGTGCGCAACATCAACCGAGCATCGATCCCTGTGTGCCCCCTACCCCACACCCCACGATACAGGTGTCAGCAATACTAGGCATAGCATCTAACAGAAGTAACTTCAACCTTTAATACGTGGACTAAAAACGTGGACAGCTTATACTGTAATATCAAAACGCGCGCGCGCGTGTGTGCGTGCGTGTGTGTGTGTGTGTGTGTGTATGCCGTGATATTGCTTGAATATTGCTAAATGCGGCGTAAAGCTGAACTCATTCAGGCATAATGAAACTGAATGATTTTAAATCACGACTTGAAATGGCACATTCTCACCATATGTTCCTCATAACCCTCCTCATCACATGCGCGAGTACACACAGACGCACACGCACACGCACATGCACACGCCCGTGCTCACATACCTCATGCACTATGTAAAAACGACGATTTATTCATGCCTTGTCTTGTAATAATTTAAGCTTGTATGGGCACTAGTCTTTTATGCCCCTATTTTGGTTTTGTTAATTTCACCAGGCCAAAAATGTTTGACAGCTGTTTCTTTACAATCAAGTCTATGCACGATTACTGACATCTACTTCAGCCACCCCGACCATCCTGTTACTCGCCTCCTACGACAAGCATCGGTTGCTGAAGACCATCTCCTGCACGTGTCTCCTCAGTCTACGACGATCTAATAATAGCCAGAGCAATCTTGCGTCTAAAACACCTGCGTCAAAACAAGTTCATTAAATCCTTATGTTTTATCATGCGTCTGCAGATTGTATTTTGTCCAAGAACTGTTTTTCCTTTCCCTTCATCTGAAACAAGACCCCCACGGAGCGTTAGATCGATGGTAGGTGCCGTGAAGATGTTCTTTAGTTGCCAGGAAAATGGTCACCTGAAATGAGCCAGCGTGATTCGTCCCAACAAACCATCCAGCAGAGAAAACAATCAAAGCTTATTCTATCGCCGCTTGCAAAGAGCTTTCACGAAATGTCCCATATTTCAAACTGATTAAGCGTCATCAGACACTCGGCTTATTTTCTCTTTTAACACCCGTCTTTCATATGCAGCAAATGCTTTTCTGCTTAATAGGATCTGATATCGACTCGATGTGCGCAACAATGACGAAGAGCAAGTCTAGTCAGACACTAAGCAAACGACGATCTTTAATAGGTCCCTCGTTCATTCTCCATAGTGCACGAAGAGACTGTACGATATTTGCTCAGGTTGTGCCGAATCGCAAAGTCAATATTTCATGTCAGGAGATTATAGGCTTGTGTTTTTTTGTCATTTCATAGCACATGATAGGATCACTTGAGGACATCTGAACCTTACACAGGGGGATGTAGATCACTGCTAGGGAATCATATCAGTGATGTTGAAACATTAGGTTCCATTGTAATTTTACATCAAACATTACCATTTTATTTGATAGGTCAGCACTACTTCGGCACCGCCGAACCAGGGACCGTTTAAACAATACCAGAATTTTGTCTGCAATGGGCACTTGTCAGGAAGCACATTGTTTAGAAATAACTTCGGATCATGCTACTCCATTGGCCAGGTCCATGGTAGAAGTGACGGTCCTGGTCTCTTGCAATGCCAGGGATGTATGTACCTGGGATATGGAGTTCCTAATTTGTTAATCGGTGTTCCGAAACAAAACTAATGTACTTAAGTTCCCCAAAAAGTGCACATACCATATTGTCTATCAGTCCTCTGATAGAAGAGAACCTAAACGTTCCTCCGTTCCCTGATACAAGAAATTATATTCAGAGGATCAGTTTCTGATGACAAACCTTCCAATGTTCCCAGATAGAGATCCTCAAATGTGTATCAGTTGCCACATAGAGATCCTCGAATGTGTATCAGTTCCCAGACAGAGATCCTCGAATGTATATCAGTTCCCAGATAGAGATCCTCGAATGTGTATCAGGTCCCACATAGAGATCCTCGAATGTGTATCGGTTCCCAGATAGAGATCCTCGAATGTGTATCAGTTCCCACATAGAGATCCTCGAATGTGTATCAGTTTCCACATAGAGATCCTCGAATGTGTATCAGTTCCCAGACAGAGACCCTCGAATGTGTATCAGTTCCCAGACAGAGATCCTCAAACGTGTATCAGTTCCCAGACAGAGACCCTCGAATGTGTATCAGGTCCCAGATAGAGATCCTCTAATGTGTATCATTTCCCAGATAGAGACCTTGTGCTGTGTATGATTTCCCTGGTACAAACTCTAAAATGTGGATCTGTTTCCTGACAGACGGGTTCCTGTAATGTGAGTTCTATGAATGAGGTGTTCCTCCGAAGCGCACCAATCTCCTCACAGAGGAATGAGATCTCATCTTCAACTTAACGCTACTTCGGCCGTAACATGTTAAACATGCTTTATGATTGCTAGGGTGCAAATATATCCACGTACACATTAAGTTTCATCGTACACAGAACTCATGTATGCCACAAATACCGTTCTTACTGCTTTTTTTTAGAAATTTAAACAACAACCGAGCCATTAAATGTGTTTGTAGTCGTTGAGACGATCAGTGAATGAATTTGTTTTCACGTTGCTTTGAACCCACGTCCAGGTATGGCCAGTTCTGGTGTTGGTCGGGTTTTACGTCGCTATTAGCAACATCATGACTTGGGTACCAGAAATGGGTTTCACACATTGAATCCATGTGAAGAATTGAACCCGGCTCTTTGACGTGACGATCGAACGCTTTTACCACACCGCTACCCTACAAAGTACACGTTGACCTGGAGTCAACACCCACAGTCACACAATATTGACGTTTTCACCGAAACAAGTCTTAGATTACTCCATTTAACCGTAACCCAAACATACCCCGCACGAACGAAGACGGGGCATTGATATATGGCTTCCTTGACTTCTGTAAGCAGACGACAATTGCAAGTTTACCACCAGAACGAAGTCAAGTGATAAATTAATCCTACTGAAGTGTCCAACTGTTCATGAGCAATCTTGTCGAAGAGACCATGTTATAAAGTAATGCCATATACTTCAAAGAATGGCGACACAAGAGGTTGTAGACACTGAACACAATGTTCTCTAATCCAAGCACCTCGACGAGTGCAACAAGAATGGTTTGGTTGGTGCTCGTTTGATGTCATTATCTGCGGGAAGTGAGGGGTAAGAGGGGTCGAATAGTTTTCTAGAAGAGTGGTCAGTTCAAATTTGTAGGTAACCTACAATTGCTAATGTAATTAACTGTTCCAACAAAGACGCCTACAGTCTGGCAATGATAATCCCCATTTTATGAGCTCGGGGCAAATTCTGTGTATGGACCTAATCATGCACTAGTGTCCAGGGGTGTAGGATGCATGGGAGTTAATGTCTTTGGGGAGAGGGCGATCCACTCCTTCAAGCAATTTTACTGGGTTGCTTTACATTTAAATCATATTCAGACTTTTACTGTAGAGTGAAAGGTCCTCGTCTGCTACCACTACATCGTTGGACGCTTCACTGCCTTCACTAACATTCATTGTCAACAAAGCTTCACATGCTCATACTCACATTCTCTCTCGCTCTCTCTCACACTCAGGTTCTCTCACAGTAAGCAGAACACATACTTTCACACTTACACAAACACTCCGGCTAGTCAAGAAACGGGCACTTAATAGCGATGAAGCATTGATTTTACGGAGATCAAAGGTTCGGTTGTAGTATGGCGCTGTAAACACCATGTATTCAGTTCATGTTATATTGGGTGACAATTATACGTCGCCTTTACACACAGACGTGGTTAAATGGACATATCTGCTGAATTGCAGAATGAAAGGAATAGCCCGAACATACAAAACGCTTTCTTGTTCCAAAGAGTGGCTACACGTGTATCCTGTGAATCCATTACCGAAATGAAAAAAAGGCTCCAAAGCGTACAACCATCCAAATACAACATCCGGGCTACAATAACAGACCAGTGCACACGTGAATACGACGTGGCCATTAAACTCTCTGGACTGAAAATAGAATCGCGGAGCCCATTCAAGCCGTTGTAACAGCACTAATGGGCGTTTTAAAATTTAACTTCGACGTAAATCATATGGGATACAGAAAAGGCATGGAGCGTGTTGCGTGACGGGGGTCTCTACTTTGGGGACATTTCTTTATATTTTTGATATATTGCAAATCTAACGGTAATCATAGAAGCGCGTGTTGCTATGATTCGCTGTGGAAGTCACGACTCTGTGACGCCAAAACCATCACGTGCAACATGTACAACATGGTCGTGTGGCCATTGTTAAACGACGCTGACCAATAAAATAGTTTTAACAGGAAACGTGACCTCATTGTCGTGACGTTACTTCAAGTTAATTGTGATTTTGTCAGCAGGTCTCTACCTAATATTGGTGTTGCCATTATTCAAGTAATATAAGGACTTGATCACTTTAATTACGAATGTATGAGTATAATTTTGATGTGGTCCAGTCAAAGAGCGCACAATGACACAAAGAATAGGCACAGGAATTGAACTCATGAGTTCGGCTTTGAAAGTCATCCTTTTATCCACTCAGCTCCCGTCACCGCATTAACCTATGCATATACTGTTGAAGGAACGAAGTGTGATCTTGAAGATATTTCAAGACGACTAGGAAAATATTGGTTGGATATTTATGACTTAAGCCACCGTCATCTGATATATTCACTGAGAGACTGAATTGAGCTGAGTTGAGGTTCACTGTGGAGAAACTAGGAAAGGACTTCACAATCTACCCAAGCGGGAAGGCTTGAGAAGCGAACGATAAACCACCACAAAGGCATGCACGCATCCACGCACCTACGCATGCACGAACGCACACATATAACAGATATTTGCTAACTAATTAATGGGGGTCGCGACTTTTAATTCGAATTCGACCTAACGGGAACACAAGCTTTGCGGACTGACGGGATCGAAAGAAAAGAAAAGTGAATGTCAAAATACGTATCATGGACAGTTTCGCTCCAGTAACCATACTTGTCAATCAGAGCATCTGTTTCCTCAACAGGTCACGGCAAATACCAAAAATCAATTCGAAATTGATCAGCTTTGTGGCAACACCATTCACTGTCTACCCCAAGACCAGTGAAGCATATGTCTGGGATTAACCGGATAGACTGTATACGTTAAGTGAACAGGACCGATCCGACGATTCTCCTCGGGACATTTCTATCTGTCTGCAGACAGCTTCCAGCCAAGACAGCGACGGATCCATGCTCGTCGGCAGGGATTATAATCATTGTACAGCCCACGCCGGTCAATCAAACACAGATCGATCCGTGTGTGACCCTTTCCCCGAGATTGGATCAAGTCCTTGACCAGTTACCTGTAAGTGGCGTTATCACAGAAGGTAGGTGTGATTTGCTTTGTGATTTACCTGTCGTCACCTATTATTGATGAAGTCCATGTCGTTGACCTTAGGATAAACTGGTAGTTATGAAGGAAATGGACTGACAGCCCGGTGTGGTAACGTGGGGGCAGTGTACAGATTTAGTGTCAACGAACTTAACAAAGGTCGTCTTAGCCTTGTTGACGTGTGACAAACGTCATAGGATATTTATGCCTATTTTATGAATATCATGGCAGGATGATAATATAGGTAATAATAACAGTCACGTTTTTAGAGATTACTCACTGTAACATGATCCCCATATTGAGGACAATCTATGGCTGATGCTTCACATTAACATTCGCTTCAGTCATATTAGCTTCAATCATGTTTCATGTTTGTTTGTTTGTCTATATGGTTCTCATTAAACCATCTGTCTTATATCAACATATAATGAGAATATTACATTGGACCGTCCGTGTTCGTAATTTTACATTGCTTCCTGAAAATCTTTCTCAAACGCATGGGTTAGTTACATGTAATTTCAATGTTGTTAAATGTCAGGTGTTAACGCAACCAAAATCCCATCGGCACTCAGATTAACAACGATCTATATAAACATTGTTCATGTTATAGTCATGTGTCTCGTGTGGAGGAAACATTGTTCATGTTATAATCTTGTGGCTCGTATGGAGGAAACATTAATAAACATTGTTCATGTTAAAATCATGTCTCTCTTGTGGAGGAAACATTGTTCATGTTAAAATCATGTCTCTCTTGTGGAGGAAACATTGTTCATGTTAAAATCATGTCTCTTGTGGAGGAAACATTGTTCATGTTATAATCATGTGGCATGACCATTTAGATAACGTTTCATGCCTAGTTTACGATAGTTTTAAGGAATATGCATTAAAGGTATCAGCTGAAGAGTGTATTTACTCTGGGGTGTTCACACTGCATGAAGCCTTGAAAGGTTCACTCAGCTTAGAGAGTTGGGTGTTTGTGTACGGCAAATGGGTTTTTCAAAGTACATTTTAAACTATTTTATGACTGCAGGATATTTCATATACAGTTGCCGCATTGTGTATACATGACAAACGAATCCACATGGACGTTATCGCTGTGAGTATTAACGAAAATATCGGTTTACCCAAAATGAAATCTCTGATTAAAAACAGCTCATAGTTTTCATCAAATAATCAAGTTTGCGTTCCCCAAAATACCACTTTAACCGAAAGGAGATTCACGATTAAAACAGCTCATAGTTTTTATCAAGTGATTAAGTGTACTTCCCTAAAATATCGGTTTAACCAAAAGGAGATCACTGACTAAAAACTGGTCATAGTTTTTATCAAGTAATCAAGTGTGCTTTCTCCAAGATATCGGTTTAACCGAAAGGAGATCTATTATTAAAACAGTTCATTGCTGGTTTCAAGTAATCATATTTTGCTTTCCCGAAATATCGGTTTACGTGAAAGGAGATCCATGATCAAACACCGTTCCAGGCTTTTATCCAGTAATCATGCACAGCAATTAAGAACTGACTGGCATTATCGGTCAAAGTACAATTTATATTATATCCACTGAGGTTTATTCACTAAACAATGGACGGGAACAGTGGCACTCGGATCAGACGATGCTGGTTCTAATGCCGTTGGCACTACCATTTAGTTAATTGTCAGGGCCCTTTGGAAGTTCCGGCTCTGTCAAGTGTGCGTTAACTTTCATTTGTCAAAAATGTATATTCAGGGTATGGTAATGGCGAGTTTCCATTTCGGAACAATAATGGTGGTTTTAGACAAAGCAGTGACGTCACAGATGATTATATTTGCAGCGGATGATGACAAATGCATCCATTGATAGGCGACCATTGTAAATGTTTATTAGACCTTGCTTAAGCTGCCATGAGTAAATCAAGATACAGAAGTTAGTTTAATAATTACGTCTATTTTCAAAGCGTTTCTCTAATAAAAAAATTACTTGTAGCCTGTCCGTGGACACGACATAAACACATCCTTACGACTTTTTTTCTAGAAAGTGCCTTGAATAGTCTAAATCATCACGAGACGCGTTACCTAGTCAGTTAAACACAATTGGCAAATCTGTAGCAGGACGTTGCAATAGTTAATAGTGAGTGAATGGGTGACCTACTTGGGTTTGAGTGAGTGAGTTTGGTTTTACGCCGCTTTTAGTAACATCACGGTGGGGTCACCAAAAATGGGTGTCACTCTTTGCACCCATGTGGGGAATTCAAACAGGGTCTTCGGCGTGGCTTTAACAACTAGGCAACTCTTCCGTCTCTAGTTGGGTTCGAATAGTATTCCCGATATATCACGCCGCGCCTGCATAGTGTGGGAGGTATACTCAGTTAACCCACTAACCCAGTAGCCCAGTTATCTTACTTCATTGCTAATAGCTGCGTAAAAATGACGTCACTCAGGATCAAAATAATTCGGTTGCCTCTGGATTCGAACCAACGATCACAGATTACTGGTGAACTCAGGGGAGCAGACACTGTAGAGCTATAGACGGGACCTCAATCCCTTACAGGGCCACCGATAAGGCAATCAGTGGGGTATCAAACTTAGAGCAAAAGTAAATACAGCAATTTCTTTAATGTAATTGAAAACTGAAAATTGAAAGAACGGTTTTTTAAATTTGATCACTCATTCATTCAACAGTTTGTGAAAGGTGTCATGTATGTGTATGTAAGTATAATTATACACACACACAGACAGAGAGAGAGAGAGAGAGAGAGAGAGAGAGAGAGATAGCTTTGTAAAAAATAATATTAGTTCAATGAAGACAGAGACTGAATTTCTAATCGAAATACATAATATCAACGAGAGCCGCTATTTCTGTTGCTCGTGATTGGGTAGCTCAGAAGGTAAAGCACCAGAAATTGCCTTCACACATTGTACCCATATGGGGACTCGAACGCGGTTCTCGGCGTGACGAGCGAACACTTTAATCACTAGGCTTATCCACTCGTTCGGACTGATTTCTGGGTAATTTGTTAGTTTCAGCTTGTGAATCAACACGTAATACTACCCAAATACTGTTAATTCACACCTGAAATAAGATAAATAACACAAATATTTGTGACCTTAGAGTCACTGACAAGTGAAAAGTGTAATTTCTTTCGCCCCAAATAAGCAGGTTTAAGATATAGAATTCAAAGTGGCATGTTCGTTTCCAACGAAAGATACTCTCCAGGAGGATATTACTCCATTGTAATGTATGATGAAACACATTCAGTGAAAGAATAGACTGGTTTACCTTAGAAGTCTTAATTCAAAGCCTTTTTCGATCTTTATGATTCTATTTATAATGTTATATAAAACCTCACAGTGATATTTTCTACTGACGAGAAACGGGATAACACTGTAGGATAGGCTAAAGATGTTTCGTTTTGTTTTCAGTAAATTACGTTTTCCCTGATGTATTTGTTTTGAACTTGACAAGGGGATTTGAACTTTAACAAATTACATTTCTATTATCGTCGACGTTTCTGTTGGATAGTGGACAGTGCACACACACACACACACACACACACACACACACACACACACACACACACACACACACACACACACACACACACACACACACACACACACACACACACACACACCCTCGCACTCATGTGCATACACACACATACACGCACACACGTGCACACACATACACAGAGCCATGCGTACATATGTATACATGCGTGTCGCCTACAACAGAACTAATCTTGGCGTTAAAACTCATTTGATCGTACATCACCATTGAATTGGTGCTTATAGTGGCGTAAGATCAAATCAGTTTATCACTTAACCTATATACGTATCTATTAGTAAAATATAGTTGCATCCAGGGTGGAGCTACGACGGTCTTAGCTCTACAGACCCTGCAGATTCTATTTTGTAGATGTGTCCAGGACCTAGATTATCGAAGTTGTCTTAGTTGTCGAAGATAGTCGTAAGTGCCATACATTAACATTAAGTTAAGAATTTCGAAAATCTAGACCCTGTACCACACAGCGATTGTAGTTTTAGGACAGCCGTAAGACTATTTTATAGCGTGGGAGTTGCGACCATCATAACACTGCGATCGGTCTGTGGGAATGGGGCCGTGAAGTCAGGTGCGGTTAAGCATTGTTTTCACTGATACTTTGACTTGTCGAATTGGTCACACAACTAAGTTGAAATGAACTCATTCAAGGTATGGAGTAATTGATATTCTGGGTAGATGGTTTTGACATATTTGTTCAGTCGGTATCTGGAACAGAATCCCCAAACTCCTAAGATTCTGGAATGTTCGGCCCATATTGATATTGCGTAGGCAAACTAAACACCGGAAGCGTGGACAACATGTCACGTTTGAAAGCGTCTTCCCAAATATTAACCAAGATCGAACTGTGAAATACGGATATCGATTCATGTGATCAAAGACACTCGTGCTTGACAAACTTTAAAAAAACCTATGTGAACACCGCGACTTCAGACAGTAGGCGTACCACGTGCAGAACAATCCATTTCCAGAATTACACGCGGTGCTCGTGGACTTCATGCTCAACGTGTACGTGTCAATCGTTTCAAGTCCCGAGTAAATCCTGTTCCAAGAGGCCGTACGGATTAGGGAGCTGTTCGACTGACAAATTTCGTATTTAGTAAGTTATTAAACAGGGGTCCGTGGTAAAGGTCAGCTGATCATGGGTGCGAGTCCAACCTTGACCTCAGTTATGATCCTCGATTTACCAGAAGCCTGCATGTGCAAGGTTGTGTATTCTACCTTCCCCAACCCGTAAAGATCCGACTAGAATTGGTCTTCAGCAACCCATTCGTGTTGTAAAAGGCGACTGTCTTGGTTCCCACATGTCATCGTATCCCTGTTGCCCTGCTCGATGCTTATGCTGTAGATCGATGATCACTGGATTGTCTGACCCAGAGTCGAGTATTGACAAACTGAGGTCTTGTAGCTGGATTATTGCCGGGTGATTACAACCATTCAGCCATGCTGCTTTCCTCTGATGTTTTAGGATCTTTGAAGACCTTGGCCTTGATTGTCGAAGCTGTCTTAGCGCCATGACAGTCGCGAGTTAATGTAAATGTATGACATTTACGACTGTCTTAGCCATGACAATCGTAACTTAATGTTAATGTATGACATTTAAGACTGTCTTAGCCATGACAATCGTAAGTTAATGTAAGTGTGTGACATTTACGACTGTCTTGGCCCTGACAATCGTAAGTTAATGTTAATGTATGACATTTACGACTGTCTTAGCCATGACAATCTTAAGTTAACGCTAATGTATGACATTTACGACTGTCTTAGCGCTAGGACAGCTTCGACAATCTAGGCCCTGGGTATTCAGCAACCTAAGCTTCTCTTTAAAGGGTCGTGGCAGTGGCGTCTCCCAATGGTTAGAGTGTTCGCTCATCAAGCCCATGACTCTGGTTGGCTTCAGATTGCTGAATATTGTTGAAATATTATAAAGCAAATACAAAAAGCGTCGTAAAACAATACTTTTTCAATCACACACCCACTTGATAGGGTCGGGATCAGGTGGATAGGCTCGCTGATTTGGTCGATGAACATGATATTCCAATATTCCAGGTGCGTAGTTAAATGCTTATGATGTCAATCACTGAATTGTCTGAACCAGATTTGAATATAAACAGACCTCCGTCAAATAGCTGGAATATTTGCACCATGTGCCATTTAACACATAAAATGCCCCCAAAACCCGCGTGACAATATTGTTATTTAGACCTAAACCGCCTTCGTTCGTGTCATCCTTGCCGTCTTGCCATTCCCGTGGGTCGTATGTGCATGTACAACTAAAACACATCCTGAAGACCGATGTTGTCATATCGATCTATTTGCAAAGTGAAAATACAACAACCAGGATCTATTTTCACGGTGGATCCCATGCTGTTGTTTCATCTACCTGCTGAAAAAGGAACACGTTTATAGTTTTATTAAAAGTAAATAGTTATAACCAAATAACCGCGCATACCGTTCACACGCCCTTCTCAACCATTGTGTTCAAATTCCTGACAAGAGAATGTCACTGTTCCACTCCACTCCGCCGTAGTATGATAGACAACCTGTTCAATTTGGGGTCAATAAAGTCTTTGACAACAAAGAAAACATTTTCATATTTATTTTGTCTAGTATTCGATGAAATATGGAATTAATCACGTTTCGTATTATGTTGTGTCAATATTATGTCAAACATTTATGCCCTACAGCGTAATGATTGTGCGTATATTGAAAAGTCACTACATTTCTTTAGCAAGGATACCGTTATTATTACATTCTTGTCCCGTTTATCTACAATAGAAAGCTTTGAAGCGATCTCTATCAGTTGTCCATATTATCAACATGAAAGAATCACTTAACACTGATGATTTGCAATATATAAAGGTATTTCTCTCCAAAAAAGAATTATTTGTGTTAAGTCGGACTTACATGCAAGTTTCTTGATGGAAATGATTGCGCTTGAATTTTGTTTAAAGCCGCACTGTTGTAGTCTTATCTAGCCCATTCATTTCACAGCCGGGTCGCGGGTTATCAGGATGGCAAGTATTAACCTTATAAAATATTCAATATACAGTTGACATTTCTGTTCATTAAACATGAGTCAGTCAAAAACGTGAACATAAACATCAGTTTTATGAACATGTACTGGGCAGATGATGATAACTATTAATTTATTTCTGTTAAATCACTGTATAGTAGCTCTGTGTGGGAAATAGTTTTCCCCCATAGTTTAGCCAGTCAGGGTTAAATATGTCACAGGTCTAAAATCTGAATGTGGAAACTAAGCGAAAGATTACAAAAATAGGTGAGAATAAGATATTGTCGGTGTGACACGGGTTTCATCATTAGGCTGCTTATATGATGAACATTTTCATCAGCCCATAATCTTGCATAATTTAATAGTGTTTTTTTATAACTGAATAAGTAGAAGATAGTGATATAGTCACAAAATAACCTCATGAGAATCATTAACCAATGACAGTGATTGTGGAGATTTACTTGTCCCACTGGATTTATACTAGCCACGTGCTAGCGCGCCAGAGGCCATTTCGCACCCTGTTGTAGCATCCATTGTTTTAGTTATCCTTGAGACTGTGAAGATACAGAAGTTGTTTTTGCAGCTGCGAGAGAATAATGAGAATTTTTCCTTTAGTGCTGGCCGTGAAAAACGGACTGTCGGGAGTAAGAGGACAGGCATTTTTTATCCTGACGTTACAGACACGTTCACAAAAATAACTTCTACCATGGTGCCGTAAATGGAATCAATCCATGGAGGCATACCAGAGTGGGTGATGCATTGTTTTGTGATTTTATTTATTTTTAAAACATGTATTCGTTTTCATCTTGAAATGTCTCATTATGTAAAGCATGCCAATGGGAAATTAGTTCATTACTTCGCTGATTACAGTTACTCCCCTTACCTGAGGTATGATCCACTGGCCGTGGGTTAGAAAAGAATAATCCTGAATGTTTATTGCCATCATAACAGTACCACCCCGAGGCTCACCAGCGTCGTGAGAGTCACGTCTTCATCTTACCCTTAACGGATGTAGGGGGCATGGCTGTCGTTGTCCACTATGCAATTTGCGAGGCAGAGTTGCTTCCCTTTTGGCACGCCACAAAACAATGACCGTAGGCCATCATAATCGTGCTGTCCCTGCAGTACTGCCATTGCAGTGCGAGTGACGTCTTCTTCATACATTAAACTGACACCCAGTGATGTAGGGGTCTTGGGTGGCTCAGTCCACCCATGTGAAGCAACAAGCTTGGCAGTTGTTTCCCTTAGGCATGTCACAAGACACTGATCGTAGGTTCGAACCCTGAATCTTCATTTTTACGTTTCTGGGTTTTCAGCGTCATACGATCTACAAAGTCACTAGGTATTTCCTCTCTTATTAAGCTGACACCACGCGAAATAACTCGAATAAGATAGTGGTCACTAACCCAACTCACTCACCCATTCACTCACAGTGGTATATATAACTTTATGATAACAGTTAGCTAATATTCAGTAACCAAGATGTTTAGGGTCACCTGACACATGTCACGTCGACCGCCTGTTACAAAAGTGCAGGCATATTTCCAGCCATATGAGGTCGCTTATCAATCTTATAAATTGTTCTATGTAAGTGAGACAAGGAAATTTGCCGAACATCAACAACACTTGCACCAGAGAGGCCGTAGATAATAGATTCTTACATCTGACACCGTCATCGAAATGCCGACAACACGTGAATTGTTTTGTAGACAAGTTAATTTTGTTATGAAATGTCAAAATCATGTTTCCAGTCTGGAATAATATTATCCCACACTGACGGTTTAAATGTTTGGTATCACGTTTCGTGGTGGCGCAGCTATGAAAGTAACGATTGAAGAATACACTTCCGATATGTTAGAAGGTCACATGACACTAGAAGACGATACAATGACATGTGCCATGGACACAGGAACACAAACTGTTATTATATATATATGCAAGTATGCAAGCACGTCCGTAAGCAACTACGCATGCACGCATGTATGTATGTATGTATGTATGTATGTATGTATGTATGTATGTATGTATGTATGTATGTATGTATGTATGTATGTATGTATGTATGTATGTATGTATGTATGTATGTATGTATGTATGTATGTATGTATGCACGCACGCACGTATGTATACAGTACGTTCCTTTGGACGTTGCATTCACGAAGTTAAGTTCGCCATTGCAGGTTTAGTCCATTCACAATGAACAGAATAGTATTTTTTCGTAACTCTGCATAAGAGCACTTAGAGAAATAAGAGGTTTGTCATCTGATCTTTTAGAAAACATGTGAAGCCGTTTCTCCCGCAGTCGATTACCATAGTTGTTTGGTCAAGAAGACATAATTTCACTGGAACTCAGGTGGAGCTTAAATGTAAAAGCTAACTTCTTCGACATGAAAGTGCAAAAAAATAAGAAGCGTCTAATTTGATTTATATGTTATCGTCCAGACAACCTTATGCGCGCCACACAAAAAGCGTTTCACGAAAACGGAAAGGTCTAAACTTTGTTTTCTACCAAGGACCAGGTTGTTGTATAAAAAAACAAGAACAAACAAACAAACAAACAACAACAACAACAACAACAGCAACAACAACACACGCACACACAAAAAATAAATAGAACTAAAAAATAAAAACAACCCCAAAACAAACTAAAACAGGTTAGAGTGCAAGTCAGTTGGGCAGTCCTAAAACGATGAAGTAACTCTGTGTTAACGCTGTGCACGACAGACACATAAGCATTAACCTACAATGTGTAGTGAAATCGGAAATTCTCTGAAACATTTTCAAAATTTTGAAACATATGAAGAACTGCCTTCCGATAAGGAGGGCCAAGAGAGTAATCATAAGCACTCTAAAACACGAGTTTCACCGTTTCTTAAACTACTCAAAATAAATTAGCATACGATTCTTTCACAAAGCAGTAAGTTAACATACGATTCTTTCATAATGCAATAGTCTGAACGCATTCAACACGGGTGGTCAAAGGTGGATAATTATCAAAATGAAACAATAGAAACTAAAAACTAAACTCACCGAAAAGGGTGGTCCTTCCAGTGAAGCCATGTTGTGCTGTGTGAGTTTCAGGAGGCGACCGACAAATCACATAACGGAGTCGAGAAATCTCCGAAGATGGTCGAGCGTGTTTCAAGTATTACCGACATTGCTTCCGATAGGGGCGTTATGTTATTACCGCTAAACCACCGATATCAACTATTTCGCGAATGGACTGCGCTTGTCTACATTTGAGATGCAATTCTTTCAAATTTGCTGTAATTCCTGATATTGAAGTGATATAAATCTTGCTATAGTGAATGAGTGAATGAGTGAATGAGTGTTGTTTAGGCCGCTTTAGCAATATTCAAGCAAGATCAGTGGGGGCACACCAGGAATGGATTTCACACATTGTACCAATGTGGGGAGTCGAACCAGGGCCATCGGCGTGATAACCATGAGGTTACCCACGCCGCCATATCTTGCTATAGATAAGACAGATTCGTACGAACACCTATGAGTATTATCGTCTCGACTTTAAGCTGCAAAATAGATTTGTATAACATAAGCGTTCACTTGTACAGAGAGAGGATTGTATTGCACATTGTCCTTGATTATCAGCTGTTCGAGAGTGTGTTAACAAGGTATTTTGGGTAGTGAGTGTCCCCCTTGGACAACATCTCACTTGTAACCTGAAAATTTAGTAGTACAACAGCCATGTGCAATATTAAATCCCGATGCAAAAGAATCAAGTCCCTGCATTTCAGTCCGTATCAATCACTGATTTGTGTACTCTTTATCTGGTTATAAATCACTGTTGTCTCTTCAAGATCAGTCTATCGATCAGTGGTGTTCACCTCAAACATGCTATCGATATTTGTTTTTCTACTCCAGATCATGATTAAGACCACTTGTATGTCTATTTTGCATCACAAAATTGATCATCTGTATGGCTATTCCTTATAATAATATCGATCACTTGTACGTGACACGCCGCTACATTCAGCATTAGGGTGGTAGGGTAACCCAGTGGTTAAAGGGTTCGCTCAACGTGCTGAACACCAGGGTCCCCACATGGGTACTATGCGTGAAGCCCATTTCTGGTGACCCTGGCCGTGATATCCCTAAAAGCGGCGTAAAATTATACTCACTCTCTTATTCACATTTACGTTTGGAACACCACACTCTGCTTCACATCACAAACACAGCAATTTCTAATGAGACAATTTTTATCTCAACATTCTGATTTGGGCCGGATTAGCATAAAACCATAAGTGCATCTTTTCTTTCTTTTCTACTCTTTGACATGCAATATGATCAGCTGGATAGAACCCCCAGAAACATGCAACTGATTCTGAGATCCATTTTTTGAGATTCTTAATGCCGCATTTCATCATCGTTAAATATGAAGTATTTTCGATAAGTAAGCCGATTGGAGTAAGTGATATATCGTGAGACGACGATCCCATTGGCGTGGAGAGAGGGATACTTATCAGCTCAACAGCTTGGGTTTGACTGCATTCCTGAACTGTGATCCCCACTCTCTCTCTAATCCGGTCGTATTTCCCTATAACGCCCCCTCCTGTCTTTATTAAGAGGGATGTTAGAAAATCTGGTCCTGTTTATTACTATTAGTCACGCATTCAAGGTTCGACCTTGACCTTGCCGCTGTCTCTACCCTGGGCCCCGTTCCAGCCCTAAGATGATCGTAGCTCCCATGCCTTAACATAGACTTACGACTGTCGTCACGCTAAGATCGCTTTGAGCAGCAGGGTCCGGGGCAGTACACAAAGGACACATTTAAATGCGAAAAGGAAACAAAAATATACTGTCACATTGTCGAAAGGTGTGTACCTAATGAAGGTTTCAGTTCAAAGGCACAGATCCTTCTAATAAATCACTCATGGCGCACTCATGGCCAGCAGGATCATCAACATCACTAACCTCCATCAATGTAGTTCCGATTTCTCGACTAAACGGTTTGAAACTCATCCTGTTTAAATTTATCATCAGGTTGTAACAGGAAACCCGACCTCTGAACCCTTTTCGCCTTTCAGAAGCATCGCGCAGACCTAAAATGTTTTAACTTACCTCTTGCTTATACGCTCCGATATTAATCTATACAGTAATACTATTTGTTCCGTTTCCTGGAATGTGTCAAACAGGTGGTGACTCGATTCCCTTGAAACGCTGAGCCGCACATTTCTTCATGAAAAGTCTTACTATTGTACTATGTTCGACAGATACAATTACACATCAGTATCTTTCAGCTTTTTCGCTATATCTATAATCCATTTAAAAAGATTCGGTAATGTTACTTCCATAGCATTGTGAAGGTTCCTCAAAAGGTTAAAACGTTTTACAGCGAGTTATAACTTTTACCAGTCTGACGTCAAAGAAACATACTGATAAAACAGTTACTGTAAAATGCATTTCGAAACATAATTATCCCCACTGCGCTCCTAAACTTCGGTTAACAATACCTCCCTCATAAACTTGTGGTTGCAAGTAAACATTGAAGAGCAAGTCTAGATCCTACCAGAACTGAAAAGCCATAAGAAATCTCGCGTGATTTGTAATGTCTTAAACATATCGCGTGGTGTGGATAACTTGATGTGTGGAATATTGAAAATATTTCCCTTGTCTAGGAATGATTATGTCCAGGCACCATTCACTGAAATATGTAATTATCGTGTAATTGATCTCACTGGGACGACTGCAATAATGGTTTGTACACCTGGTAGCGACCCCGGCTAATCCGCTCATCCGAAGTCTGACAATCATTCTCCCGCACACCGCGACACTGCATGTAGGAACTTCCGGTCAGTCGCTGCAGGCATTTTTCGTGATTCTTACTGGGCGTTCGCAGCTTCCTGGGTGTGATCAACAGCTGCGTTCAGTGCTGTCCTCCAACTGTAATTGTACTAATTACGAAATAATGGACTGTGGTTTATTTCAGTCTGTTCTGTCAAGGGCATGCTCTACAACGAGAAGATGGAGGGTCATTGCGGGCAGATATATTGGTGTTTTCTTTACGGGACCCGTGAAGGTCCGGGGTAGAATAGGCCTTCAGCAACCCATGCTTGCTATAAAAGGCGACTATGCTTGTCGTAAGAGGCGACTAATGGGATCGGGTGGTCAGACTCGCTGACTTGGTTGACTCAAGTCATCGGTTCCCAATTGCGCAGATCGATGCTCACGTTGTTGCTCACTGGATTGTCTGGTGCAGACTCGATTATTTACAGACCGCCACCATATAGCTGGAATATTGCTGAGTGCAGCGTAAAACTAAACTCACTGATTTTCTTTACGGCGCAATTAACTCTTGATTATGTTCGTATACATCACAAATAGAGTTATATCCAGTTTTATTGATTATGTTTTCATTCTTATAATTGTTTGCGTACATAACGCATATATCTGGGTTAGAATTAGTCGTTTAGATTATATGCTTGTCGAGAGAGGCAACTGAAGGGATTGGGCTTGTCTTAGTTGACTCATGACATCGTATCATAGTTGCCTTAAATTGCTCTTTGCGAATCCACCCTTTTTGTCAGATGCAACCGAAGGCATAGTTCACTTGGTATAGATATATTCGGATCAGAGTTACCTTGATCGATGCTTATTGTGGCAATCACTTGATAGTCATGTCCAGACTCGGTAATTTACGAACCATCATCATTTAGCAATAAAATGTTGCTGAGTGCTTAAACCATTATCATGATGTCATGCTTTACGTTGTTGCGCATAATTTCGAGCGAATGTTTCCCTGGCAGATCATTCTTATAAAACCGTATAGGCGATTATGCTCTGTGATACATAAATTCATTATACGTCCGACGTCTACAGGAAAAAACCTAGTGTGTCAATGACTATCTTTAGGAAACCTGTAACAGGAACAGTTTCTTTTTACAAAATGCATGTGTAGCGGAATATGTTTTACTCGCCTCGTTGAGAAACCGTTCTACCGCACCACCACAGTAATGTTAATACATAGTTACGTATTAATGTTCTATTGCCAGTCAGGGTGTTGATGCGGGGAACATAGCAGCTGGAACGTTAAATAAATGTGATATTCTCATCAATGAAATATAAGGTAGACTAAGTCAAGTGAAGACTGAACGTAGGTGATGAGCTGGCCTATAGTCTCACGTATAGTCCCACTGGCCTATGGTCTCACGTATAGTCCCACTGGCCCATGGTCTCACGTATAGTCCCACTGGCCTATGGTCTCACGTAGAGTCCCACTGGCCCATGGTCTCACGTATAGTCCCACTGGCCTATGGTCTCACGTATAGTCCCACTGGCGTATGGTCTCACGTATAGTCCCACTGGCCCACCGGTTTTTACTAAGTCTTAATAATTAATACACTCGATCAATACTTTATTATGTTTTTATAGTACACATCTTAATTCACTTTTGTATATATTATTACATATCATCCACTAAATGCACTTAATCTTTCCACTTTATCTATCACTCAGCCGGATCATGAAATGACAGGCGTTTGGGCAAAACACGTGTGAAACAGTATCGCGACACCTATGATTTTTATTCCATACATAGCCGTTTATATTCATTTCATAATAATGTTTGCATGATACATTGGTTTTAGGTATTCCTCTGACAGCTGCGCAAAGATGGTAAGTAACAGGTATACAGAATGTCACTGACTGCATGTCACTGACTGCTTCTGCAAGAGATGATGGCCAGAAACCCGACAAACTCTTGATTTTAAGGGCCACCGGTGTTCATATTATAAGTGTGAAGAACATGATGCGTCCACATTTGCATAGAACAAAATCGGCCGGTAACAGATCAAGGCTACCTTTCAGATATGTTTATCCCAAGATCACAAACTGCATGACTGGCTTGGAATTTAGCTTCATTGGGAAGGGAGCTCTTGTCCGACGAAAGTCATGACTTTTGGCTGAGGTCATGTTTGGTGTTGCAGAAACACAATTGTCGTTTGGCTGGTGTTCATTGATGGTGTTGAGTGCCTCTCGCATGACTGTAAACGTGCAGCTGACCTTGTGAAGATCGAACAAAACTTGTATGGACAACGGTGCATCATTGACATCCCAGACAGGGTTGTTGTGCCAAATTTTGATGACCTTCCTCTGGACCCAACGACAACGTTATGTCACACCTCGCACATGCCCTTTGTGATTACTTACGTCAAAAGGCGATAGCAGCTCTTCCTTGGCCAGCCAAGAGTCCGGATCCTCAGTCCAGATGAGCATGTCTGGCACATTATAGGTAGGACATTACGCCAGAGTGATCTTTCAGTACAAAATCGTGATGTATTAGAAGGAGCCCTCCTTCTAGAATGAAATGCAATACCGCAACGTCAATTCACTGAGTCAGTGAGGAGGTCATGAATGTTATTGCATTTGGCGGAGATTACACCAGCGATTGACATCGTGCTCTTTCATTTATTATTGTGTGATTCCTTACAGGATTAGTTGCCAGAATGTTGAAAATGACCACATACGTTAACGTCTTACGACCTTAGTTATCGGCACTTCAAAATGACGCAAACATTTTTTCCACTTTCCATGAACATCGTATTTTTTTATATTCGTTAGTTTTAGGAATTGACATTTTTTATTCCTTGATGTATCCCATAAGTTATGTTGGTATGTGGTACGTAATGATAGTAAACGATACTATACAGTTACACAAGTACATTTAATGGAAGAATTTGGTGAGCTTTATGGCGCTTAGAACACCTTTGATCAAGTTCAATATGGTGGTATGCGATTGTATAAGGATCACCCTTGCATGGCAAATTTCATCGCATGTGGGTTGCTGGCATGACATCATTGCATACCCGGGGTTTGGGTCTGTGACTTTGTCTGTGACTTATTCGCACATGTCCCGGGACCTTGGATCGTCTACTGTGTGGGGGTCGGTATACATATAACGCAGGGAGTATCAGCTCAGATTATTCGGTAAAACATAAAAGGCAAGGCGTGAAAGTAACAGACGATGAACATGTGTAAATGGATCACCGTAAATAAGTATTGACACCCGGTACTCGTGACACCCAAAGCCATTTTGAAAGACAGTAATCTAATGTACAGTGTGTGGGTATGACATATTCACAATCATGTACCTATCCACGGTTTTCCATTACCAAGGACGAGATTGCACACGGATACATGAAAATAGTCAATACCGTCAAACCGTATCTTGCGTTAGTGACTGCAAAATGGATATCTAAAGATGTCTCCAAATTCGCATCAAACATGAAGCAGAATGGCAGTATAGTAAGATTAGGAATACAACCATTCCTAGTTGGGAAATAACGACGATTACCAAGGCAATTACGTGAACGAAAACTGTATGCAATGATCGCCACTGGGGGAAGGACTGCTGTCACGAATAAATCTGTTGATTCCAATTATCTGTAATCATATTTGATGTTGTCTTGAATGAGGATAGAGTACAGTAAGTGTATCACGAGGCCGCAATGAAAGAACAGAGTATTCAATTTTATATTTGTAATATGTTTAGTGCTCATAGGTGAAAACCTGGCGAAATGTTTTGTTACATGATGGTTTTTTTTAACCGAAGTTCTTACAACACTTTATTTGGGTTAAGCTGTAACCCCAGGATCTTCATCTGGTTAAAGAGACGATTCATCGGTCGGATGGTAAGGTGGGATGATGACTTGGCCGGTTGTGCTCCAAAGTACTGCAAGCACTTTGGTAATGTTTCATGATATCAATCAATCACTGGTTGGTCTGGTCGAATTGCGTTCAGCAGCAAATAGCAAAAACTACCCATCGTATACACATGGAAAAACATTTTACACAGTATCAATATGTTACAATTTACCAAAACAAAGAAACCTATCAGAAGTCGCCATTTTTGATGTTCAACACCGGAGTGAAAACTGAGGATTAACACGGGTGTCATGAGGAATTGTGATTGATTCTAAAAAGCTCCATTCTCAATTGAAGATAATTGTTTGTGGCATGGGATTTCTCGCCAGTACAGATCCAATGGGGATAGTCGCTGGCTGACATAATGCTGATTCGCGTAATCTCTGAACTCACTAAAGGTGCTTTAGTCCAACATGTGATCCCTGATGTACTAGCAGTTAAATAAGGCGATCATTAAAAAGTGTATATTTCTGACAGGTAATGTCATGTTTTAACAAGTGATTTACATTTGCTGGGATTGGGGATCGGTGAACGTCAAATGTGCCGTCATTTCAGGAAGAAATAAGTACGAAACTATTTGTCGTTCTTCTTGCTTCATACCATGCCTCGCTAATTGCAGGAAGCAATAGGTAGGCTCCGTTTTTGTTAATGATGTTAGATTTGGAAGGAAGTGAGGGTTTTACGACTAATTTGGTGTCAGACGATGTTCTTTAGAGGGGATATAGTCTTGACAGCACACTTGGATCATGGTTGTGAGTCTATTGACCAGCGCTGTCTCAAAACACTGAGATGAAAGAATGTAGCGGGGCAATGTGACAGTTGATGGCGATATACTGCGTTAATGTTTAACAAAGTGTGTGCTATTTAAAACAACAGCCGAGCCAAGAATTAACATTGATGAGAGGGTGTTTGAAGAAACGTTTCCCCTTTGTATCTTAAGAAGCTAATTCAAGTGCGTCCGGCGAAACAAACATCTATCTCTCTGGTAGACAAAATCCAATTTCTTTACGAACACCTCGTAATGTAGTCTCACTGTACACCTTAAAGGATCAATGCCTCTTAGTCTGGCTATGTCGGCGACGAAATCCTGTCAGACACACTTTGTCTGTATATGTCGAGGACAAACACAAAATAGGCATTTGATGCCAAATTAAATATAAAAAATACATGCAAAAAAAAAAAAAAAAAAAAAAAAAAACCGGGTAAAGACAGAGAGTTATGTGAACAGTTATTGAGTAAGTATGGTTTTACACCGTTTCTAGCAATAATCCAGCAATATCACGGCGAGGGACACCAGAAATGGATTTTACACACTGTAACCGTGTGGGAGATCAAACCCGAGTCTTCAGATTATCCCCAGTGCTGACGAAGACCAACCTATCCACCCCTCAAACATAAACTTACTATTTTGTCCTTTATAATTTTACAGTCATGTTGCATATTACAGTACACGTTCTTTCTTTTCTGTAAGTTTTCGACGTAACAAACATTCCGCTGGCACATCCTTCAATTCAGTAATTCATCAATGACGTGACCTTGTTAGAGGGTTTTTCTAACAGTAAACGGAGAGCCTAAAAATACTGCAGCAAATAGGAACCCGCACGCTTGTTAATCAAGGGTCATCAATATTGCAGGTGCTGAATCGTTCAGTGCTTACGTATAAACTCCACTGTAAGCGGCCACGTATAGATGACACAACAGGTTTGGAAAGAGTCGCTGTTATGCCCTTGATTCCAAGGTCAAGGGTAAAGTCTCATGCTACTCTGAGAATTCTAATGATTGAACCACATTTGGCAAGGAACCCGTATCGGGGTTTGGATGATTTGCTTCTTGAAAACCTTTTCCGGACCGTTTGGTCAACAGTTTGGCATTAAAAATACATTACTGATATTTCGGCGTCTAGGGTATAGAAAGTGACAGGTTTCAATGTTTGGAGGATAGTAAATGACAGGCTTCAACGTCTTGATAGTAGGTGGTGGCTTCAGTGTCTGTAGGATAGTAAGGTGTCAGGCTTCGATATCTAGGGAAGAGGAAGTGACGCTTCAAGGTGTGGAGGATAGTAAGTGACAGGCTTCATGGTCTTGACGATTGTAAATGGTGGTTTCTATGTCTGGAGGATAGTGAATAGTGACTTCACTTTCTGGAGGATCGTAAGTGTTAGGCTTTATAATGTCGAGTGAACAGGAAGTGACAGGTTTCGATGTCAATCAATCTTTTTATTTAATACTTAATGGCCACAGGCCTATAGTGCTAATCAAAATTTACATTTACACCAATAATCTGTGGGTAGTAATATACTGTCAATGGAACAGGAAATGACAGGCTTCAATGTGTAGGCAACATGTAGTAACAGGTTTTAGCGTCTAGCGAACAGAAAGTGACAGACTTCAATGTTTAGGGAACAGGAAGTGACAGGCTTCAATGTCTAGGGAACAGGAAGGGACAGGCTTCAATGTCTAGGGAACAGGAAGTAACAGGCTTCAATGTCTAGAGAACAGGAAGGGACAAGCTTCAATGTCTAGGGAACAGGAAGGGACAGGCGTCAATGTTGAGGGAACAGGAAGTGACAGGCTTCAATGTCTAGGGAACAGGAAGTGACAGGCGTCAATGTTTAGGGAACAGGAAGTGACAGGCTTCAATGTCTAGGGAACAGGAAGTGCCAGGCTTCAATGTTTAGGGAATAAGAAGTGACAGGCTTCAATGTTTGAAGGATAGGAAGTGACATGCTTCGGCGTCTAGGGAATAGTCACTTCAGGTGGCAGCAACATATGTCATATTTGGGATTTCACTTTCTTAGTAAAGTACAAATTCTAGTACTTTTTTCGGTTGAGTCCCATCCGGGATTCGAACCCGCACCCTCAGAGTCAGGCACCTAATCGCCAGCACACAAAGTCAGCCGCCTAGCCCGCTCAGCCACCGCGACTTCCACAAAGTCACACAGCCACAGTGGAAGTCGCGGTGGCTGAGCGGGCTAGGCGGCTGACTTTGTGTGCTGGCGATTAGGTGCCTGACTCTGAGGGTGCGGGTTCGAATCCCGGATGGGACTCAACCGAAAAAAGTACTAGAATTTGTACTTTACTAAGAAAGTGAAATCCCAAATATGACATATGTTGCATTTGACCACTTTCTAAATGGCATCGTGTAATTCAGGTGGCAGGTTTTAATGTCTAGTGGCCAGTGTCTGAAGAGCAAACATTTTTGAATGCCAGGAGAAAGAATCCATGGCATGCGTCAGTTTTCAGTCACAGCCCTGTAAGCAATTTATGACACCTTCATTTCAGTCAGACAGTCAGTGTCAGATGACATTTAGGGACAAGGAGTACACTCTGTATGATCGTGAAGCTCCGAGGCGTTCCAGGACATGCTAGTCGTAGGATCGAATATCAATGTCCAGTCACATCAAGCGGACACGCTCCTTGCCTTGCTACTTTTAATCTCTACATACAATGTTTCATGCCTGCCTTGCAAGTTGCCAACATACCATTTTGAACATTTTCGATGTATTTATCATTAGAAATAGGAGCTCATTTTTTCAGTGTTTTACATAAGAGAAAACGATCACTTGCGATTGCTTTGCTTACGATCTGGTGGGCGGTTTAACAGTTCTGATCCTAACCACGAAGGTCGTATTGCACACACAGTTGTCTAAGGTGATGATGCTCTCTCGATAGCCGCCTCGAGCTCCTTCACCAGTTTGATAATAACGTGTGTTGCCGTTACCGTTGATGAAGGTGATACACGTCCCACCTGGTGTCTAATGTCGTTCTTTGTTGATGCAAGACCGCTCATGCGATAGTTGCATTATCTTGGCTCTGCGCTCAGTGACCTTAATATGCTCCTTATTCACCATATTTGATACCATCAGACGCCCAGCTCTTTCCAAACTGTGTGAATGCATTATGCTGTGTGGGGCGGTAGGGTGGTCCAGTGTTTAAAGCGTTCGTTTGTCACCCTGAAGACCCGGGTTCAGTGTATTTAACGTGTTCAACTCACACCATGTGTGAAGTGAAATTCTGGTGTCCCCCGCCGTGATATTGCTAGAATATTATTATTCACCAATTCACTTTCACAATGTTTTCTTCACCAGCTTGATACATGCAACTCCAGCTTTAGGTCGACCTTGGTGGAAAAGTAATATTATCATAATAATCTCAGTTCATCAGAGTTAGGCTTTAAACTTTCACCAACCATTTTGGTAGAGCTGTATCCCGTTCTGTTAAAAGACAAGTACCTAATCAGTCAATCTTGGTGAAAGTGTTGTCTCATATTTAGTTTGTAATATGACTGTGTAATCTCCAGATTAATCAGCAATCTACAAATATTGTGCCTCTAGCTATATGAAGGCGGTATTGAAATACTTATGTCTACACCAAAAAGTCCAGTCAATGTCATGAGCATCGATATATGTAAATGGGACACGATGACATGCATCAACCATGTCTGAACCGCAACTTTCACCAAGAACATCACTGAGCAAATTGTGGATACGATAACATGTGTCATCCAAGTCTTACCATACGATCCACTGATCTGTCACCTGCAAGCACCAGAAATAATTCGAGATCTGTTGTCCGTCTGTTTATCTGATAGACACTTACGTCTAGCTGGAAGCACTGATATCATAATATTTTGAAACATCTTTACTTTTTACATGAGAGGGCATTATGACACCTCAAATATGCGAGACTGTCAAAAGCTGTTACCTTGAACAATTCGTCTGAAGATATTTTCGACCAAAGGGCGTAAAGTAGGCTAATTGTTATACAATCCGTGGGTGGAGCTGTTAACACGAGGTTTGTGTGATGCAGTTTCTTTATCGTGATTGGATTTGGATTCAGTCTTGTCTGCCCAATGTCCAATGTACATGTAAATACATTTTTGCAGCTGATAATAACGTGTGTTGCCGTTACCGCTGATGAAGGTGATACACGTCCCACCTGGGGTCTAATCCAGTTCCATATTTCATTCTACACATTAATCTGTCATGTCAAAATACAGACACTCATGCAATCCAACAGAGGCGTCTGCGCAATGTACAGAAATAACCACCATTCTTACTGCAGTTCCTTCTAGGTCTTCAGTGTGATCATGACTCCATGTTGTATCAACTACAAACGCCTTCTGGACAGGAAACATACATGGAGGTCGAGTAAGGTCACAAATGAAAGCGAGCAGACGACTCTGACATGGTGGGGTTGATTTGTTATTAACTCATGAAAGAATTACCAGTCCAGGTGGCAGACGTATTGTCTCACATGACTGGGCTACAGGCGATACCTGATGCAATTACAACACACCGCCGAAGAAGACGTGTTTCCTGTCATCTGAATTTAGGCCGTGTTAATTATTGAAAACATGCAGTATGTGCTTCTGTGCACACAAGGCCTGAGACATGATGTTCTATAAGTTGGTCCTCTAGCTTTAGGAATACTTGTGTGAGACGCCATGAGGGTCTTATCTTTACAATTTTGGACTAACGCGGGCTGCATGGGTGAACCGATGGTTACATTTGCAACGGCGACACGTCTTTAAGGAGGATTTTGGTCACAATCACGATAGTTAAAGTATGACCACAGTGCGCTATATTTTGTAGCAATTCTCTCGATATCTATCGAAACAGATTCCACTGGGTTTGAAAATCAAACGATATGATAACTGTTTCTGAATGAACCATGGACGGTCAGTGATTAAACAGGTAATGTCCTGTTCTGGCAGGAGTATCCACCACACGTACGATCTGCATGGAAAACATGTGCCACAGAATCATGACCAGACAAATCATCACTGACAGAAAAGTGTCAAGGATGGAGCCGAGACATCGTGTCACTGGAATTACGAAATCAGTATCTGCTGGACTGACAAACACCAAACATTTTAAAATACAAGAAAATGACCATTAAAGTTTTCTTGAAGCAAACATGCTTAGACTGCAAAACCTAGGCCTGTGTCCTCTTGAACAGTGCTCAGATCGATTAGTAAAATGTGTCCAATTTTGTTTCATTTATATGATCCTGAACAATAACATTATGTTCTTGTCGAGGGCAAAAATAACACCCACGAGGTTATTTGTTATTTATTGATGAACTTCCATCATGTCCTTTGTTTTATGAGGGTAGTATCAAATTCCCATGAATATGTGGTATTTTTAACCCACTGTGTGAATTGCACACTGAATGTTGTTTCATGGCTTTGTTACTTATAATAAAGCGGTTCAGCGTAAAAATACCTGAAGTACCACATCACGTCACACTTTCAATCAGACGTCTGCCAGTTACCATTACCGTTGCTTGGAATATCTAAAGCAAAGTTAAAAGTATAGCAGTTTGAAATCCACCATTCCAAATTCAACTAAAGTTCAAGATATTCGAGATGCAAACCAAATACGCTTTTATAAGGTTTCTGTGATTACATTAGCTATGAGAGAGAGCGCGAGCGAGAGAGAGAGGGAGAGAGAGAGTGTATGTGTGTTTGTGTGTGTATGTGCGTGTGTGTGCGCGCGTGTGTTGTTTGTTTGTTCTGGGGTTTTTTTTCACGAAAATAGCATTTCTAAAGTCATTTTTCCCACTCTGTCTCTGCAGGAGATTTGGATGTCAAAGACCACAGGCACTTCAAACACAGTACCCACATCCTCAACAGACTATGTCATCCAAAACATTAACGTCTGATTATCAACTGGAACTCTTCACAACACAGTAAAATATTACCCTGTGGCTAAATGATCATAACAGCATCAGTTCCTCAATCGTAAATAATCGAAAATTAAAGCACTTTCCAATATCATGACCAAATCTTGTTGTAATATTGAGATGGTAGCATGTTTATGGGACAGTTTGAACTTAAAGTTGGACTTTAAAGGAACTGGAAAACTGGGCTCCGTATTTGGACCAATGACTCATTATTCACTGCACAACAGGCAAAGAATATATCGGCTGTGATCCGATTTATCTGAGCGTAATATACAGAGAGGAAACGTGAGATACCGATAACCCAGAACACGATACAGACTTACTTTTTTTTGTAAGATGCAGAGTGGCGATTAATGGGTTTCTGTCAGTCATAATATCTTATGATAATGAAAAAAGCGGTGTTTGATATTGTAAATGAAGCTCTTTGGTCGCCCTGCCATTAGAGTTTAAACTACACCAAACCAGAATCTGTAGGTTCCTGTTGGCAGATGTGACTGGCCGATTTGGTGTAATAGTTCTGTGTGTTTTAGATGCACATCAGTCTCGTGATCATAACTGACGATAGTTTTCAATATCCCGTGCTGTCTTTAATAACGGTATGCATGTGACAGAGATATCTTCAAGCGGGTGACATTTTGTGCGGGACTGGGATTGTTCTGTTTATCTTCCGTTACCGGGAACATTTGGGTCTTGTTTTGTTGTTTCAAAAGCGGTAAGACACAAGAAACTCGTTTGTAATGCCACCTTGCTGACTCTCAGGGATCTTATTTCATTGTCACCAAGACAGCAAGGTATCAGGTCGCGATAAAACAGGAAAATCGGAATGGCTTAGTTAGAAGAATCACTGTTTGTGATAAACATCCATAAGAAAGTTAGCATGATTCATCTGTGACAGGTAGAGTTTGGTGTTTCAAGTCCACTTCAGAATGTTGGAACAGAAAAGAACACAGTCCCAATGGGGCGAGATGTGTCGTAATGAGTCGTTAAGTGTGTTTGAGTGTGTTCTCCAATCATGGACAATCTCCATTAAGCCCCTGAAAGAGCTCTTCTGCTCTGCATGTAAACGTTACGTGTGTCACAACAATGTTTTGCTTCGAAACGATTTTCTTTGGCTATTTGAAACTGTGTCCTCAGGTTAAACGTCGTGTTCGCTTTGAGTTCAATTGTAGAACTGACGATTAAAGTACAAATGTGCTATGAAAATATGTGGGCATTGGAGAGGTGAAATGCAGTTGACGTTTGTTTGTGAGAGACAGGAACGGCCTTAAGATGAATATCGAGTCACATAATAAACTGTGTGTTAATATAAATTTACATGTAGTGCGATTAAAGTCAAACCCAAGCATTCACACAAACGCATTCATTACACCTTTTCTAACATCTTTGTCATAAATGTGTTTAAACCAGAAATTCCATTTTTATATTGCAGATGTGATGTTGTTGTATTATTGGCAGTCGTTGGGGTAGTATTATGATTAGTTGTAGTCGTAGCATTAATGGTAGATGGTAGTCGTAGTTGTAGCAGTAGTTGTGTGCAGTAGTGGTAGTGGTAGTGGTAGTGGTAGTGGTAGTGGTGGTGGTGGTGGTGGTAGTGGTAGTAGCAGCAGCAGTAGTAGCAGTAGTAGTGGTGGTGGTGGTGGTAATAGTAGTGGTAGTAATAGTAACCGTAGTAGTAGGTGTAGTTGTATTAATGGTAGTAGGTGTGGTAATGGTAATTGTAGTAGTAGTAGTAGTAGAAGAAGAAGATGTGGTGGTAGTTGTAGTAGTAGTAGTTGTTATTGTTATAGTTGTATTAATAGTAGTCGTCGTCGTCGTAGTCGTAGTAGTAGTAGCAGTAGTAGTAGTAGCAGCAGCAGCAGCAGCAGCAGCAACAGTAGTAGTAGTAGTAGTAGTAGTAGTAGTAGTAGTAGTAGTAGTAGTAGTAGTAGTAGTAGTAGTAGTAGTAGTAGTAGTAGTAGTAGTAGTAGTAGTAGTAGTAGTAGTAGTAGTAGTAGTAGTCCAGAGGCCCGGGTTCGATTCCCCACACGGGTACAATGTGTGAAGCCCATTTCTGGTGTCCCCGCCATCATATTGCTGGAATATTGCCAAAAGCGGCGAAAAACCATGCTCACTCACTCTTCAATAAGAACATGCCTCTAACAGCTGAAAGCAACCACGACTATAGATAAGTTATGTGATATATGTATGTCATGTTGCGCGGAACATATGTCATCACAAAACAGATATCAAGTCACGATACAACAATAGAATTTAAGCCTCAGTGCAGTTCGTTAGTACTGTTTGCCATAAATATTCCCAAGACTGGTAATATGATTCATTTATGACAGATACATAGAAAGTGCTTTTTCTGTTTTGCATGTGAAACGTGTGTCAAAACACACTTTGCTCTTTAAACCTGTATGTTTTGCTCAGAAACGATTTTTTGGAAGATTTGAAACTGTGTCCTAATGTTCGCTTTGAAAAGAATTTGTAGAATTGACGTTTCAAAGTAAAATGGCAATGGAAAGCTAAATTGCAATTGACGTTTGCGGAGATGGACTTTACCTAAGACGAATATCGAGTGACACTAATTCTATAAAACACACAATCCGATCCAAATGGAATTAATTTTATATACAAACGCCATCATTAAATATTTTCAGAGTAAACAAAAAACATCGAATATATTTGTATGAAATACAGTTTCCTTTATATATTCCGGACGTATTCATGTTGCAACACTTGCAGGAGCTGGGGTAGTGACAATGGTAGTGAGAATGAATTTCTAGTGGAACAGCAGAAATACAATGATAGTAGTCATGGTAGCGGTTCTTGTTGTAGTAGTAGTAGTAGTAGTAGTAGTAGTAGTAGTAGTAGCAGCAGCAGCAGCAGTAGTAGTGGTGGTGGAAGTGGCACTAGCAGTGGCAATGGCAGTACAATCATTGGGCACGGAAGTGTTAAATGGAGAGTATTAAGACTCATCAAGTGGAACATGAGAACGGTGCCTGGCTACAACGCAAAACGGACATCGTTTGCCTTCAGGAACCACCCGATCCATTTAACTGTCACTTACAGGCACCAAAGATAGCTGAGATATACTGTTCTCGGGCCTGACAAGCTAAATTGAAATCTATGGGAACTCTAGGATTAGGTGATTATAAGTAAAGTATTATTTTACCTAAAACCTTTCATGTTGAGACAAATACCAGTTCATCTTACATGGCCAGGCTCTGTGATTTCATTGAACAACTATATATAATTTCATGTGGCACTTGATACACTGTAACAGTCGAACGCCGTTGCCTTGAGCAATTTGTCTAAGGGTGTTGTCCTCTTCAGATTAGAATTAATGCTTCGTTTGTGTGTCTGTCAGACACATGGATTTCTCGTTGATATCATTATAATTTGACACGACTTTGCATTTATTAATGTGTGGATACAGTACTTCAGATATGTGAACCTATCAAAAGCTGTTGCCCTGAGCAACCAACTAACGATTATTTCACTGGATTCCCGTAAGGTAGAGGAACTGTGACACAATCCATGGACGGTGGTGCAAATATGCAAATATGAGATTTGTGTGGTATAGATACTGGATCTGCATTCATTCGTGTCCGCCCAATGAACACAGTACATGCATTGTTTAATACCGTACTAATAATAAAACCGTTTGGTGCACCACCCCTGATGAAGGTGATACGGTTGCCAGGTCCCACCTGGTGTCTAATCCAGTTCCATATTTCACTCTACACATTAATCTGTCATGTCAAAATACAGACACTCATGCAATCCGACAGAGGTGTCTGCGCAACACGCATAAATACTTAGATACTAATCTTACTGCAATTCCTTCCGTGTGATGATGGCTTCATGTTCGTACATCTACAAGCGCCTTGTGGGTCGAAAGCAAGGTCACAAATGAAAACGAGCAGACGACTCTGACATGGAGGGGTTGATTTGTTATTAACTCATGAAAGAATTACCAGTCCAGGTGGCAGACGTATTGTCTCACATGACTGGGCTACAGGCGATACCTGATGCAATTACAACACCCCGCCGAGGAAGACGTGTTTCCTGTCATCTGAATTTAGGCCGTGTTAATTATTGAAAGCATGCAGTATGTGTTTCTGTGCACACACGGAGTGAGACTGCATGAGTCCAGACACTTAAGAAGATGATTGTGCGAGGCGCCATGCGGCTCTTATCTGTATTGACATCAGTACATATTTGGGACTAACACTGGCTACATGTTAGAAGAAAACTTGATGTCTGTGCTTTCAACGACTCGGTTTTAATTTCGACTCACGATAGTTAAAGCAGGATTATACACTGGTTTCCTATATTTACTTTAATTTTAGGTCAACAAATTTATATTGTTCAAATAATTTCGATATCAGGTAGATGGTAGGTTTCCATGTCTAGGGTGCACACTGTGACAAATTAATCATATATTTCAATGTCCCTGGGGCATTTATGACATGCCTTCAAGTTCCAGTGGCGGATTACGATCGGAAGTAATCATCATATGTCAAGAGGACACAATTCTTCATGGTTTAATACCCGAGTGTCTGTTGACCGCAGTTGTTTACTGTCAAGGTATCCCTGAGATCTTGTAATGGTTCACTGAGTGCTTTTTCTATGGTCCCGAAGCTTTTTAGACATACATCTGAATCCCTATTCATAATATCAGAATTGTTATCAGTTTTCACTGACTTCAAATGAATTACCGTTCTTCAACTTAAAAACGAGTATATCATGTATGGCATATGGCGTAAACTCACAACTACTGTCAATAATCTCTGATCTCTTTAGAATTACTGCTCTTCATCTTCACAGAAAATATATCAAGCTTATCTCAACGTATCAAAGTTGCTACAATAAATGTTTGGAAACACGTTCGCAGTCATAGAGTTTCCGTCATCAATGAACAATAATTAGCTACCGGCTCATGCAACACAGTTAAACAGAAGTTGTCTCGAAACATGTCACCAACCTTCTTGTCACGACCGTATCCCTATTAAATGGAACGTAATAGTTGTCATATTGATTCATATACGAATCTTACTGACAGATTCATTTTGGATTTCATGCATTAACGTTGACAACGGTGAACATAAATGCAGTTCCACTGGTACGGGAACCGTCGCAGTGATTGGTTAAGCGTGGTTGAAGTGATCTCCAAACACGGAACATCTCCACTAAGACCCGGAAACAACTTCTTCTGCATTGCATATAAAAGTTACCTGTGTCAAAGTTTTTCAGGTTTTGCTGAGATAAATGTCTTTCAACACAAAACGTGAAATAAACTCAGGTTATGACAAGACGGCTGAACTGAAGTTGATGTGTTGCTACTTTGCCTTGAGATGATAATGAGGTGACCTGCTGATTTGAACTTTGTTATGTTACCGTCATTGCTGATATGAAGGTGATAACCGTTGCCAGGTCCCATCTGGTGTCTAATCCAGTTCCATAGTTTATGCTCCAGATTAATCTGCCATGTCAAAATACAGACACTTGCATAATCTTCACAGAGGTGTCTGGGCAATGTACATAAATAACCACCATTCTTATAGCAATTACTTCCAGGTCTTCAGTGTGATCATGACTCCATGTTGTAACAACTGGACAGAAAACATACACGGAGGTCGAGTAAGGTCACAAATGAAAGTCATGCGGGTCTTATCTTTACTGGCAACAGTACACATTTGGGACTAACGATGGCTGCAACAATGAATGAAACCTTAAAGTTTGATGTCTGTGTTGGCAACAACTTGTGTTTAAGTAAGACGTCTGTTACGATCACGAGAGTTAGATATTTACTATACTTCGATTTTTTGCTTTCATTTGACTGTTAGGTCAACAGATTGTATACTCATAAATGTCAAAGCTCAACACAAATTAGTCTCGATATCTGCTGAAACAGATTTCTTGGAGTGTGAAAGAGTAAAACAAGTAGTAAAATTCTGTGAATGGATCTCCGGAAATCAATCATATTCGCGAAAAGATTAACCAAGTCGTGCTTTGTCGATAGCACCCAACACAAGCATGATCTGAAAACGTCTGTTTTCTGTCTGATGCCGCACAGCAGTGCTCCTGTCAGACAATGACTTAATGATGTTTTGTATGAAAGTGAGTGCCACAGAAATTACACAGGCATTAATTGCTAAGGTTAAGCAGAGGTTTAACATGTCTTGAACAAAGGAATCCCTGCATCAAGCAGTTTGTTCAAAGAATTATTGATAAACGTGTTCCAACAAGGCTGTGAGGCTGGTATCGACCTCCCATGTATATATGGCATTTTTCAACCACTTTGTAAATTGCATAATGGATGTTGTTTCTGTCATTGTTACGTACAATATTGCGGTTCATCAATTCTTAAAGTAGGACTTCAGATCAGACTTTGAATGAGACGTTCGCCAGTTACCATTAACTGCACTGGAATATCAAAAGCAAACTCACAAAGTATAGCGGTTCCAAATCAATCATTATATATCTTCACCTGGCGTGCTACCAAGATGGATGCTCTGATGATGTTTCATTTGTTTCACCTGACTGTCTGAGAGACAGAGCAAGAGGGGTTGATGGAAGGAGATGGAGATGGACAAACGGAGACAGTCAAAGGGAGAGAAGAGGGGAAGGGGGAGACAGCAGACATTAGATAGGCGGCGAATTAGTGGGGAGGGGTGAAAAGGGATAATAGCAATCGGTGGGAAAAACAAGAATAGAGAGGGAAAAATCAATGTGCCCTTTAAAGTTGTTCACAGTTTCTTGAAAATATAATATACTTTTTTCTAAAGTTGGGTATCCGAGCCGTCATTCGGATAATACCAGCCATCAACATTTTTAAGAGAAGACAACAAGTGTCCCCCTCAACATTAGTGTTAGGTTATGAATTGGAACTCCTCACAATACAGTAAAACATTACCCTTAATCAGTCGTATATATTAGGAAGATTAAAGTACGTTCTAAACCATGCTATCATACGGAGATTTTAACGTATTTATAAGGACAGTTTAAAGCGGATCTGTAAAGACGAACGGACAGGAAACAGGGCTCCGCATTTGAAAAAAATAATTCTTTATCCAATGTGCGAAAACGACAGGTAAAGAATATCTTGAGGAGTCACAGACGTTGTAATACATGTGTCTGCGCACTGCATAGAACTGATGTTAGGAAATTATTCTTGTTTTTATATCCAGCACCAGTGATCTAAAACCTACTCCTCTGGGCAACGTTGTATAACATTTGTTATCAACGGAGCATAACTGATTACTTATCTGAGAGACGTACATTTTAACATATCAGCAGATGTTCGACTCTGACCAGTATCAACAACCCTTTATCCTCAGAGAGTTTTAATCTTCCGTTGAAAGTCGCAGTTTCATTTGAAGCGATATTATTTAGGTCTTCACCCATCATAAGTGTGTATCTTGGGGTCTTCTGTAGCCTATGGACTTGTACTTTACAGAAAGCTGTGAACGGCAACGAATGTGACAGCTTAGTTTCGCAAGGCGTGAAGTGTGGCCTAAAGACTTCGAAGAGAGATGAAGTTATTGAGTTTGTGCCATACGTGACGATTTGAATACTATATTTTGTAAATCACTGATAGATGCAGAGTGGTGATTTATATGTTAGTGTTCTATGATCATGACACTGTCACATATCATCCACATCAGTTTCAGTGCATATCAAAATCATCTGGCAGTTGTGGCTGGCTGTGCATTTAAATTCCTATATCCCTGTATTAGAAGAAAGTGTTTGTTATTTATTTATCCAGTGCTGTCTTTCTTACCATTATGACTTATGCTGCATGTGATAGAGATATATTCGAGCGAGTGACATTTTGTGCGGAACTGGGGTTGTTCTGTTTATCTTCCTGGACTAGGAACATTGGGTATTGTTTTTGTTGTTGTTTGAAAAGTGATAATACACATGAAACCACAGTCAAGCCTCGTTAATATGACATCGTCCTATGCACAGTAAACTGTCGGATTAACGAGGATGTCAGACTAAATAAATGAGACGTTTAATAAATGAGTTACATTTACTAGTATTCAATTTGTAACTAACAAGAGCGTCTGATAAAGGCATTTGTTGCATAAACAGAGGTCGGATTAACAAGACCTGAGCCAGCTCGCTGATTGTCGGGGATACTGTTTTTTGTTCCCAAGACAGCATCAAGTCGTGAAATTACAGTCTGTAAAATCGAAATGGCTTATTTAGAGGTATCACTGTTTAGGCTAAACATCCCTAAGAAAGGAAGCATGATTCTTGTATGACACATGCAGTTTGGAGTTCATGTATTAAAGTTACCCTTGTTTCACGTCCACTTCATAACGTTGGAACAAAAAGAACACAGTCCCACTGGGGCGAGATGCGTCGTAATGAGCCGTTAAGTGTGTTTGAATTGCTCTCCAATCATGGACAATCTCCATTAGGACCCGGAAAGAGCTTGTTCTGTTTTGCATGTAAAAGTTTCGTGTGTCAAAACACACTTTGCTGTTTTCAACTGTTTGTTTAGAAACGATTTTCTTTCGCTATTTGAAACTGTGTCCTCTGGTTAAACGTCTTGTTTGCTCTGAGTTGAATTTGTAGAATTGACGGTCGAAGTAAAACGTGCTATGAAAATATATTGGCAAAGCAGTTGACGTTTGTAAGAGGCGGAGACTGCCTTACAAAGAAAATGGAGTGACATAATAAATGTTTTATTCATATACATGTAATGCGAATAAAGTGGAATCCAATAGTGGTGGTAGTAGAGAGTAGTAGTAGCTGTAGTAGTCATTGCATCAATTCACTTGCTGCATTTGTATAACTTGTTGATGTATTTTTGTTGTTAATTTAAACACTCGCTGGTAACAGTTCCAAAAGCAACCTTTAATTGTTGCTGACGTTATGTCACACCACACGAAGCAGAAGGCAATTATTCCAATGAAAACATAACGCTACAGTTGGTTATCCAAGACTCGTCAAGTCGGACGCTGCCTGGCTACAATGCAAAATGTACACTGTTTGCCTTCAGGAACTGCGACTTCCACCTACAAGCATCAAAGGTAGCTAGAGATATACCTGACAAGCAGGCCTGACAGGTTTGCCTGAAATCTGTGGGAGCTCCATGCTTAGGGAAATTATAAATAAAGTATTATTCCAGCTTCAACGTTTCATGTCAGCTTGTTCATTAATGACGACAAATACCAGTTCGTCTCATATGACCAGACACTGGGATCCATCTGAACAACTATAATTTCATGTGAGAGAACATGAAACACTTGATACACCGTAAGCGTTAAATGCCATTGCTTTGAGCAGTTTGTCTGAGGGTGTTGTATTCTTAAGATGGGAATTAATGGTTCCTTTGTTTGTGTGCCGGACACTTAGATCTAACAGGATCTGTCTGTCTGTCTGTCTGTCCCTTGGACAATATTTTTTTTCTGTGCACACGGACTGCGGCATGGCTTTCTGGGTCCAGTCACTTAAGAAGATAGTTACGTGTCGTATCTTTACTGACATCAATAGACACTTGGGATTAATACTGGCTACACGGAAGAATAACTGTTCATGGGTAATCCCTTTGTTTGCAACGACTAGGTTTTAATTTAGACCTTTGTCACTATCACGATAGTTAAAGTACTACACACTGCTTTCCAATGTTCACTTTAAGTCTAGGTCAACAAATTTATATTGTTCAAATGCTTTTGACATCAGACAGAGTGAGTTTGGTTTCACACCGCTTTTAGCAATATTCCAGCGATATCACGGCGGGGGACATCAGAAACTGGGCCTCACACATTGTAGCCATGTGGGACATCAGACAGAGTGAGTTTGGTTTCACGCCGCTTTTAGCAATATTCCAGCGATATCACGGCGGGGGACATCAGAAACTGGGCCTCACACATTGAGGCCATGTGGGACATCAGACAGAGTGAGTTTGGTTTCACGCCGCTTTGAGCAATATTCCAGCGATATCACGGCGGGGGACACCAGAAACTGGGCCTCACACATTGTAGCCATGTGGGACATCAGACAGAGTGAGTTTGGTTTCACGCCGCTTTTAGCAATATTCCAGCGATATCACGGCGGGGGACCTCAGAAACTGGGCCTCACACATTGTAGCCATGTGGGACATCAGAAACTGGGCCTCACACATTGTAGCCACGTGGGACATCAGAAACTGGGCCTCACACATTGTAGCCATGTGGGACATCAGAAACTGGGCCTCACACATTGTAGCCATGTGGGACATCAGAAACTGGGCCTCACACATTGTAGCCATGTGGGACATCAGAAACTGGGCCTCACACATTGTGGCCATGTGGGACATCAGAAACTGGGCCTCACACATTGTGGCCATGTGGGACATCAGAAACTGGGCCTCACACATTGTGGCCATGTGGGACATCAGAAACTGGGCCTCAGACATTGTAGCCATGTGGGACATCAGAAAGTGGGCCTCACACATTGTAGCCATGTGGGACACCAGAAACTGGGCCTCACACATTGTAGCCATGTGGGACACCAGAAACTGGGCCTCACACATTGTAGCCATGTGGGACATCAGAAACTGGGCCTCACACATTGTAGCCATGTGGGACATCAGAAACTGGGCCTCACACATTGTAGCCATGTGGGACATCAGAAACTGGGCCTCACACATTGTAGCCATGTGGGACACCAGAAACTGGGCCTCACACATTGTAGGCATGTGGGACATCAGAAACTGGGCCTCACACATTGTAGCCATGTGGGACATCAGAAACTGGGCCTCACACATTGTAGGCATGTGGGACACCAGAAACTGGGCCTCACACATAGTGGCCATGTGGGACACCAGAAACTGGGCCTCACACATTGTAGCCATGTGGGACATCAGAAACTGGGCCTCACACATTGTAGCCATGTGGGACATCAGAAACTGGGCCTCACACATTGTAGCCATGTGGGACACCATAAACTGGGCCTCACACATTGTAGCCATGTGGGACATCACAAACTGGGCCTCACACATTGTGGCCATGTGGGACACCAGAAACTGGGCCTCACACATTGTACCCATGTGGGACATCAGAAAGTGGGCCTCACACATTGTAGCCATGTGGGACACCAGAAACTGGGCCTCACACATTGTAGCCATGTGGGACATCAGAAACTGGGCCTCACACATTGTAGCCATGTGGGACATCAGAAACTGGGCCTCACACATTGTAGCCATGTGGGACACCAGAAACTGGGCCTCACACATTGTAGGCATGTGGGACATCAGAAACTGGGCCTCACACATTGTAGCCATGTGGGACATCAGAAACTGGGCCTCACACATTGTAGGCATGTGGGACACCAGAAACTGGGCCTCACACATAGTGGCCATGTGGGACACCAGAAACTGGGCCTCACACATTGTAGCCATGTGGGACATCAGAAACTGGGCCTCACACATTGTAGCCATGTGGGACATCAGAAACTGGGCCTCACACATTGTAGCCATGTGGGACACCATAAACTGGGCCTCACACATTGTAGCCATGTGGGACATCACAAACTGGGCCTCACACATTGTGGCCATGTGGGACACCAGAAACTGGGCCTCACACATTGTACCCATGTGGGACATCAGAAACTGGGCCTCAGACATTGTAGCCATGTGGGACATCAGAAACTGGGCCTCACACATTGTAGCCATGTGGGACACCAGAAACTGGGCCTCACACATTGTAGCCATGTGGGACACCAGACAGAGGTTTCCATGTCTAGGTTGTAGATTGTGACAAGTTTCCAGGGAGCGGTTATTTGTACTCTTCAAAAATAGTAGGGGAACCTGAACTTTCAATTTTGATAGGAAGTGTAAACGTTAATAAACGTTTCAACTATAGACATCTTATGAAGGCTCCGCCATTTTAACTGTATTACCACCCCTAAACACAACGCATGCAGTGCAGATGCCCCATACACA
Source organism: Haliotis asinina (assembly GCF_037392515.1). Taxonomy (NCBI): domain Eukaryota; kingdom Metazoa; phylum Mollusca; class Gastropoda; order Lepetellida; family Haliotidae; genus Haliotis; species Haliotis asinina. The sequence goes on from NC_090281.1 coordinate 84,466,470, forward strand.
TGCATGGGGCATCATTCATGGTTTTGACGGTTTTTAAAAAAAGTAGAGATATCACTGAAAATATTCATTTTGACACTCATCTCGCATCACACATTTGTTAGTGGTTTGTTTTGTTTGTTGTTTTTTTTAAAATGAAAATGGAACACATGCAAATTACATGCCATACACCAATCATCTTTCAAAAGCGACTTCATTAATATTCCAAATAGGTATGGTTCTAAGGAAGTGCACATGGTGATGCACTCTCAAAACATTCAATTTTATATTAACACTGATTGACTCCGATAAATGTCCTAAATATTTTTAATCGTAAATGAAAAAATGAAGTTCCCCTACTTTTATAAAGAGTATCTATGTTTCATTGTCGCTGGGGCTAGTTATGACATGTTTCAAGTTCCCGTGGCAGATTACGATCGTAGTTAATGTCATGAGGACATACGTCTTCATGCTTAAATATGCGAGTGTCTGTTGACCGTAGGTGTTATCTGTCAGCATGACAAGTTATTACCCTAATCTTGCAACAGTTCACTGAGTATGGTTTCTGTGCTCAGAGACTTTCTATGACCCGCTAGACATAGGTTCCAATCTCAATTCCCAAACTCATAATGGTTATCGGTTTTCACGGACTTCAAATGAATTACCGTTCTTCAACTTACAGTGTAACATGTATGACACTGGGCGTAAACTCACAAGTACTGTCAATAATCTCTGATGTTCAAATAATTACTGTTTCTTCATCTTCACAGAAAGTACATGTATATCAAGCCATGCGACGTGTCACAGTTGCTACAATAAATACTTTGGGAACACTTTCGCGATCATAGAGTTCCCATCATCAATGGACAACAATTCGCTCTGTCAACACAGTCAGTCAGTCAGAGCGTATCTCGAAACCTTTCGCCAACCTTCTTGTCACAACCGTATCCCGTCCTATTAAATCCAAAGCCTTGACCAAGCAATTAATAAATTATATTATCTTATTAACGGAGTCATTTTGGATTTCATGAAGTTGACAGCGGTGAACAGAAAAGAACACTTCAAATCATGGACAATCCCCATTAAGCCCAAGAAAGAATTTGTTCTGTTTTGCAAATAACTCTTTTTTTAGTTGAATTTGTATAATTGGCGATGAGAGTTATTCGTTCGACTGTTCGTCTGCCAGACACTTAGATCTAACTAGATGCGTTGATATATTTACAATTTGAAACGACTTTTCTTTGTACATAACACTCTAAATATGTAAAACAGTCAAAAGCTGTTGCCTTGAGCAATTCGCCCAAAGATTAGTTTACTTCACTCTCGTAAAGTAGACTTATTCATACTGTCCATAGATGGAAATGTTTAGTGAAGTGGTTTGTTTTTATTGAATTTGGATTCACTCGCTTCTGCTCAGTGAACACTGTACATGTAGACCTACTTTCGGGTTGTCAGCGTGATCATTGTTCCAAAGTACAAGCGCCTTCTGGCCAAGAAACAGGCACAGAGGTTGTGCAAGGTTACAAATGAAAGCGAGCAGACAACTCTGACATGATTTGTTTTAACTCATGAAAGAATTACCAGTCCAGGTGGCAGACGTATTGTCTCACATGACTGGGCTGCAGGCATTATCTGATGTAATTACAACACATCACTGAGTTAGACGTGTTTCATGTTATCTAGTGTATATGTGTTAATTGTTGAAAGCATGCAGCATGTGTTTATATGCATACCGACTAGGTAGGTGTGGGTTCGGCGACTTGGGAAGACTAGCTAGCAAGATACTCCACAGGAGCGACTAGTTGAGCCCTGAGCTACGCTGGACTTAACTTTAATTTATTGACATAAATGCACATTTGGGACTAACACTGGCTGCAAGAATGAATGAAACTTTAACGACTGTGTTTACAGCAGCTTGTCTTTAAGACTTCTAACAGAAATTAGTCTCGATGTCTTCTGAAACAGATTTCATGGAGTGTGAAAGAGGAAATCAAGTAGTAAAATTGTCTGAATGGATCTCCGGAAAATAATAACATTCACGAAAAGATTAATCAAGTCGTGCTTTGTCGGTAGCACCCACCACACGTGTTATCTGTAAACGCTTGTTTTCTGTCTGACGTCGCACAGAAGTGCTCCTGTCAGAAAATCCAATGACTTAATGATGTTTTGTATAAAAGTAAGCGTCACTGGAATTACACAGGCACTAATTGCTAGGGTTAACTAGAGATTTAACATGTCTTGAACCAAATTTGCGTGGACTGCCAAAGCTAAGGCAATGCCCTCTCGAACAATGCGTCATGCGATTAGGAAACCATATTTGATTCGTTTATATGATCCTAAACAACGAATAATTTTATTATTGCCGTGGGCAAAAACAACAGGCACAAAGTAATCCCTGCATCAAGCAGTTTGTTCAAAGAATTATTGACTTCTTCCAACAAATCCTTTGTCGTGTGAGGCTGGTATCGACCTCCCATGTGTATATGGCATTTCTACAACCACTGTGTAAATTGCGTAATGGGTGTTGTTTCGTGGCATTGTTACGTACAATAACGCTGTTCATCAATTCTTAAAGTAGCACTGCAAGTGTTTGAATGAAGCGTCTGTCAGCTACCATTAACTGCACTGGAATATCAAAAGCAAACTGACAAGTTTAGCGGTTCCTAATCAATCGTTACGTATATTCAACTGGCGTGCTACCAAGATGGATGCTCTGATGATGTTTTATTTGTTTCACCTGACTGAGAGACAGAGCAAGAGGGGTTGATGGAAGGAGATGGAGATGGACAAACGGAGATACCGACACCGACAGACAGTCAAAGGGAGATGGGGAGGGAGAGGCAGACAGACAGACAGTCAAAGGGAGATGGGGAGGGAGAGGCAGACAGACAGGCAGTCAAAGGGAGATGGGGAGGGAGAGGCAGACAGACAGACAGTCAAAGGGAGATGGGGAAGGGAGAGGCAGACAGAAATTGGGGACGGGTCAAAAGGGATAATAGTAATCGGTGAGAAAAAGAATAGGGAGGATAGTAAATATAAGTTATTCACAGTTTCATGAAAATATAATAGTTTTGTTTCTAAAATCGGTTATCCTAACCATTTGTCTTTAAAGGCAGGAGTTTGGATTCTTAAAGATAATATGCAGAAAATATGTGTAAGAATATACCAGCCATCAACATCGCCAACAGAAGACATCAAGTGTCCCCTCGACGTTAGCGTTTGATTATGTATTGGAACTGTTCCCGGCACAGTAAAACATTACCCTTAGGCCAAATGATCGGTTTATCAGTCGTTAATTATGGAAGATTAAAGCACGTTCTAATATCGCGGCAAAACCATGCTGTAATTCAGAGATTTTAACATATTTATGAGGACAATTTAAACCGGAAGAGGGACAATAAACGACGAACGGACAAGAAAACTTGGCTCTGTATTTGAACAAATAATTCTCTATCCACTGTGCGATAATGTGGACAGGCAAAGGATATATTGACTGCATGAGGAGTCTTAGACGCTGTAATACATGTGCCTGCATACTTTGGCGTTGGACAGATCTGCCAGAGATCATTTTCCATCAGTCGTGTTCACAAGGGTGTCACAGAACTGCGTGAATTAGTATTGATATTTCGTGATGCTTCTTGTTTTGAAAACTAGCACTAGTGATCTGAAACCTTTACCTCTTCACAACGTTGTATAAAAATTATACTCAACGAAGCATAACTGATTATATATCTATAAGATTATATTTTTGTCAGGTTTCAGATGTTAAACTCTGATCACAGTCAACAACCCTTTACCCTTAGAGGGTATCAGTCCTCTCCCAGAACTCGTAGTTTCAGCTGAAATGATATTAAATTTAATAAGGATTGTCAGAGATGCTTGGAAAATGCATTTGGGCAATTATTGATAATGGTTGATATTTCAGATTCAAAACCCATCTGAAATTATTCATACCGCCTAGACCTAATATGGGATGTGAGTAATCACGGTGTACCATTGCCTAATCATAATGTTTACTCGTAAAATATCAAACACTTCCAAAACGGAAACTCTTCTAAGAAACAAACTATGCTGTGACACACCTGTCAGACAGACAGGGTGACAGCTTTTATAATAAACGGCGCACGGGCAGTGCACGTCAGACATCGTCTCAAAATATCAAGTGTCTGTTTCACAGCTGGTCGAGGACTCTAGTGGAATTACAACAGGTGCATCCCAGGTGCATCGTCGACGTTAACGCCATCCCGAGGATGGTACTCGTCCTCGATTTTTTGCCTTAGCCTTTTGCAACAAGTCTGACGTAATTTTCGCAAAAGAAGTATGAAAAGCTCTTTAACGTCTGAAAGCGCGAATGTGGCATTGCGAGTAATAAAATTCTTACAGTTACCCCAGATCAGCCCAATGGGATTGGGCTCATAGTGCCGTACTGGTGTACACAGAACTATGTGACCTTGTTTTGCCGCTAGTTCGCCAGTGATGTGTGTTACTGGGGTGACATACAAATGATAACACTTGATTCATCCAGCTCCTGTAAAAGCTGCTTATGTTCGAACCAATCCAAAAATAACTGCCTATTCATTTCGCTATGGTAATCACCATCGGATTTCTTGGCTTTAAAAGCAAAGTCACAACCCCCAATCTGTCCCTTGCTGCAGGTACCAGCATTTAAGATGATCAGGCGTCTACCTTTGCTTGACAGTAACACTGGCGCCCTAGAACAATCTGAAGGGATTTTTATCAAACCAGATTTCATCAAGGTATATAAGGTAAATTGCGGTATTCTTCATGTTCTGTGATAACATAGTTCTGCCGTCTCCCCTTGCAGAGTACCTGAACCCCATTTCTACCAGAGCTACAATATGTGAAGTTTTCGAGACATGTATTGTATCTGTGATCTCCTTTTGTATTTTAGCACACGTTGGTGGGATTTGGCGTTCATACAGTTTATAAACTGTAAGATAACCTTATCAAAACGCCATCCCGAGGTAACTGATTTGTTGTAACCTGACTACATGTCAAAATGACGACTTTACGCATTCTATAGTAAGCCTTGTCATAGCTGACGAGAGGTTTTCCCTTTGTGTCTCCAGCTTGAAATACATGAAATTAAATGATCTGCAGAGATATCAAGTCGCATGTTGCCAGTTCAGTGCCCATACACGAAGTGAAAACTCTGTGGGTGGACAAGATCATCTCTGTGGTTTGAATTAAGAAATGCGGTACTGTTGTACTCAGTATCTTTACGAATATTGTTAAAGCCTCACCGACGTCACCCCTCAAGTTCATTTCTTTCATCAGGACTTTAACATCCAGCTATATAGCTTGCACATGTGTCATATATGTACTTTTACCTTGTGTTAAATTCATAATATTGATATTGAAGCCAAAACGTGTTTTTCAAGCATTCCCAGAATTACTCTTTTTAAGCACTTGTCTTCGCCTACCATAAGTATCGGCTTGTAATATTCATGTGTTTTATGGAAAGTTGTGAACGGTAAGGAATTAACTGCTTTACTGTTTTACTAATTCCAAGGCGTGAATTACTACCCTAAGACAGCAAAGCTAGACGAGGTAATAGAGCATTTGCCATAGGTGATTATTCTAATCTTGTCCGAATGGAAATACTCGTGATGCAGAGTGGTGAGTAATGTGTTTGTGTTAGTCATGTTAGTTATAACCATGACTAAAACGCTGTTAGATAACATCAATGAGGTTCACCGGTAGCCCTGTCGCCTGATCCCATCCTACATAAAATCAGAACGGGTGACATTTTGTGCGGAATTGGAGTCGGCCTGTTCATCTTTATGTACTATCAACATTGTTTTTGCTTTTGGTTGTTCCAAAAACAGTAATCCACAAGATAATCGTTTGTAATCCCAGCTCACTCGTCGTCACTGATATTATTTCAAAGTAAAAAAGACCGACTTCTTTAATAAGGAGCTGTAACGGAAGGATGATGATGGCCGTAGAGCTATATTATCTATTTGCCATGTTGCCTGGAACATTTGTCATCACAACACAGATATCACTATGTAAAACATAGTAAAACATAAAACAGTAAAACTGAAATGGCTTGTCTGGAGTTTAAGCCTCAGTTTAACCCGTTAATAATGTCTGTGATAAACATCCCTAAGAAAGGTAGAACGATTCATCTATGACAGATAGAGTTTAGTAGTGATGTATTTACAGAAAATGAAAACGTGCTTTTTTGAAAGCTGGATTGCAGTTCAAGTTTGTGTTGAGCGGATATTGCCTTAAGATAAATATCGATTGACATAATATATTTGTTATTCATAACCCTGTAACCCGAAAAACGTGGAATCCGTTACCATTACACTTTTTCTAAGCTATTTGTCATGAATTTGGTTAAGCCCGAAATTCCGTTTTGGACTGTGTATGTAATCATGCTGTACCATTAGCGGTAGCTGGGGTAGTAGTAGTAGTTGCCATTAGCGGTAGCTGGGGTAGTAGTAGTAGTTGCCATTAGCGGTAGCTGGGGTAGTAGTAGTAGTTGCCATTAGCGGTAGCTGGGGTAGTAGTAGTAATTATTGTAGCAGTAATCGTAGGAGTCGAAGAAGTAATTGGTCTAGTAGTAGTAGTAGTAGTAGTAGTAGTAATAGTAGTGATAGTAGTAGTGATAGTAGTAGTAGTAGTAGTAGTAGTAGTAGTAGTAGTAGTAGTAGTAGTAGTAGTAGTAGTAGTAGTAGTAGTAGTAGTAGTAGTAGTATGCTCTAGCAACACTCCCAAAAGCAACCAGTAGTGGTTGTTGAAGTGATGCCACACCACACGAAACATTCCAAATGAAAACATAACGCCATAGTTGGATATTCAAGACACGTCCAGCAGAACTTGAGAACCCTGTCTGGCTACAGCGCTACTCCGCTTTGCTCATTTTATTGAAATCGTATCCAGTTCTAGCACCAGTCACCCAGATGTACTGTTAAAAGGGTGAAATATTATCAATTAACCTTCAGCATCTTGCAGTGAATATTATTGATTACAAGTTTTAACTAGATGATGATGATGACAGTGATGTAAATATTACTGCTTCATACAGGATCAAAGGGGGTTTGTGGTATTGCCACAATTCTCTTATTGTCCTAGCTACATATAGTCAAGAAATGCGACTTCCCACAGGTAGCGATGCCTGGTCGAACACAACTAGAACTTCCGGGAAAATGTTAAGACTCTCCATCAATGCGGCCTTCTTCAGTCTTTACCAGAATGTCAGAAGGACTGTGTTACTGGCAGAAAACCCAGGTACTCTTCAGTAAGACATTTCGTAAGCGAGTTCCTAATATTACCAGTTTTTTTCAACAATATTATCAATCACACTGGTGTCCAAACGAGACGCAGACTACAGGTTTCACAGATTTCACTTACAGATTTGTTGAATTGGAAACGTTTGAAATCGTATACAGTACTTTTCGTAAAGATTTTAGAATTACATTTACCCATGACGGCCTTTCCATATTCTGGGTGGAATCAAGTACTAATAAGTCAGAACCACAAGCATTTTGAAGACGGTAATGACGGTTAGATGCTTAAGGTGGGCATTACCTTTTTGATTAGTAGTAGTGGTGGTAGCTGGTGGACGTACATATACCTTCTATTAAAGCTATGTATAATGTCTACAATAAATTGTGCTTCAGATGGGGCATCATTATTGGGCTACTACTGCGTCTGGCAGTAGTAGTAGTGGTAGAAGCAACCGCAGCAGCTGTATTATTAGTAGCAGCAGCAGTAGTAGTGGCAGCAGCAGCTGTAGTAGTAGTAGTAGTAGTAGTAGTAGTAGTAGTAGTAGTAGTAGTAGTAGTAGTAGTAGTAGTAGTAGTAGTAGTAGTAGTAGTAGTAGTAGTAGTAGTACCACCACCAGCAGCAGCAGCAGCAGCAACAGCAGTAGTAGTAGTAGTAGCAGTAGCAGTACAGAAGCGACAATAAGGGTGGTGGGTGAGAACGGTAAAGCGCTGACAATATGAAAGTTTCATAAATTGTTATATAACTACGGTTAAGTATGTTGTGCCATCCATTAAAGTCAATGTACCCTAATTACAACGAGAGACTATTACATTCGACATTTAAGCATCATGAACCGATTACAATAGATTGGGGGTGTCCAGTTCTCCTTGCAGAGGAAGGTCACAGAAGAAAACACCTGCCATGACGTTAAAAAAAGCTAGAATAATTACACATCCTTAACGGCATATTAAGGGATATTTGAGCGCTGCAGATGTGTTTCCTCAAAAGAACCGCCGTTGATTTGCCAGTGGGGAATGGTCTTTGGTCATCTTGTAGACTTACGTAAATACCTCTATTCAACTTATTAACAACATGTACTTATTAATCCGAACTAACTATACCCAAATTTGTTGGTTCACGAAGGTGTTACTGAAATATGGCACCCTTTATCAATACGTGGTTGAAATTTACCAACTCCCACCTTCCAAGATGGAGCTATCCAATGATTCTTCCTTTCTGTAACTTGACAAAGGTTTCAGTGTCGGAGCATTGGTGCATGTGTATGCAAAGGTAAGAACCTTGTCTTCAGTAGCCCATGCTTGCTGTAACGGGATCTTGTAGTCAGACTTGTTGATGTCGCCGAATCTCAGTTGTAGGGATTGGTGATCATAATGTCAATCTCTGAACTGCCTGTGCCAAACTCAAACATTCACAGGCCGTCGTCGCGTGGCTATAGTATTGCTGAGTAGTAAGTTCAGCAACAACACAAACATCACCTAGAAAAGTGGGAGCAGATACTCCTTGTGCTTAAAAGCCAGGTAATAATACGTCCCACAATGTACCCTCCAAAATAGTATTTTAGTGACCACTGTAGATTCTTGAAACCGTTGTGTATCATGGTATTGTTTTTTTTCCTGCTGTGGTGACTTCCCTGGACTTATTCTCCACCTTTGGCTGTTTGAGGAAACAGAGTCACAAACTCCATTTCCATCACTGATACTTTGCCATTTAGATTTGTAATACTACTGTGGCGATATAATATTTAATACACCAATAATTCCATATCATATCAACCCCAGATATTGCTTTGAATAGGCTCCTAGTGGAAGTCTTACCCAGGCCGTCAAAGCATAATCCTCTCAAGATCAATAGAGGATATGAGACGATAACATTTTCGACAGAACTAACTTGGTCTCTATCCTTGGAACCAAAGCGGGTGTATCTTTAATTTGATTGTTGATATATTGTTGAAAGGTTAAGTGTTTTCGTCACAATGAGTGATCCTTTTCATGTGAAATGCGTTGCGTGGACTAATTATTTCCAGCTTTACACGTAGAGCATTTTATGGGAATCATTTCTGTATCGATCATCAAACAATAGTCCATTATCTTGCGTGAAAGGTAAATATGTTGGAATTCTTTGTATCTTAAAAACAGAGATAATCATTGATGAATTAGATCGGGACCTGGAAAATCATTTAATTCGCTGAACATTTTAATTGAAATTTACAAAAGGATACAATGGCTGACGCTTTTAATAAAAACGAATCATTTACACAGGGATATCAAATTGAGAGAAAAATTAATTTCATGTGAAGAACTCGAAGAGTGTCCCTGATGAAAGATGGGTTCAAAACCTCCACACACAAATCTCTCGCTAAATCTCTGAAACGAGACCCACTTCTTTCATGTTCTTTAAAGTCTTCTCAGGATTTATTGAGCAGCAACTCTGCTCTAATCTTCCCCTCGTAATAGCTAACCACACAGTCATCGATATCCCATCAATTCATCAACAAATGAGAGTGACGACTCAATCCACAACCCAGCTATGCTATTGTTACTTTTGACAAGCCTGGCGCAATCACGCGATTACGCCGCTTGGCGTAGGCCTACCTGGTTGACAGGGGCGTGAGAAGGCAGAAAAGATGTCAATGCGCAGGTGAAGCTAATGATGGGTGCAATATGTTTGCCTCCCCGTTCTAGTTGTTTGTATTGAGAGGCTTCAGCTGTGCAATATCCCGTCTGTAGGCTTGTACAATTGATTCTGTGTTTCTTTAGAAAGATACGGCCGACATTTTAGATTTCATGGACTGGTTTGATATTGTGTCAGTCTCGGTATGTGATCTACGCAATACTTTTGGACATGCGCAGTATCGTTGTTGAAGTTTGTCACATTAAAACAGTATCATTCACTTGGACCCTTGAAGTCATGACACACACACACACACACACACACACACACACACACACACACACACACACACACACCAAAACAAACAACAAAAACAAAAACAAAAACAAAAACAAAAAACAAAACAAAAAAACAAAAACAAAAAACAAAAAAACCAAAAAAAAACAGCGGAAGTCGCGGTGACTGAGCGGGTTAGGCAGCTGACTGTTTGCATACATTTAGGTGAATGACTCTGGACGTGCGGATTCGAATCCCGAATTAGACTGAATACAACGTTAATAATGTACTAAATTTTGTACTTTATTAAGGAATTGTAATTCCAGATTTAACATGTTACATCAACAGGAGCTTATGACTCTATACCACAGTGGTTACTTGTCTTAATTGCGGTGCACATACGTTGACGGAAACGATCGTTTTGCTATCGATAGTCACAGCAACTATCGATTTATTGACAATAATTCATACTCTAAATCGATTAATTGCTATTGATTCCTAAACAATTGTAATCCATCGATAGTTCGATCTATCGTTACACCCCATTTCTAATTGCTTTCACTGATGTTCTCTGGATTTGAAGACTTATTTGATTCATTCTATATTTTTCATAATTGAGTAACAGATTTTGATGCTGTGTTATAGATCTAAGCATTGAGTAAATAGGACCATCGTTTATGTGCCTGCCACAGAATACAGAGCATAGTTTCAAATCGTTCACTTAGTTCTGGTCAGGAAATAAAATCATCGATAGTATCCCTCCTGTCTTATTATTCTTGGTCCGAGACCACCGTGGCACTGATGGCAGACCATTGTGATGATAAGAATGCTCTGAGACAGAAGCACCCTTAAATCTGACACAAGGGTTAAGCAAGGAATCAGCTTTAAGCACTGGGAAAGTCAGGAAGACAGTGAAGTCCCTCAGCGTCTTTCCCAATTAAATATCCTAGAACCGTATTGTATTCTCTTAAAACAATACACCAGGAAGTTAAATTCCCATTCACCATCGACAACATGTTGTCTTGTACTAATGAATCTATTTCTAACTTTCCTCATTTTTTTCCTAAAGGGAACAACCTGATACCAATTGATTTTCTGTAATACTGGTATCCGATAACACACGCTTGCTTCCTTTTGTAAGTGGCAATTGTGGAACCACATTTTAGCGGGATGTTGTAATTTATGTATATTGGCGATACATCCTGACATGAAAGGAGAATCACATATTACGGTCCTCCGCGAACATCCGGAAACCAGTTTAGTCGTAAGAGTCTACATGAGGCCGTGGATCTATAGGCTCGTTGAACTAGCTGAGGTATATCACGGTATTTCATGTGCAAAGGATGTTCTTTGTGTGAATCATTGGATTGTCTTGTCCCGCCACATGTAATGAGAGACACCTCATCTCGCTACAACACTACCGAGTGCAACAACAAACAACAACAAGCAAAATATAAGCTTGGAATTGTCACAGCTAGAGCCGAAATATAGTGCCTATTATATGTTGTTCAGTTATACATATGCATATGTTGTTCAGTTATAAAGGCATCATTCATGCTAACAAGAGGTGAAGTCTAAATCACGTAACGAGTTCCTTGGTGAGAGATGGTGAATGTGGTAATCGGGAAGAGTTCATTTGTTAAGGGGTGGAGTGGTGACGACCCAGAAATATCAAGCCATATATGGAACACGGTGGTGTGGACCACGGTTGAAGTAGACTTTTCTAATACATGTATCAGTATTCATAGATCAATTGGCAGATTTTCAGGCAGTGTGTATTTGCTAACACATGTTGTCATCACTGAGTTTCAGTAATCTACCCAAAGTTTTCAAATAATTGTTATCGATATATTAGCGTTTACGCCCAACAACATATACTAGTAATCGTTTGTTCTCCCAATTTCTAGTAGCATGGCTGTGAATACACTAAAGTTTCCCGTTTCTTGAAATACTATTGAATGCAGCTGGATTCCATTCTGCGCATATTTCCTCAATATACTCCTGAATGGCGTATGCATGTGTTGTCAACTTAAACGGTGGAATCAGCTCGTATTCAAATGTGATGATTGAAGCGTTTGTTGTATTCCAACTGTCGCCGGTGAGGTGCACAGTATCCAAACCGTTTGGCGACGTCTTGTAAATAATCTTGTCATCACAAGAAAAACCAGTAATGGGTTTTATGATGAACGATTCGCTCCGCTAGGGTACCACGACGCGAAGTAACCTATGTTCCACAAAGTCCCAAGCTGATCCATTTAGTCTCACGCGACTTGTCAGTTTCTAGATTCCACAGACTTAATAATCTTTCACATCACGAAAGCGATGTCACAGGACATACCGGAAGCTGACCGGGAGGGATAGATGACAGGATAACCAGGTATCAGAAGGTGCCCAGGAGAAAATAATAGGATACCGAGGTACCAGAAGGTGGCCGAAAGGAGGATATGTCGGGATACCCAAATACCAGCAGGTGACAGAAAGGGGAAATGACAGGATATCCATGTACCAAAAGGTGACGAAAATGACCACAAAAGAGAAGGTGACCGGAAGGAGGATATGTCGGGATACCCAAATGCCAGAAGGTGACCGGAAGGGGTAAATAACGAGATGCCCAAGTACCAGAAGGTGATCAGAATGGGTAAATGACGAGGTATCCAAGTACCAGAAGGTGACTGAGAGGACAATATGTCATGATACTCAATTACCAGAAGGTGAACGGAAGGGGAAAATAACTAGATACCCTAGATACCGTGTTAGACGGTGACTAGACGAACCCAAAATACCTGAGGGTAATGGGGTCAAGAACATAGTAATCGGAAATACCATAACGTCATCGGAAGCACCTGAGCATAACACAATCTTACAAAGTTGGTTCGGCAGAAGGCCGCTAGTTTGTATATCCCAGTTAAGGTGGTTACATAAGTTACTTTTTTTTCTTATTTGGATACTCAGGGGGCTGTAGACCATTAAAATTGTCTAGAGACTAGCTAACACAGCTGACGAACATCGTTGTATCTGGGATGTTATTAACCTAGAAACTAATCAGAGAACATACTTACGTCATGCTTACGTGTAAGCAGCTTTGCAAATTGGGTCTCAGTGGCGTGTAGGACGGACAGACTATCTCCTTAACAACTGATTTGTTCCCCACAGAGTTACTTCAAGTTTCTCTGTAATCTTAGTACTTACGTACTTCAAATCCAACATCTTACACTGTATTGAATTTAAGTCAAGGTCGAATAAGGTTATCCATTATAAAAGCTGCTGACAGGCAAAACCTATCGACATGACAACTGTTATCCTTGCACCTACTAATATGTCATATTCCTTCATGACAGACCGTGTAGCCGTATGAAAGAAGGATACCTAGGGGCAGGGGATGGATAATTGCTTCTGGTATCCGCTCACATAGTGCAGCATATGACGTCTCCCTTCTCATCTGTTGATTTCAGCCTGTATAAGTAGTGGACAGGAAACCAGTACATTGCAACGTGGCATTTTCTAATGGCGAAAAAAGCTAGCGATTTCACACCGACAACCCGTATATGTTTTCCCCACAAAAGTATTTCTAGTTCATTTCTCAAATTTATTTCAGAAAGGCGCATGACAGCAAAGAGTATGTTGTCAAAATATAGCAAAGCAGGCGGTTTAGTTATGTTCATGTCTGCTTACTTAGGAGGGTTTTGCCCCGGAATACAGGCCGTTGTTAAACATCCATCACGTAACTTGTATTCTGGTAAATATTACAGCATTATTTCTAATGTCAACATTGAATTACTTTCAGTCAGGTTGTTTGTTGGTGTGGTTTATCCCGTGCATTCTGCTTGACTACTTCTTGAAGAAAATCTCCATTAAATTCATTTACATAAACATGAAAATATGTTTTATCACTGTTATGATATTAAAGCCTTAGTGCACTGCAATTACTGCAAACCAATGTTTACACAGATTCAGTATGATAAAATGCGGCAGATGGTCTGTCTGCCTTTTAAGAATTTCGGTGTACAATTCAACGAAAAACTGACATACAAACAAAGCAATCAAGAATCGCTAACATAGCTGCGTTTTAAAGGGAGACAACCGAAGTGAATACAATACCGCCTGTCACTAAGAAAGACTATTTAACTGCTGGATGATCGTTATTGGAAGGTAAGATTGTCACATCTCCGGAACATCCTGATTTTATGTCAATCTTCCGTGAGCGATTATGGTGGAGTTGCTTCATTAGATCTTCGACGTTTCCTTAGTATTAGCGACCTGTAGCGGTAGATGGCACCATTAAAGCGTCTATAAGGACGAACTGGAACGACGTGACTGTCGGGGACGCTTCAGCTGTAGACAGGATACAGTCTTACAAATATAACGACACATTTGCTTTAACATACACATTGACATTTCTGTAGTTGTTGTACAACTGACAGAGTTAGTGGGGAATCGACTCCAAAGAACTGGAGGCGGCGGGGTAGCCCATAGGTTAAAGCGTTCGCTCGTCACTTCCCAATATGAGTAAAATTTGTGAAGCCCATATCTGGTGTCCCCCGACGGAATACTGCTAAAAGCGGCGTAAAACTAAACTCATTCACTCACTCAAATAACTGACGGGGATATATCTAGCGGTTTATATGTTACACGTAATATATATAATTAAGACATGAGTATAATCGGGGAACACGTATAATCTGGATTGAACATAATAAGTGAAAATGTGTATTGTACCTGCAGGATATGCTGATGTAACAATACCGGGCTACCAAACTAGTTGTTATGGCTCAGAATGAATAATATTTTATTAAATATCGGTTTCGGAACCCTCGTGCTCCAAGTCATCAAAGACACCAGAAACCAACCTTGTTTGATCCACAACTACACCACCTGTATTTGTTTCAGACTTGAGTCATCCACTAAAACAACCGTCAAGCGTTGTCACTCTTTCTTGGTACATGTACATTCAGATCCTATAATCTGCACTCAATGTCCGTTCCTTGATTCTAATTACAAACCAGTTGAAAAGCCACGTCCCAGTCCCAATATATTACATACATTATATTCTTCCTTCCGAGGAAGATTACTGTATTGCCGATACTCGCGCCTTGATGAGAATGTTCGCGGTGTTAGCTCTCCGCAGTTAAATGTTCAAATGTCAACAGCAAGAATCAGGCAGCGTCTGGACCAGCTCGGAGGTTTCCACCGCGTGTGCTACAACGAATTTGCTCAGATTACATTCAAACTGCACGCTGCTATTTCTTCGGGCATAATGTCGGGGAGGTAACTCACGTCTATCATTTAATAAAATCACCGAATTGCGAGATACAAGGCCAGTTAATATCATCGTGTTTCCACTAGTTCGTCGCTAGAGGCGATCACACTGAGAACTTGCCGGTACATATCAGATGGCATCAGACATAGCCCCTGATGACTTATATTTGAATTCTATTTAACCCGAACGAAGCAAAAACACGATGCAATCAGAAGGATGGCAATCTATTCCTCTCTGTGGGCGATTCAACAAGACAGTATCCACACGGCTAATAGTCATGATCAGCGACGTGAAAACCAATCACTATCTCGCCTAATGCAGGAAATATTACTCTTTTCAAGGAAAGAAATGTTTGATAAGCAAGTAGTTGTGCCCTGTTTTAGTAAAATCAACGCAGTGTGTACGTAACGCTTTAATGCCTTTAACAACAGTCGACACTGGATTCCAATGGGTTGAATGCCAATGCTAAATCATCCAGTGAGGAACATGTTTGACGAAGATGCTCTCGGTGTTGAGTAGTAGATAAAGTGAAACTAGTCACGTATTTGACTGGAAGCAGTGGCGGAACAGTATTTACAGAGACCTGAGATATTTAAAGAGAAGGTCCTAAGGTATTCCTGGTCGTGTCTGTATACATGATGCGACGGAAGGGGGTCACAGCAGATAATCTAGTAGGAAATCGGATAAATACTAGATATTCGTCAGCCTGAATCACTTGGGGTTCCTATCATGGGAAGATGACACAGTCTGAAATAACCGAGGAGCGGTTGAATCAATAGTTAACCTGAACACACATTTACCCACCAACTCAACACAACTTGTATTTACGTCTCGGGAAGAAAGCATGTAGGACAATGGTGTTCGCCATTAGGGAAATACTAGTTTGCTGCATGGTGACTTACAACGATGTAAACCGAAAACCTGGATTCTTCACCGGAGAACATCTTTTTCCATCAAGTCCCGTGTCCCTTGCTGGTATTGAAACCACCTTGAAACGCCTTGTGTACATGAGCAGACAGGTTGCCAGGTCAGCAAGCTGGCATGGTAAAGATGGCATCTATGTGATAACTAAACTCCCTGCGTCATGTAGTTTATTGCACATTCCACTGACATTAGCTTCACGAACGCGGACCAATTCAAAGACGCAGAGAATGCGTGATTGTAGACGTTAGGGTTCGACATTGCCGGCCATGTACTAATGGTTCCGTTATCAAGCTGTTTGTTCATGGATGTTAATGTGTGGCAAAGGAAAGGGCGTCTGGTTACACCCATTCTGAAAAGGTTTTATTCTGATTGTTATAAATAGTATGTATCGTGTAATACTTTTCTTGTGTTTATGTTTCATTCTACAACAATCTGGAGCGTGTGATGCAGCGACTGTTTTACGGGTCATTTCGGGTAGATTTACATATAATTCATTCATATATCACCCAGTATCCATCTGACTAGTTGCTCACTGAACGCTGTTACAAGAATCTGAATATTATTACCCCGGATAACCCAAGCTTCCTTTAAGTCTCTAGTAGGTTATCGTCACATAACATTGACTCACCGGGTACCCATTTTCTGCTGGGTCAACAGAAGTAATTTTGGACAAATTAGTTAGTGGTATAGTGCTAGTCCTCAGAAATACCATGTCATTGGTTTGTCCCCTTTCCTTTTCCAGGGAAGCAATACATGCCATATCTTAACGTCCTTAGGCCAGGGACCGAACCGCTAACCTTCTCTCTACGGAAGACCATCCCACAAGAACATAGAGAACTTTGACACTTGATCGTGAAAGCTTGCCAGTGTCGCCCATCGTTATTTAATCTATAGCAAGAATAACAACAACTATACAATGACAATAACTTAAATGTTTACACTCTGCGTATCCTAACCCCCCCACCCGATCCAGCTAGTCGCCTCTTACAACCGCTCACTGATGAAGATCGGTTCTAACCCGGATGATTCCAAAACATACATCTTCGTGGCCATATTCATTTACATTCGGAAGTTCATACTTTGGTTTGTTTTCAAGATTCAGAAATGACACATACTTCTCTGAATGCTTCACTAAATCCGAGAATCAAAACGTCCAAACACTGAATGTGTGATTGATGATACACAGAAAACTAAATTATCTGATTTTGATGAGTCTAACACGTGCTCTGTATTGCTGACCTCCGATCTAAAATGCAGTCTGAATTCTGCGACTGTTTTCACCGCCAAAACCAAACAAAGATTTCCATTCAGAAAATAACATCCGTTTTGCTTCACTTATTTTTCTGTTTGAGAGTTGGCGTGAGTGTGAAAGCATTCTGATATATCAAAAGATGCAGTTATGCAGAACGAAACGAAGTAAACAGTCCATGACCGACTACTTGACCTTAATGAATCGTCACAAGTTGTTTGATCCATTGAAACGCATTATCTGAATGTATCATAGATGATCACTGAAATACACAGAAACCACACGCTCTGGTCTGATCGCCAAGTCAACGCATGGGTTAAAGCAAGGTTACTTTCTCCATGCGTTTAGATTTGACCTCAGTTTACTTGTAGTCCGACTGTCGCCAGAGCATTCATGTTGAGCTGAGATATCGTCATCTCCATTGTGTGTGTCCGCATATTGGACACGCTTTAGACTGTTAACTGTTGAACGTGATATCAAACCATTATGTTTTATTAGAAACAATGCTAAAACATAAAACAAGACAATAAACAGCATCCTTATCGGGAATATTGTTTTGTATACGATTTCTCAACCATTTCGAAACATCCGGTGAAAACAAAACATCAAACACACTTTCGTTATCGTTTCCCGAAATGTCCATTTACATTGTCTATTTACAAAATTAACATACTGTTTTACTTGCAACAAAATCAGTAAATTCGCTATGATCACTGGATGTTGTGACAAACAGACATATTTAACATTATTGAAACGTTATTTATAAACATTTTCAAGCAAACTGTATAAGTGCCGCTTGTTACCTGTAAGACAGGACACCGTTACCTAATATAGCTTTCACCGCTATATAACCTTTGGCTCCAAGTGGAATCTGTTCGGGGGACAATCGAGACTGGTTATTCCCTGGCATTGACGTTTGGTCATTATGCATACTCAAGGTTGTGCTAGGCCCTCTTCAGCGATTATGTTAGAGTCTTACGACTACCGACTTGGTTGCGGAAACAATTTAACGAAGATGCGGTATGGTTCAGTCAACAAACATTTGTATTAAAGGGTTTGCTCTATGGACAGCTGCACTATATTTGCATTCAATGGTTGCTGAATTGAAACTTCACTGTGTTTGCATTCAATGTTAACGGTTGCTGAATTTGTAAGCTGCTCTATGTTTGCATTCAATGGTTGATGAATGAACGTTGCACTATGCTTGCGTTACTCTGCTTGCTGAATTTAAGGATGTACTATGTTTGCGTTCATTGCTTGCTGAATTGAAGGCTGCACTATGTTTGCGTTCATTGCTTGCTGAATTGAAGGCTGTGCTATGTTTGCATTCATTGGTTGCTGAATTGAAGGCTGTGCTATGTTTGTATTCATTGGTTGCTGAATTGAAGGCTGTGCTATGTTTGTATTCATTGGTTGCTGAATTGAAGGCTGCACTATGTTTGCATTCATTGGTTGCTGAATTGGAAGATGCTCAGCTTACAAAGGCTGCTCGGACAAAACTAACTTAACACAACGGAGGTTACATGATTGAAAGATACACTACATCACCTAAGTGAGATTACTGAAGTATAAGATCCGCGTTATTTCGGTTATTACCTGGGCCAGCGGATTGATGCATAATAGTCTCCTGTCTACCTTGTAATTAGTGTCTAAAACCGAGTCATTGTCTATATGTGATTAATACAATCGCTGTACTCCAGACGGATATACATATGTAAGCTCAGAGCAATCAGTCAGGTAAATTGAAGTTTCAGGAATAACTTGTATTATGGCGGTGTGTGGTACTGTGCGTAGAGCTCAGGTCACAATAATTATATAAACTGAAGGTAAGCAACGTTGCGCGCGGAAAGTCCTTGGATGGGGAACCATGTTTGGCAGATTTTCTAGGACTTCAGTCTTGCCCCACAACGAAGCACATGTGACACACGTGGTCTCACCTTAGGCAAGTGAGTTTGTTCCAAACTGTTTGTCCACCCAGCAGTACATTGGGTGCCAAGTATGATACGATGGTAGTCGGAATTTAAACCTTGAGCGCCTGACAGGCGACCGGTTGTCTTCTCAAATTGGAGTGTTCTTTACTCGTTGACTCAAACTCAGTCTCTTTTATTGTCACAAAAACATTCTTGGTGGTACAAGAGAAACATTATATACTTTGGCAGATGGCAGAAAGTACAATAATAGTTTTAAGTACAATATAAATACAACATAGTCACAGTTTACATTATAATGACTTAGTCTTTTCACACTTTCATGAACTAGGTTTAGCTATTTTGCTAAATGTAACTATTTAATGGGAACTGGTTAATATACATAAGCAGGCAGGAGGAGATAACTTTCTGAAATCTGGAGATTTTTAATGCATTTGTAATAAAAACCATTAGGGCTATTTTCTATCTCAATTTAATACTATTGTTTACGGTAATGGGAACCTGAGCAGGAACGGGGTGTTGATTTTCGAAGCTTTCTTTCATGCTAAGATAAGTGCCATACATTAACACATCTTACGACTATCTTAGCACAGAGAGAGCTTCCAAAATCTAGGCCAAGGGCCCTGTTGTGGTTTATGCGTGCAAGAATTCGAAATGAATAATCTTGAAATTAATGCACCACAAATGAAATGAAAGCAAACGGTCAACACCAGAAATCTATCAACTGAACCAGTAGATAGTCTGCAATGTAGTTATTCTTTAGGCTTTTCTAATCTAGCCCTTTGCATCTTACGGAAGTGGGGATAATTCGGTTACTTTCATTCCCTTTCACTTCGCAACAGTTTCAGTTGTGATTTCATCTCTACGAGGAATACAAATGTCAGCTTGGGGTTGTTTCCCCACCTCCCTATTGTCATCAACAATGGCTTTCTGAGGATAAAACTATGCAGAACTCCCAACAGCGCCTTACAACGCACAGCTGATGTTGACAGAGTGAAACATAGGTAAATGAATAGCCAGACAGCCGTTTGTGGAGCTGACATGTCACATCCCGCAGTTTCTCGCAACGTCTCGTGGTAACTGACAAATAATATCCTGAAGGTACGACGTTCTGGATTGAAATAAACGTCTGAAGCAGGCAAGACGTTCTTGAATTTTACAAGTTGTTTTGTTCAACAGTGATTGCGTAGGATTTCTGTCCGAACGCAGGGTCAATCAAACGTTGATGCTGTTGACTGAAATAAATAACTTTTCAAAGCAGTTTGAAACAGTACCGGGGGATATAAACGTCCTACAGATTACCTCTGGTCAGGTGATCAAACAAATGCAGAATATTCATCCACTACAAACCTACTACTACTGCTGCTACTTCTGTGACCACTATTGCTGCAGCTGCTGCTGCTACTACTACTACTACTACTACTACTACTACTACTACTACTGGCGACGTCTGATAATGACTTTCATTAATCTACTTCCATTACCACTAACACTATTACGAACAAGGGTGGGGGTGAAAGGGCTCGATTGTCACGCCGAAGACCCTGGTTCGATTCACTCGAAGCCCATTTCTGGTGTCCCCCGCCATGATACTGATGGAATAAACTCACTCACTACTACCACCTACACCTTCTACTGCCGCTGCTGCTACTATTTTTGTTCCCATTGTTGTTCATTGGCTCTGATAGATGTTACTATTTTTCTTCTTTAAAGAGCTTCTGCAATTATCATAAAATGATACCTTAGTGATTGGCATACCATTGATCAAGTCTGCCACAGGAGTATTAATAATGAACCTCTATTTCCAAATACGCCAGAAACATACACAAATACACCAACCCGCCGAGAATAGTGCGCCAAAACACCAAAGTTAGGATTGTGAGCAAGCTGTAGTTAGTGCTCTGGTAATCAATCAATTCCGACCAACTGTTTTAGTTTTAATTAATTAATAAGGTTCTTCATGGCAAGAGGATTTAGAATAAAACCTTGCACTGGTTCACCGATGTAACGGTAACACCGTAACCATCTGTCGATGTCGAACATTATCTGATTTCAGTCGGTTCGAATTGATTGTTCAGCTGTCTGGTAGCCTTCAAAGCATCCAGCAACACTTCATTTTAGTTTGGGTTGATTGTTGGATTTCTGCAATACGTTTTCAGTTTCTGTCAGATAACAATTTTTACTCAGTGCTAGGTCAGGGTTTATCTAAAAGTGCACAAGAGTCAAGCAAAAGTCGCGTTACCCACGTGTTCTGGTAGAGCCTTCAATGAAAAGTTAACCTGTCTTATAGTTCGCGAACGAAGCATCATATGAGTGAGTGAAAGAGAGTGAGTGAGGGGAACAAATTCCAGCAACATCATGGCTTGGGACACCAGAAATGAGATTCACGCATTGCAGCCACGTGCCAAATCGAACTCGGGTCTTCGGCATGAAGAACGAACGCTTCAACTACGAGGCCACCCCACCGCCCGGGCGCACCATATACAGCAAATGTTGGTTCTACCGGCATGGGTGTTCTGGATTTCTACTAAAGTGAGGTCGCCACACCAGTTCAGATGCATTTGATTGTACCTAGCTATATAGTATACAAATTCTACTTAATAGAGACGAGGTGTTAGAATTGTGACCTTGACCATTTATTTATTTATTTATTTATTTATTTATTTGTTTGTTTGTTTGTTTGTTTGTTTGTTTGTTTGTTTGTTTATTTATCTTCTATCTATCTATATATCTATTTATTTATTATTTTTTATTTTGGGGGGAGGGGGGGTAGTGTTTTTGTAACGACATAAACAGATTATTTGCAATAGTAAACCTTTCAGTCTATCTGATGCATGTGTTCGACATACAAGTGTATAGAGAAAACGCTAATGCCTAGGATGAAAGATTGGCATCATTAATGGAACAGTGGTGTCAGTAATTCATATGCCAGATAATTCAACGTGTCACAGTGGATTGCTTGAGTGAGGTTACGGATATTCAGTATTGATATTACTGCTAGCAACGATGACAACATACAAAATGCGCACCCTGGAGCATGTTCGTGGCAATACAATATTACACGATCTTTATACATGTGTGCATCCGATTTTCTGGAAGGCATACAACTCAAGTTGCATTTAGCAGTGTTAGTGTCAGTTAAGGCATCACCTTAGTTTAGTAACGTTGGTGAAATCTTGGAACTGAGCATCATGACCGGAACGAACCTTACTGACATCCAGTGCTGACATACCCTGTCGTGGCAAAGATATGGCACCCAACAAGCTATGGCAATCAAGGATCCTAAGCCAAGACTAACAGATCCCGTCGAACCTTGGATCCAAACTCGAGACTAACAGATCCTCTCGTGGCTAAGATATGTTACCCAACAAGCAAGGCAACCATGGTCCCCAAAACAAGACCAGCATATACTCTCATGGCTGAGAAATGTAACCCAAACGGCAGTAGCAACCTTGGATGAAACCCAAGACCAACAGATCCTCTTGTGGCTAAGATATGTAACCCGACAACGGACAAATGGGTCACTTCTCACAAAATCCCACTCCGTAAATGAAACAACGACCTTCAAGGAAACGAGCTGATGCTACAAGGCTATTCTATGGAATCCTAGAAGGGGCATTGTCGCGTTGGAGTCCACTCAAAAGCAAGCTAAAAGAGACAACATTAACTAAACCGCGACAATGCGACAACTCGACATTTCGGCCATGCTATTCTGACCGAATGATATAATACTGTGCAAAACGGCGTTTATCCTAACTGCCTCACTCATAAACAATGAACATACAACAGTGATGGGAAAAACGGCATTGAATAAAGTCAATCAATTCAACAAATACTCCATGCTCAGGGGTAACTGCTTGCCACGTCAGGCTTGGTGGCGATGCGTGCATGTCCCAATCCTGACTTGAGGTCACGCAAACAAGGGAGATAATTAAGTGAGGTAAAGGTGCAAAATATCACATGACGTACTGAGGTGTGATACGAACAATGACAATCGTAGAGTGGAACACATCTTTTATACTGACTAAAATAAATGCGTGAAAATAATTTCCATAATCATAACGAATCAAATGAGAGTTAATAACTCATTGTACGGTTCCTTTTATATCATGAATGAGTGATTAACATAGTTATCATAATGTGATTAAAGCAGTATTCTCGAAACAGGTGAGCCTATCCTGTCCCACTGGCGTCACCTGTCAGAAATGCAAATATACCACGTGTTCACGTAACCAAACGCGGTAACAATATAGTTCAATGCAAAATGAGGATTCTCATCGAACATGACTTTATTGGATGAGGTTTCAAATTTTGAAATATTCACCACGTCAAGCATAAAACCATTTGGGAACTTGAATTTAGCTCCTGAACACGGTAACCTTGAACAAATAGCCTTTAGGCATGTTACCTTAATATCTTAGTATGAAGCTCTTAAAATATTCGTAGAAAGAAAACTACACTAGTATACACTTAATGATATGTAAGCGATTCGTTGTATAATTTATATAAAATCGTGTATGGTGTAAGGGGTGCAAATAAATTAAACGTTCATTCACACTTACTTAAACTGTTTGATATTTGAAATAAATATTCTTTTCCTGGCAGTTTATCTGGGCTATTTTCTTTCCAAGTAATTTACAAAATATTGTTAATCGCTAGCTCATCTACATGCGGGGAGTTATCGTGGAATCAGCTCCGATTTATGACCCTCCGTATACCAATGCCACAATAAGCTGTGAATATTTAACAGTGGGTTTGTGATGTACTGTGTATACATTTCAAAAGGGTGAGAAAAAAACTAACACACGTTCCATAGGCAATGTAGGTAAGCTTATTATTTAACAAACTAACATGTTCATATCGCATTATTTGTGACAGCATCCATAAACCAAGACCTAACGGCGATACAGTTCACAACATGTCATGGCTTAAACACGTTGATCAAATTAACACGTTCTGTATTATTATCAATAAAGTCTCACTATTAAACGACTTTTACGCTACAAATATTAAATCTTTCGATTATTAAATCTACTTATCTGAGATCATGAAAGGTTATGCAGTCATGCTAGAATGTGATACTGTTTAACCCTGGCCTCAAAACGTTTGGAATTTAATCCCTGATTTCCCCTGTCACTCTAGTGCGCTGCATTAAATTGATATTTCGCGATCTGATACTGTCACTACACATCCCCCACTCTTATTGAATTCATTCATATTAATACAATTTATATAATTCAATTTCTGGCCCTGTAGTCGAATAGTGTATGTCATTCGTCTACTAAGTTCAACCAGTTCCACTCCTGTTCCTCAAGACATACACGAGGACTGCCATATACTTAAAATTATAGACTGCAATGAGTGAGTTTAATCTTACGGTGCTTTTAGCAATATTTCAGCAATATCACGACTGGGGACACCAGAAATGGTTTCACACACTGCAGACAAACTGTATAACATTACAAGATTATAGATTTATACACATGACTAGTGTCGATTATTCAATCAATATCTTTGGAGGGGATGGATGTGTATTTTGTTGTTGTTGTTTTTGTTTCTGTGTGTTTTTTAGCTTTTACTTAAACGTACTGCCCATGGAAGAGGGTTTGTACTTCTTAAATGTACAATCCATACATCAGATAGTAAGATTCTAAGAACGTAACATTGCAGGTGCGATACGTTCCTAGTACATACTGGGGAGGTGGCTAGCCTATATATTAAAGCTCTTTGGTCGTCTTGCCGAGGAAGTGGGTTTGATTCCCCACATGAGTAGAATGTGTGAAGCCCATTTTTGGTGTTTCCTGTCGTGATATTGCTGGAATATTGCTAAAAGCCGGGGAAAAACTATACTTATCCCGGGTCTTCAGCGTTACAAGCGAAATCTTTACAATGAAGGCACGTACTGCCCCGGGTCTGTTATGAACATACGTGAATTTAAAATTAAGACGAATCCGATCTCAAACCAAATTCCTTCGTTGTACTTAATCTATACTTTAACAGTTGCAATCTGTTGTTTTCATGAATACTTGTTTAAGAATCACAACTGAATAGTAATTAAAATTGGCCCGTGCCCTGTCATGCTGAAGATAGAGACTCTGTGAGAAAGAAAATATTACCAGAGCTTAGAAATAAAGATGTGTAACCCCTTCCCTCAAGGTATACAATTTCACGTCCTTGTGCACGCTCTGGGCCATGGTGCTCTAAATAAGAACCCAAATCGAGCTCAAAGACGTTCTGCCAGTAGAACAAGAACCTTTAACGTCCACTTCTGGAATCAGTGTCATCAGGCCGGAGACAAACTCACATGGTAATGGAGAAATACACTCAGAAGAAAACCTTGAAGACTAGTGATATCATACAAATCGTATAGCTTTGACATGTGCTCCCATTAGAAAGGATAAGCAATGACGCAATGACGATGGTAGTAAATGTGAAGGCATGTATACATCAGAATTACAATGTTTTGGTGTACAGATAGATCTGGACACAGTGCAAGATCTGGCTAATGTCGAATACCGAGGGAAATCTTTGATGCGTTATAGCATTTATATATCCTCATATCATATGGGTGAGTGAGTATGGTTTAACGCCGCTTTCAGCAATTTTCCAGCAATATCACGGTAGGGGACACAAAGAATGGGTTTCACAGATCCTGTATTCGAGTGAGTAATTGAGTGAATATTTTTAAAGCCTCTTTCAGCAATTTTCCAGCAATATCACGGTAGGGGACACAAAGATTGGGTTTCAGACATCCTGTATTCGAGTGAGTAATTGAGTGAATATTTTTAAAGCCTCTTTCAGCAATTTCCCAGCAATATCACGGCAGGGGACACCAAAAATGGGCTTCACACATTCTACTCATGTGGGGAATCAAACCCACTTCCTCGGCAAGACGACCAAAGAGCTTTAATATATAGGCTAGCCACCTCCCCACACATCCTGTATTCAAGGTTTGTAGAGTAGCAGTCAGCTCTAGTCGCCACCGTTGTGAGGAATCATCAAGCTAAACGAAGTAATATATTTAGTTAGTTACATTTATTCTGTGGTTTATTGTTTGTGTTGGCAGAAACCTGATTATCACTTACAAGAGCAAGTCCTGAACCAGCATCAGCATATAGTGAGTGAGTGAATTTAGTTTTACGTCGCGTTTAGCAATATTCCCGCAGCATCACGTTTGGGACACCGGAAATGGGCTCCACACATTCTACACGTGGGGAATGAAACCCTGGTTTTGTAGTGACGAGCTAGAAGACATGTTTGTGAACTGAACCTCTTGACCTTTCCGAATTTTTTTCGCGTTGGAACACGTCGAATGTACCTAATAAGGTACCGCAGATATTATGTGTTGATATTGTTTATCATCAAAGTGTGAATCTGTCCCGAATCGGTTCATAGTGGGCATCATTTGCAGGTCTGTTGTAAGTAAAGAATTGATGTTCGCGTGGTAAATCATGTTCCGTATTGGCGAAAATGAGCAAAATATCAAATCGTGACGTAACGTACCACACTGCACCGTGTTGTATATTGTGCCGTGCCGTGCCGTGCCGTGCCGTGCCGTGCCGTGCCGTGCCGTGCCGTGCCGTGCCGTGCCGTGCCGTGCCGTGCCGCCCCGAAACGCACCGAGCATACATACGCTGCCACATGATGCTAAACATATCCATCATACCATGCTGCACCACACCACATCCTCCCATCCCACACCACCCTATATCACTCCGCACCGTTCCGTCCCGTACCCAAAACAACACGATACAACACATTATACTTCACCATCCTACACAAGACTACACTTTTACACACCGAACCACACCACACCACACCACACCACACCACACCACACCACACCACACCACACCACACCACACCACACCACACCACACCGCACCACACCGCACCACACCACATACGCCGCCGCCGATATAACACCACAACAAACTCGTCCACTCACCACACACCACATGTAATATATATAACACCACACACCACACACCACACCTAATATATAAAAACACTACATTGCCCCAACACGTACACCCATCACGTTTTCACCTTCACACTCCAGCTCCTAGTCCAACACTATTGCATATGTCCACAGTAATATGACGGATCATTTAGGAAAACCGCTTTAAAACGCATCAAATTCCTCCTGTAAAATTCCTCATTCCTCACCACTGATTGTCTGTGACATTACTTCCACAGCTATGCTCATTCCAAACCAACGTAAATGCCAAACGCTTGTCTAAATACCCATCATAAATGCCTATAGATATGAAAATATTACATTACACTCGTATCAAACCCGTAAAAACGGGCGTTCTACAACTGCCACAGATGTGGTTGAAACGCGAGCCGATTTCCAAGGCTACTTGTAGTTGTAAGCCTTGTTCAGTGTTAGTGCAATATAAACTCAACTGGCACACTCAGACTGGCAATGTCACAATGACATGGAATAATATTCTATTGGAACTGTTTCGTGTTGATAATATTAACAATAAACATTAGAGTTAATGTGCATAAATATTTACATGAAGAATTTTTATACTTTGTATCCCCATTTAAGGTTTTATTTCAATGCATTTCATATTTCTGTTTGCACATAATCCTAAATTAGGTATTATCAATACACCACCTGAAGCTAAGTGTTGAGTATTATTAGTAAGCGGAGACTGGAACTCAGTAATACTGATCGTAACTTACAAAGTTTCATCCAATGGCGGGCCCTGGCCCTCCACGATCCTTCACTGACCAATGGAAAGCCAGATTTGACACATGCGCGTGCAGGCTGTGTGAGATCGCACGATCACTTAAAGAGAAACGTCGAGAGCCGACTGGTGATATGATCAATACTTTACAAGCTCAGTCAGAAGCCCCGTGCCATCAGCTGAATCGGTATACCTCATAGCGGCCTGGACAGGACAGGTTATAGTGCATGCCTCGCGCTGTTCAGTGTTGACACATAGAGTAGTGACACGGCCGTGGGGGTGAAGGATGTACCCATGCGGGTGGGGACGACATGCTGTCTGACTCCCAGGTAAGATCTGCTATAATGACTAGATCTACTGTTATGCCTAGAATGCACTTGTGATGAACGTTGAAGGTTAGGTGTGCCTGCAGGTGATAAAGCGTCCAGCGTTACAGGTGTTTGTTAACAGG
Organism: Haliotis asinina; assembly: GCF_037392515.1. Classification (NCBI taxonomy): domain Eukaryota; kingdom Metazoa; phylum Mollusca; class Gastropoda; order Lepetellida; family Haliotidae; genus Haliotis; species Haliotis asinina. The sequence goes on from NC_090281.1 coordinate 84,495,103, forward strand.
TGTAACTTTACCTACACGGTTGGTGTTCATGTTCCAAATGGAGCACGAATTAAACGTTGTTGGGGTTTTCTTTGTTGTATATTTCAATTATTTACCTATAAATATAGGTATTGTTGTTTTAAGTGTTTTCTTTATGTGTTCGCGTTAAATATTATATGATACTGAGTTTTAACATCTTACTTATGGCATTGCCTATGTAATGGTGTTCGTTATCATCGTCCCTGTCGTTGTTTGAGGTATTATGGCAGTGACTATGGTTGTAACATTTAAAGCAGCAGCCGCCTTTATATAAGTAGCAGCAGTATTAGTGGAAATAGAAGTAGGTTAATGATAGTCATTAAAAGACGTCGCCAGCAGTAGTAGCAGTAGTAGCAGTAGTAGCAGTAGTAGCAGTAGTAGCAGTAGTAGTAGTAGTAGTAGTAGTAGTAGTAGTAGTAGTAGTAGTAGTAGTAGTAGTAGTAGTAGTAGTAGTAGTAGTAGTAGTAGTAGTAGTGATGGTGGTGGTGGTGGTAGTAGAAAATGACTTGCAGACTTACAGTTCGTAGCAGTGACTGAGTTATTTAAGTATCGGTATTGTAGCACTAGTTGTAGTGAACTGTATTAGCAGTAGCAGATCAGTAAGTTAACAAGAACAATGTGTTGTGGCGTCAGCAGCAGCAGCAGCAGCAGTAGTAGTAGTAGTAGTAGTAGTAATAGTAGCAGCAGCAGCAGTAGTAGTAGTAATAGTAGCAGCAGCAGTAGTGGTGTTAGTGACGGTGTTGGTGATGAAGTTGGTGGTGGTGGTGATGGTGAAGTTTTTGGTGGTGTTGCTAGTAGTAGTCGCAGTAGTGATAGCAGTAGGAACAGTCGTTGGCGTAGAGGCATCAGTAACACGTTTTGTAACGTCGCTGTAGGTGAAGCAGTAGCTGCAGCCACAGCAGTTTCGATAGCTGTCTGGACATAAGCCAGAGCAGTTGTTTTCTAGTGTGATGACCTACTGTACAGACACCACGCTCGTCAACACGTCACCATAAATATAAGTTATCAACATAAACGCATGATTATTCTGCCACAGTGTTGCATGGAATAACGGACCTGAAAGTGATTATTGGCTTTATCATTACAAAGATCGATTAGGTGTTGCACGAAGTCTGTAGCGCCAGTCGACACATCGATCTACAGGGGTCACATGCACTGATTAACACGTGTGTGCGAATCTACACATGCGTGTAATTTGATCTTCTCTGTGTTTTCACATCCAACGTTTACGACATAGTCAGACATACTACGAAAATGAATACTGATAATGTTTTTGCAAACAGGCAGGATGTTTTATACCCATCTCAGAGCACACGAAATGAGATTTAAACCCGTACGACGATACCGTACTGATCAGGACCTGTCTGAACACACACTCAGTAAATATTTTAATATTGTTATCATTTTGACAAATGAGACGAAAATCTGAATATGCTTTTTGAAGATGTTATCATATTTTGTGTACTTATTACAATATTTTTAACGTACGTCATATTTTTATAAATACTAAACTGGCGTGATATATGTCACACATGTGACGTTAAAGTGAGTCAAGCAAGAGAGACCTACATAAACCGGATTTGTGCAGAGACTCGTTGGTCGGGATATTATTCCATAATTTATCCTTGATAAGCAAGTTATTATGAATTATATTCAGCCTATTGCTGGAATATTGCTAAACGCCTCGTAAAACTAAACTCACTCATTCACTCACTCACTCAGGCTCTATTCTTGAGGTCGGTTGTCTGAGGCCCTATAACTCACTACTTACGGCTTCGGATCAAATTCACCACATAATAAACACTATACAGGGCTTCACATACCACCCCTTCCTCACCCTCATTATCTCACATACTCATGTTAAATAAAAAATACGTCCCGTGAAGATCAAGGTTAGAATTGGTCTTCGCTTGTCACAAAAGGCGACAAACTGGATTGGGTGGTCTCGCTTGCTGACATGCGGATTTCAGTCCCATTTTTTATAATTACCTATCAATTCAGTCCCAAACTCTCCGACTCACTACTCTGGAGGTTCCAAAGACCGCGTTATGCCCTTAACCTCATAGCGTATTGCTGCAACGTTCTTGGTCCTGTCTTACCCAATATTCATCCACTCACTAGTACCATAAATCATTCACTAGTTCAGAAACCAATAAATATGTCTATACGTTAAACCATGTATTCCCTCGTCAAAACATCTCTATCGTCTGTATCGTTTCGTACCCATTAGCAAGGTGACACTGTGTCGATGAGTGTGAATAGGTAAAGTGTATTCTAATTATGAAACGGGGCTTCCAAAGTACTCTGTCAATTGTTTATCGATAATCCATTACCTTGTTATAGATGCGTAACTATTTACTCATGTATGGCGACTTAAAATTAAATTTGCAAGAGTAAAAGAAGATTACACTGTTCCGGTGTCGTATTTGACGTAAGCAAGTTAAAAGGTGGATCGTTAAAATCTGATCTTGTTCAGGTGTGCAGAATAAGGCTATCTATTACACATCCATTTTGTAGAAAAACTGGAAATGTCTCGTTGCTGAGCTGAACCATTAAAAAAGGTGTCCATCAGCATATCGTTTTAGAGTGAGTGAGTGAGTGAGTGAGTGAGTGAGTGAGTATGGTTTTACTTCGCTTTCAGCAATATTTGCACAATATTACGCCGGGGACACAGGTAATGGGTTTCACACATAGCACCAATGTAGGGAATTGAACCCGGGTTTTCAGCGTGACGAGCGAAAGTTTTAACCATTTGCCACCCGTCCGCACCTGGTTTCAAAAGCATTCATTTGTCATCAATGAATCCTATACCCGTTTTGTAGCAGGTACGGTGAACATACTATAATTGCCTTTTTGCAAACACCCTTGTCAGCAGTGGATGTCATGGATCTGTTCACAAAATGTTCACAGCTGTTTTGCTGTTTACACCCAATGGAAGATGTTTCGACAAAGTCGATACATGTTATTTTCTGGCTGTGACAATCTATGTATTGGATTTTTACCCACAAAATGGTCAAACAACGATCTTTTGTCCGTGTACAGTACACGCGTAATATGATCTTTTGAAGATTAAAAACTGTTACACCATACAGCTAGAAGATGTACCCCCAAGGGTTTAATCTTAAAGATCTTTCTTGTTATTCCTGGAATTAAAACCCGATAATATGACCGAAATGGACAGAACTATGTACGTCATAGTGGGAAGGATATAGAATAACACTCCCTGTTGTTGTTGGGCGAACTATTTCAAGCCCGTTACTTCTAGCTTATGAAATAAAATAATCCCTTTTATTCTATTTTATTCATTTACAAAATCCTTTTCCTCGACCGAACCCTTCAGCTCTTTGTTCCTATAGGGAAAGATGCTTTTGTCTCAGGTGATGACGTCATGAGAGAAACGTTTCCCCCGAGACTTGAAACGCGTGACGTCACCAAGGTAATTTCCAATATATATCCTCTACTGTATACGCCTCGGCTAGCGATCTTTGTGAATACCTATTCCTGATTCAATATAAGAAGCAATTCAAACATGTTATGTTCACGAGGGCGGTGTGCACGGAAATAATGCATCTAAATACAGGTTCTCTGTTATTCAGAGAAATATTTATAGACTTTACGTTCAGTCTTCATCGGAATGATGACACAGCGAGATGAGGTTTTTATTCAAGTTTAGTGGTGTGTGTGTGCATGCATGTGCGTCTGCGTATATGCGTACGTGAGCGAGTTAAAGGACCCGGGTAGGTGAGGGTAGGGTTGGGGCACGGGGTCATGATTTCTTTGTTCTTATACTTAGCTAATTTCATTTTTATTTTGTTTTTTTTGCGGGATGGTGTGAGTGTGTGTATGTATGGGAGAGAGCCAGTGTGTGTGCGTGCGTGCGTACGCGTGTGTTTGTATCCCATCACTAATCTATAGTTGCCTCTGTCAGTTTACATTTGAGTTAAAGACAGTATATTGATATCAAATATATGAAAACTTACCAACTGAATCTGTGACAACAGGAAGGGTACGTCGGCTCATCTTAAAGGTCACATGCAACAAAAAAATCAAACATAATTAAAACACATTTATCACTTATTCATGACATATAATATACATTGCTGCTTTTGAAAAAACAAATAAACACAATTATAAGCGTACAATCGCGGTTCAAAAGTGCAATATTTTGTGCTTGGGCTTACCTCCCCCGAAACGAAGCCCTGAGGAGACCGAACCCAGTCATAGCGGGTGGATATGCACTCAAGTGTAACGACGGCTTCCGATTGGCTGTTTCATTTGCTGATATGCTGAGGGTTCGTTGTGTGTACAGAAAGATGATCTGTTTGATGAGCATTTTAGAAGTATAGCCAGTCACAAGAAAGTAAGATTGTTTATGGATAACAATTTCTCTTTGTGTACTTGATGTGTCGTTTTCAGTATGGATTCATATACTGTTGTGAAACAAAATCATATACACAAAAAGAAGTTGTTATCCATGAAGAATGTATATAGAGATGTTGGTTTTGGAAAATACACGTTCTCTGAATTTGCGCTCGATCCAATAAAAAATCATGTCAGTAGAGATGGTAAACTACTGCGTGGCTGGAATCTGTCATTCGTCCAAGTAAAAAGCAGTACTTGAAACTGACAAGAGTTGGCACCAGTTTCCATCAGATCCAGTCATCAGAAAAAATGAATGTAGTTTGTTTGCAACCCACAGACATAAAAACATGTCATGTGTATCACACGTGCCTAATTACGTAATATGGCAGACACGGGACTCAGGTGCACGAGTCATAAATCAGCTTATTTTCTTTATGTCGTATAGTCTGATTGGTGTTAAAGGTCACATGCAACGTAAAACACAACTTTGCAGATTCTGGTACCTATCGGTATGCACTAACCGAAACAAATCATAAAAAATGCCAATTCAACCTATAAAGTTGAAAAAAACGCGATGAAAAAAAAGCCCGCGAAATCGGAGTTCAAACGTTTCACTAAATTCCCCCCAGCGCTGGGGGGAAAACTGGTTTCAACAGCTGTGCTGCGCTGCGTCCATAACGCATGCGCAGTGAATAGGTTCACGGAGCTTGAAACAGTATGTATGCCCAGCGTCTGAGATCGTGAGCAGTAGTCTAATCTTGGTTGTGTACACAAACAAGTAAATAATCTACTCGTTACGTAAAACAACTTGTTGATTGTGGTAAACAGTCTCTGTCACAGAGAAAGCTCAGTGTCTGGTTTATTCACACCTATATGTCTGTCTGCCTGTCTCCTAAAGACAACATGCAATACACAGCTTCAATCATTGACCACGTGCAATTTGAACTTAACACCTATCAGACTATACGACATAAAGAAAATAAGTTGATTTATGACTCGTGCACCTGAGTCCCGTGTCTGCCACATTATGTAATTAGGCACGTGTGATACACATGACATGTTTTTATGTCTGTGGGTTGCAAACAAACTACATTCATTTTTTTCTGATGACTGGATCTGACGGAAACTGGTGCCAACTCTTGTCAGTTTCAAGTCCTGCTTTGTACTTGGACGAATGACAGATTCCAGCCATGTAGTAGTTTATCATCTCTACTGAAATGATTTTTTATTGGATCGAGCGCAAATTCAGAGAACATGTATTTTCCAAAACCAACATCTCTATATACATTCTTCATGGATAACTACTTCTTTTAGTGTATATGATTTTGTTTCACAACAGTATATGAATCCATACTGAAACGACGCATCAAGTACACAAAAAGAAGTTGTTATCCATAAAGAATCTTACTTTCTTGTGACTGGCTATACTTCTAAAATGCCCATCAAACAGATCATCTTTCTGTACACACAATGAACCCTCAGCATATCAGCAAATGAAACAGCCAATCGGAAGCCGTCGTTACACTTGAGAGCATATCCACCCGCTATGACTGGGTTCGGTCTCCCGAGGGCTTCGTTTCGGGGGAAGTAAGCCCAAATACAAATTATTGCACTTTTGAACCGCGATTGTACGCTTATAATTGTGTTTATTTGTTTTTTCAAAAGCAGCAATGTATATTATATGTCATGAATAAGTGATAAATGTGTTTTAATTATGTTTGATTTTTTGGTTGCATGTGACCTTTAAGTTCAAATTGCACGTGGTCAATGATAAAAGCTGTGTATTGCATGTTGTCTTTAGCAGACAGGCAGACAGACATATAGGTGTGAATAAACCAGACACTGAACTTTCTCTGTAACAGAGACTGCTTACCACAATCAACAAGTTGTTTTACGTAATTAGTAGATTATTTACTTGTTTGTGTACACAACCAAGCTCCGCGAACCTATTCACTGCACTGCACATGCGTTATGGACGCAGCGCAGCACAGCTGTTGAAACCAGTTTTCCCCCAGCGCTGGGGGGAATTTAGTGAAACGTTTGAACTCCGATTTCGCGGGCTTTTTTTTCGTCGCGTTTTTTTTTCAACTTTATAGGTTGAATTGGCATTTTTTATGATTTGTTTCGGTTAGTGCATACCGAAAGGTACCACAATCCACAAAGTTGTGTTTCACGTTGCATGTGACCTTTAATGATTCCACAATTTGCCAACATGTGCTGTTAACATCAGCCATTCGACAATGCCAACCATTCACCAACAGCTCCTCTGATACATGTACATAGTTTAAAATCGGAATGTTTCGTATCTTTTACGGAAAAAGACAATTGTTGATCTAGTATAAATCCTAAGTTTTTCCAGGCAACCCCTGATGTTGTTTACAACGTCATTTAGGAATTCTAACCAAACATACTCGAAACAGAAAATATTCTAAATAGTTAAATGACCATATGTTGCCACAATGTGGTTGATGATTTTGCATAATGAGAACACTGGATACACATTAACGTCTCAAATAACCATGCACATGTAGGGACATATCCGTCATGAATCTCGTTTGTACAGTTGTATGAAATTCGTGCGTTTAAGTTTTGTAAACCGTTTATGGTAGACACGTGGTGAACATCCATGCAGTTAGACGCATTCTAAATTGTGTCCGAAGCACTCTAACTTGTACATATGTAATATATTTGTAAATAGAGAATTGCTTTGGCTTTGCATGAATTTTAATTACTGTAATGGTGTCTTGTTTTGTGTCAGTTGGTAATATTGGCTTAGCAAGGTAAGTGTTTTCTTATTTCAAATACGTCAGTCTTAATGTGACCTATCCCATCCACCAAATACATTAATACAATTGAGACCCTTGATTATTCGGATAGAGTTGGTCTTCAGTAACCCGTTCATGTCGCAAGGAAATCTAATGGGATGGTCAGACTCGCTGACTTGGTTGGCACATGTCATCGCATCCCAATAACGTAAATCGATGCTCATGCTTTTGATTTCTGGATTGTATGGTCAAGACACGATTGCTTACAGACCGTCGCCATGTAACTGGAATATTGCTGAATGCGGCGTTAAACAACAACCTATACACAGTAGGCCAATCACGAGTAAAATAACGGAGCAAGTTGTGTTCCGTGTCGTGTTTCCGTCATATCAAGTATCTATATCATAACGTGCAAGATTGTTATTGGACAATGCGGGGTATGGATCTTTCGCAGATGAACACGTTTACTGACTCACAAAAGCTGATAACAATAAATCCTGACTCTTGACCAGCTGATCCGAGCACGCCTAAGGGGCGCAACTAGGCGTGTTCTCACACAAATAGGCCACACTTGCCAATTTTGATCGGCAGATTATCTCAGTAATTAACTTAATGGACTGTCATACTTGTGAGTGAGTTAGTGGATATGGTTTTTGACATATTGTATCAACATGAGCACACATTGTACGAATACCGGGAATCAAACCAGGGTCATCGGCATGACTCTTTAAACCCCTCCGCCCTCGCCTACAATCCCGGTGTAAACTAACAGTATAAATCTGGTATCTCTCCGCCGTGCATGACATATGTTGTTTAATGCTCGCTCACTCAACCAGACTTAAACGCTGTGACGGTTCCGAGTGATGCAAAAGTTCTAGCTATCAATTTTTGGGGGCCAACAATACCACAGACAACCACGGATATTGTCGTACACCTGTGAATAATACATTACCTGTTGTGTGTCTTCTCGAGTTAGTAGTGCAGGTAAAGTGAAAATTGATCATATTACAGAATATTATCGATCCTTTTGATTTAAAATGCGTGGCAGATTCTTTGATCAACAATGCAAACGTAGAGCTTTGTCTATATGATAAAGGGATGCTATTGTCGTTCAGTCTCAAAGGTCCATGTTTCAAGGTAATAAATGTCAAAACGTTGAAGTGTAATAGATGTTACCACAACAAAATGTTGGTGATTAAATGTGTTTATCCACTGACTGTGCACGGGGGACACCACACGTTGGGTACTCCATGAACTCTACAGTGTTAATCTGTTGCACGTATCACCGCAGGAATTACACAGGGATTTTATATCCTTGAATCATTTAAATCTGGGACTGATTGTGATTTGGCATCACTTCAGGGAAGGTTAGACTATTAACGCGTAGGTGGTTAAGTATTTTAATGGTCGCGGCCATTGCTGACGACAAACCACCATTGCCTGAAAGGTATAGCAATATTTCAGCCACATCATGGTGGCCGCCATTTAATTTCACAGTAAGGTCCACACTATATCAAACTAAACGTTTACAATAAAGTGCACATTGTATCAAAGCAAACGTGTACAGTAAAGTGCGCACTATATCAAACTGAAAAAAGGACAGTAAACGTGTACAGCACAATATATCAAACTAAATGTAATTAAAGGTTTACAATAAAGTGCACACTATATCAAACTAAACATTTACAGTAAAGTGCACACTATATCAAACTAAACGTTCACAGTAAAGTGCACACTATATCAAACTAAACGTGTACAGTAAAGTGCACACTATATCAAACTAAACGTGTACAGTAAAGTGCACACCATATCAGACTATACGCGGTGAAAAACACCGTACAACGGTCTGGCGCTGACACACCACATGCCAAGATTTGAACCTCAGACCTAGCAGATCATAGAAACAAAGGGACATGACTTTGAATTGCAAAGCGATTGGTGCCTCATTTCCTATCCAACTTCCTAGGTATGATAAATTCCGGGTTTATTTGACAAAGGTGAATGGGATACCGGTTACCATATCGTCAACAACTGATATCTTATATATTTTATAGTAATTTCTGAGCAATGAAATACTGTTAACTTATCTCTCGCTATGTTACTTCCAAATGCCAACGTTAATATGTGTCTCTCTCACTACTCTTTATGTACTGCTTCAGCGGAACTGAGACTGGGAAATACTGGACGTATCTGTTCACACTGAGGTTGTCCAAAGAAATAGGATTGAACTGACCTGCCTCTGAATATTGATTTTCATGAGTTTTGAAACAGATGTTGATAATGAATTGTTAAATACATGTATATAATATTATTCATTTTGACACTCATTGGTGATCTTAGATAAACGATCGCTTCAGAATGTTCACGTTAAATGTTTTGAAATTTTCAACACTTTTTTAGTCTAAACAAGTTTATACGTGTTCAAAACATGTTTGAGCACTAAATTGTTTCAGATTTATGTGCATGCTAAATATTCTAAAATGTTTAGTTCGTAGAGATGCGTGTTTAGTTTGTGTTTAAATAGAACACGTAGTTAATGACTGAATCACATCCCATAATATGTTTAGTTTTAAACAAATCTTGTATATCTTCATGTCCTGAAGGACCCGTGAATATCCGGGTTAGAATTGTGTACAGCAACTCATGCTTGTTGTAAGAGGCGAGTAACGGGGTGACTGGTGCATGTTATCGTATGCTACTTACGCTGACCGATGCTCATTGCTGTTGATCACTGACTTGTTCAGAGTTACTGATTATCTGCGGATAGGCGTCGTGTAGCTGGAATATTGCTATGCGCGGCATTCAACAACAAACAAACAGAATCACTTTCATATAGTGACGAAACCAGGCGTGTCTGCCTCGCCGATGGGTGCGACGTTAAACAAACAAACAAAAAATTGCAAAAACAATGTTGCATATACCGTCATCACTACAACAAGAAGGCTTATGTAAGTCAATACCGTTACAACTCTTCATCCTGATAACTGAATAGGTCTGTTGCAGTGTCGTGCTCCCTGAAACAGGTGTCCTCATACCAAACTCATTAAGGCTGGTCTGTGACCAAGAGATATTCAATCATCGTTGACCAACAATAGCCCAGCGTAGTCACATCATCATGTGTTATGTTATGTTAAAAAAAGAAGTACTTTGTTATTGACATGCAAATTATTTGAGAAATCTGCTATACGCACTGCAAGAGTATGCACAAGATTAACGTTATATTGCCACATATTTTTGATAATTTCACACGACAGATGGAGATATTTGATATGGAATGCCTGCATTTAAACACCTGTTGTCGAAATAAATTATCTCGTGATATACCACACCTTGTAATGTATACATATATCCATTGTGTCTCTCACCGTATCTAAATACCGTAATGAACATTTTAAGATGTTCTCTCTTCACCTCGGAGACTATAACGTAGTGACTTATGAAGATCCGGGTTAGACTTGATCTTCAGTAATCCCTGCTTGTCGTAGGAGGCGACTAACGGGATCGGGTGGTCAGACTATCTGACTTGGCTGACACATGTCATCGTATCCCAGTTGCGTGGACTGATACTCATGCTGTTGATCACTGTATTGTGTGGTCCAGACTCAATTATTTACAGACCACCGCCATATTGTTGGATTGTTCCTGAATGCGACTTGAAACATTCGAACTAACAAGAATGTAGTACCCGTATATGGACAAAGAACATTTTCCACCGTGAACCGCCTCAGTTTTTTTTTTTTTTGCCATCGTTGTACGCTTACGTTTGATGTATCACTGGAACTAGTGTTGTTAATCACAACTCATTCAACTAATGTCATATGTCTCCTAATGATCTCCGTTGTGTAAACTTCAACCATCAAACGTAATTTTAAGGTTAAGTCTTCATGCTTTTGGTAATAGGGTCCTGTACTATGGTTCAAAAAAACGTTTTTAACTTAAAGTAATTTTCCTGAGATTTGGCTTAACGTTATATGATGCAAATAGAAACTAGGGGTGATTGAAAAGAACTTTACGCGCAGACCACAGATGTAGATCTTTATTGGTAAATGTCCTCGACCATGACATCATTATGATGACGCGTGTTTGCGTGTGTGCGTGTGTGCGTGTGTGCGTGTGTGCGTGTATGCGCGCTTGTATGTGTTTGTGAGTTCCTGTGTGTCTATACACAATCAAAAAGTGTACCTGCCTGAGATCTCACAGATTCACGCCCCACGCGAGACGATTCATCAGTACTTTCAACAGATATTAATGACTATCCCTTTGCTGTTAACGAAAGGATTTGGCAGTTCTGTATTATCACGGGGATCTCGTCGATATTAAAGAGCCCCTGACTGCAAAATAGATGATCAACAATGTAACATACACATTTCTTTCCCACATTCTGGTCCCGTGAAGAATGGCTCTACTATCGGGCGCCACCAACTGCCGATCTGCATTAGTATCATAATCAGTCCTTTGATTGGTTATCGATCTATTCACACCTCACATATTTATTAGTCCTGGTCATATAACGATTTTTCACACGACGCAAACCCAAGGGACTTGGTACCTTACGATCTCGTGTAATGCGATATTTGTCGTCAAAATGGCTGATTTAGTGCATCGTGTACTGTACAGCGAACCGCTTCCTATCCTTAATGAACGTGGAGTGCTGAACGTATCGGAATAATCACTGGATAAACATAATGAACGCGGCTGCATGAAAGCGTAGGACATGTCTCCAAAGAATTACGTTTCATGAGCAAAGGGCCATGAACCTTGCGTTAGACAAATGTACTTATTAGAGCGCCATGCATGCATAAGAGTGTGCGGTTGTTTGTATCAGTACAAACTTGCACTGAAAAGTCATACTTTAGTGGATGATTCAGCAAGTGTATTTTCCCCCTTTTTTAGCAACAGCAGGGTGGGAGGACACCGAAGTTGTACCAATGTGGGAACGCGAACCCGGGTCTTTGGAGTGAGAAGCGAACGCTTTAAGTACTGGGCTAGCCCACCGCTCCTTAACATGGGTGGTCTGCCATACACAGTATACTGAAGTTGTAAACTCGGATCCCTGTTGTAATCCATAAATGCCAAGCACGACGAAGGGCCACATGAAAAGTTATGTTTTAACGTATTTTGGTGTAACGAAACCACGGGATCAAACCACTGACCTTCCCATTCGGAGGAAACGCTCCATCTACCGCACCACGGCGGTGTTTCTCAAGCGATCCAGTCGAAATCAGTCCTACCAGAATAATGTTTCATAAGTCATTCCGCCGTGTTACGCCTCAACGTTACTTGCAAACTGTTCCATTTACTCGTAGGGGAGAACATGTGAGTTCTTCTTAAGACTGGTTTACTTGTTTGTTTCAAAGAGTGACGACGTGACGTCAGCCGGGAGAGTGTCGCATATTTTTCACTGGTTTATCGTGCTGAGCATCCAAATGTCATTTACATAATACAGCATTGCAACAATCTGGCTTGTTCATTAGCCCGACATCACATGATGTCTCTCAGATTTCAATATTTTTTAAATGCGAAACAGAGATGTGACGAACTGTTTCCTCGCACTGAAGTTAAATGGAAACTGTTACAAAAGGAATCGGTTATCTGTCAGTGAAAATGCTGTTTGAAAAATTTGAATCAAACTAACAGAACTGTCAAATTGCCAGGCATTTAATGATATGTAATATCCAAAAGTCCCCGACAGTTTCCTTTACCAGACACACATATAACGTTATTATGTTATTTTTGTTTCGCGAACTATTGTTCCTGAAACTGGTTAACACAATTAAGATATTTTTAACTGTCGTAGGTGATGAACTTGCATCAAAATCAAATTGATAAGACGGACTGGGTAATTTGGCATTCAACGTAAATCACTTACATTCTACAAATAACAGATCCCGTGTTTGCGAGTTCATGTTCTGTAATGTACACCAACTGATGACTTCATGATAACGGTAATTTCACAGGCAATGTCTATGTATCACATATGGTACGTGTTACAACGTCTAGACCAAAGAAGAAAATCGACACCAGACAGCGGAACTGTCTATTCAAGTCTTTCGTCATTGGTGTTTGGATTTGGAGCGGTGATATGTCTCGTCGCGGTGTTTGTTTCTCTGACCAGATGTGTGACTGTAATGAGCAGAAGGGCGTTGTTATTACCACGAGTTTTACGACTACAGTCTCAGATCTACTGTATTATTCATTCACTCAAAGTAAAAGCATGGGTGCAGATGACGCTCATATACATAATTTAATTATATTGGGAGAAACTGAGAGTCGAAAGCTGGTTTATGGTTCCCGTGGGCTATTTTTTACTGTACACTCTGGAATGAGTATTGTGACTGTGGCTTTCAACATTATTCTAATCCTACCAAAAGTAGGACAAACCAGCTTCGTGTATTCTGCCCATGTTTAGAATCGAACCCTGAGTCCGCCGTGAAGAGGAACCGCTTGAACCACTTGGCTGCCCATGCGTTTGGTATATATTATAACTGGTAATTTCAGCTTCAGCTTGGCCTAATTGCTAGCCATCTGTTGTTTGCAATATGGAACGCAGTTTGGCGGAAGCCTGTTATCATTCAATAACATTGCCAAACCTTTATTGAAGGAAAATTGTTGTACAAAATAAAGAACAATATCACGTAACGGTTTGTTGGTTCGAATGAGTGAAAATCCATGGTTATTGAGTATTAATGAGTGTTTTGTGAATTCAACATATTATCTAATGAAAAACACAAACCCGACAATTATTAATTATATTTTTAACATTTCATAATTTATAATGTTGTATTCCATGAACGCTTCTGGAAACAGGTTTCGTATTGTTAGTCTTATTGATTGCGTTTGACTGTTTCTCATTCGATAAATCGGACCAGAAGCACGGGTGTATGGTGCATCCTTTGATGCGCAGTTTCAAGACATACACAGAAATATCATATTTTTTCATGCATTGCTAAACAATATCACAGTAATCTGTGTTTGTTTTAAGGGACGGTTACGTCGAACCGTTTTTATGTTTCAGTCGAACTGCGTCTGCGTATAACGAACTACGGTTGCTGCGAAGTTGAAGGTCACATGCAACGTAAGACACAACTTTGCAGATTCTGGTACCTTTCGGTATGCACGTACCGAAACAAATCATAAAAAAATGCCAATTCAACCTATAAAGTTGAAAAAAACGCGATGAATAAAAAGCCGGCGAAACCTGTTGATTGTGGTAAGCAGTTTCTGTCACAGAGCAAGCTCAGTGTCTGGTTTATTCACACCTATATGTCTGTCTGCCTGTCTGCTAAAGACAACATGCAATACACAGCTTCTATCATTGACCACGTGCAATTTGAACTTAACACCTATCAGACTATATGACATAAGTTGATATATGACTCGTGCACCCAAGTCCCGTGTCTGCCACATTATGTAATTAGGCACGTGTGATACACATGACATATTTTATGTCTGTGGGTTGCAAACAAACTACGTTCATTTTTTTTCGGATGTCTGGATCTGACGGAAACTGGTGCAAATTCTTGTCAGTTTCAAGTACTGCTTTGTACGTGGACGAATGACAGATTCCAGCCACGCAGTTTACCATCTCTACAGAGAACATGTATTTTCAAAACCCAACATCTCTATATACATTCCTCATGGATAACGACTTCTTTTAGTGTATATGATTTTGTTTCACAACAGTATATGAATCCATACTGAAACGACGCATCAAGTACACAAAAAGAAGTTGTTATCCTTAAAGAATCTTACTTTCTTGTGACTGGCTATACTTCTAAAATGCCCATCAAACAGATCATTTCTGTACACACAATGAACCCTCAGCATATCAGCAAATGAACCAGCCAATCGGAAGCCGTTGTTACACTTGAGTGCATATCCACCCGCTATGACAGATCAGTTCGGTCTCCCGAGGGCTTCGTTTCGGGGGAAGTAAGCCCAAATACAAAATATTGCACTTTTCTTATAATTTTGTTTATTTGGGTTTTTTTATTATAGGTCATGAATAAGTGATAAATGTGTTTTAATTATGTTTGATTTTTTTGTTGCATGTGACCTTTAACTTAAACAACTATTGAAGTGTATGCTCTAACCATCATATGGTGTATGGAGAACTCACAACTTAGGATTTTCAAAAATATATACCCGTCTAAATATAACAGATTTAATCCATTTCTAATTCATTTCATATCTATTATTCAGTACAATGTTATCAGAGACCTGGGTTGTCCGGTTGTCTGAGGTGCCGGCTGATGGGTTGTGTCCTTAGGTGGAATAGAAAGAAGTAATCATGGGTCTGAATACTGGTTCCACCTTTTTACTTGTCTTGGTTTGTCAAAAGCATTCCCATGTTCCTGGGATTCATCGAAATGGTAAACATCTGACAGCGACTTCACTTTGCGCTTTCCTCTGGCCTACAGCTACAATGTCTGGATATAACTGAAATACTGTATAATGCGTTATTATCCCCATCTGACTGAGTGAATGAGTAAGTATGGTTTTACTCCGCTTTTAGCAATGTTCCAAAAAGATCATTGCGGGGGACACCAGAAATGGGCTTCACACATCGGATCCATATGGGGAATTTGAACCCGAGTCGTCGGCGCGAAGAATGGTTGCTTTAACCAGGGAGCCTGTTATAGAGTATCCCTGCTTTAACCATCAGGCGACCCCTCCGTCCCCGCTGAAATGAAACCGTGCGTACGAAAAAGACTAGTGGCTAACGCCGTGGCCGTGGCTCGCAACGTCCAGAGATCGGGTTCGATTTAGATCATGAATTCTGTGTATGAAACCTTGTCTTTGTGTTGAGCTAGATGATGGAATATCGATAAAAATAAACGTAAAGAAACCCGCTGGCCATTTAACAAGCATATCAACACTCGGATTATTGCAGACGTTTGAATCTTCGCACTGTGGAAAATAGCATTTTTTCAATATCTAATATTAGACTTATACTCTAGTTTTCACTGATTCATTGATGTGTTTATAACGTCATTATGTTGCCTTGAACATAACGACGTTAACATTGCTTTCTGACGGCATTTTGTTTTTCAAGGAAGAGGCATGTGGTCGCTAATTGAAAATTGATTTCCTCAAAACGAACTGATGAAAATGAGAAAATAATGACTTTACCATTGCACGTTATTGATGTTTATCCTTTGTAGAGGACATATATTATACGTGTCAAGAAATGAGTGAGGTTGAACGCCCCTTTGTTAGTATATCATTTGTGTATAGGCGTGTCTGCTTAACGTGGGAGAAAATCCCAAAGTACACTAGATTAGGCTAGGAGGTGACAAAACTAGCGGCCGAGAACCTAAGCATATTCGGGATAAATTGGGATTCGAAACCACGAGTTTCTGGCGTTCACAACGGACACAACTCTGCACAGCGAAATGTACGCCCCATACCGCTAGACCACTCAGTTCAAGTAATCACTCAAAGTAATAAATCTTTCAAAATAGTAAGGGCACCAGGTATTCCTTAAAAAGTGACACAGCGTCTCAAACACGTGTGAAAAGCAAGGCAAATGTTCACCTAAACAAACACGAGAACACATGGTATGAACTGAAATAGGGAATCGCGTCAGGCGTCAGATTGTTAAGTGACACGTCAATGTTGGAAATGTACCATGAATGGAGTTTGGAAGCTTGGAATTCTAACCATCATATGTATATGCTCAAGCCATCATACAACGACTGTTGAAGTATATGCTCTAACCATCATACAACACCTGTTGAAGGATATGCTCTAACCATTATACACCTGTTGAAGTATATGCTCTAACCACCATACAACACCTGTTGAAGTATATGCTCTAACCACCACACAACACCTGTTGAAGTATATGCTCTAACCATCATACAACACCTGTTGAAGTATATGCTCTAACCATCATACAACACCTGTTGAAGTATATGCTCTAGCCATTATACAACACCTGTTGAAGTATATGCTCTAACCATCATACAACACCTGTTGAAGTATATGCTCTAACCATCATACAACACCTGTTGAAGTATATGCTCTAGCCATTATACAACGACTGTTGAAGTATATGCTCTAACCATCATACAACGACTGTTGAAGTATATGCTCTAACCATCATACAACACCTGTTGAAGTATATGCTCTAACCATTATACAACGACTGTTGAAGTATATGCTCTACCCATTATACAACTGTTGAAGTATATGCTCCAGCTATTATACAACAACTATTGAAGTATAATTCTCAAGTCTCATATTGATTCATAAACACATGGTCTGTCATTGCATGGTGACAATCACTGCATTGTCTGATTCAGGCCCGTTTTTTTAAACAACATCATACAGCTGTAATACTGCTGAAATAAATATCTGCTCATTATATAGTTTTAATGTTACAATCGACTCTGCTTATGACAGACATATTTAATGAATGTGGAAAGGGTTTTGTTGCTTCTGTCTGGATGACATCTGCCTCAGTCTGTTGAGAAATTGCCCAACACATCTGAAGCCAGAGGGGATGAAAAATACCTTAGTGTTGACGGAAGGACGTTCACCTTAAGTATATCCTATGGATCAGTGGTATGTAGTGTGGAAATGTATTTTACATAAACGTGGTTCTTTTCGTAGACTACATAAAGGCAAACAAATCATGTTAGGTCTAAGAATCCGTTTGGCATTAATTTTGCCTGTCTCGAGTACGCTCGTGAATATAAAGGACATCCTCATTTAGCTGTATTAAGGATTGTGGTTAATCTATAAGACAGGCGCTTCAATCAACTGCAATGTCGTTCATTATATTTGTTTCACGCAGCTATTTCAGTGAATCATTTGTCTAAATTCCATCCGTTCCCGGAAGTGGAGAGAAATACTTGTCCGCATTAAATAGATCAATAGTGTTATTAGGGATGTGAAGAGTGACATCCCTTTTGTGGTGATATAGAGAGTCACCTACTGGCATTTGAACAACCGGAAACACGAACAAATTTATTAGGTGTCATATTTCCCCTTGTTGTGTGGTAATTCGTTAGTCCTTTGGCCTTATAGCCGATATTGCGTATGCAACCGTATCACTATACGAACCTGTGGTTTGTAGAAATGAGTCACTTCAATTCATTTGAGATCCATGTTTACGACATTTTAGAAGATACAATGCTGTTTTGTCATTTCAAGAGGGTGTGTGATTTTGTTTTACGCTACGCTTAGCAATATTCCAGCAATTCCACGTGTACCCCAGAAATAGAAATCATACATTGTGCCAGGGGAATCGAGCCAGGATCTTCAGCGTGAAGAGTAAAAGACAGGCTATCCCAACGCCCCTCCGCTATTTCCTCAGTGACACAGCACATCATAATTGAAGTCATATGTTTAGGTATTAGGATATATCACCTAACTATAGAGTATTGTTCAAGTTAAATTTTTAAAGTATTCCACTTACATACCGCCCTGTCAGTATGATGTGACTTGAAAGTTGGAAGTGAAACAAATCTCCGGGTTTTGGTGAGGTTTTACACTTCTGGTCCGGTGTTCACGAACCTGCGAATGTACATCAGAACGAACCTGGATTCGAACCAACGATTAGAGGTTTATGTCATTCCATGGGAGCTAAATCTGCACATTGAACGCGGTACAATGGACGATTTGGACACAGGTGCGTCGGTTGTAATGCTATGAAAGCAGGTACATCCCATATTTTGTATGTATTGGGGATGTGTGTGAGATACAATTTGAAAAGGCCTATGTCATTATCATGGTAAAAACGTGGACTTGCAGCACAGAGGTGACCAGAATGTGTTCCGTGTTATCTAACACCTGTCTTCTAATGGAATTGTCTTCTACATTCCCTGTAGACTTTACTGAGCCTATACTCCATCCAATCTATGTGACTAAAGCCATAATTGTTTTTACGTCTCAAGCTAATATTGACTCGACCTTACCTGATAAACAACAACGTATATCTGTGCAGTGTAATATCACGCCGATCTGAAACAACCGAGAATAGATCATTCTTATGGTAAGTCATAAAGGATCTGCGCAGTCTTGTACAGACAATACCTCTCCAACGGTGTATGCAGGTGCTTTCAAGTACACTTGTAGTGCTTCTTTTCTAATCAGGCTCGGTGAGATGGGATTAAAAATGGTTATAATATATAATCAAGGTGTAGTCACAATTATACAGTGGAATCTGCTTTTAGCAGAGATTTCTTATGGATGTGGAAAGGGTTTTGTAACTTCTATTAACATCGCGTGTGCCTTCCTCTGTGTGTGTGTGTGTGAGTGAGTGAGTGTGTGTGTGAGTGAGTGTGTGTGAGTGAGTGAGAGTGAGTGAGTGAGTGAGAGAGAGCGAGAGAGAGAGAGAGAGAGAGAGAGAGAGAGTGTGTGTGTGTGTGTGTGTGTGCGTGTGTGTGCTTACAACTGATGGTCCAGTCTGTAGACGGTTTTGTGGGACTATCCCTCTGTGATATATCAACATGCCTATTCCAGGAATATGTAGTTACCTGACTCAAGTCAACCAGTACTTTAATTCCACTGTACTAGGGGCGTCAGAGTGTAGAGATACGTACCATCTGTATTGTGTCTCGGTATCGAGAAGTTTGGACAACGTATCCATTCGTTTACGCCTTAAAGACATGTGTTTTTCTTAGCCTGTCCTCAAGCGAATGCTTGATATCCATCTCATAATTTCAGAATGACAATGTTCAGTACATGTAAAAACATAACGCATATACCGGTACATATTTGGTTATAGGATTATAACGGTAAGCATAGAACAAATTTTGTTGTTTGTTGAAAAATGACTTCAACACAAATGCCACATCGCCTTGTCGCGATCACCATATGTTTTTGAGACGTCAGCAAATATAATGGCGACATATTTCCAACGTCAACATGTTGACAGGTAGAAGAAATGTGTTTACAAATACGGTCAAACGCACCATGGTAACGCTGAAATAAACAATTTATGATTAATGCTGCCTTCATATATCTCATAATAAATTGTCCCTTCTCTTTCATAAACTGTCAGAAAAATACGGAGAAGTCTTGTTTACTGGTCACAGCGACAATATCGGTATAACCCAACAAGATGGCCAACAGTCCAGAGACAATTACTAAGCCAATATCGCAATAAGCAAGGCTGAAAGCAATAACCTTTATGAAGAGAAATGCCTATACGGCCCTTTTGAGAGTCGAATGTTCTCGGTAAAGGGTGGTATCTTCTAATACAACGACACCTTTTCATTCATAGTAGTAATACAGCTGGTGTAGTGTTAATAATGTGTTCCCACGTCCTCTATACATAACCACACAATAGGCCTTCAAAGACGATAAGCGAAGAGCAGGTAATTTTCTCAATAGTCCATTGGGGCGCTATCAAACAGTCACTTAACGCTAAGCAGTTCCAGAGTGCTATTACAACCTGTTATGCCGTAGTATGCCTTTGTAGTAGGCTGTACTAATCGATAAAGGAGGGGTACTCCATCATCTGGTCCGACTTCTCGAAACAATTGTAATCTGATCACTTTGCCATTTATCGTTGCTCATATTCTCACCGGATATAAGCTGCCGGCATTGATTTTGGTGCAATGTTGATCCTCCGGATTGATCCCAAGTGCCTGTAATTACCACAAACGATTCTGTTTCTAAAATATACGCAATTTTCGTTTCAGCCTCTGAAAGAAGGATGTGCCTAAATACGGAAGCGCAGTTAAGGATGATGGATGATTTGATTGGATAAAATTATGCACGCGCTTGCCAAACTTCCACAGCGACTGAGGCCTAAGCGACAAGCAAGCAGAAGGCTCGTTGCCCCGGAAACTTCAAAACGAGGGTTCTCGTCCAAATATGGCGCTACCTCAAGTTCCATTCCACTGCGCATGTTCACTTGTACCGGAAGTGCGGATAGGGATGGACAAGAAGGGGAAGAATATTTTAAAGCGGACGGTAAGACTTGTGTGACAAATAATAATTGTTAGCAAGAATACATTCCTTCATGCCGTTTGAGACACATTTTAACACATAACCATTAAATCGACATCAGAAAAATAAATCAGAAGAAATCGGAAGCCAGTCAATGAAGTGTAGACGGGAACAGTTCTTCAGCACAGTTATACGAAATAATTTGAACCTCGGCTTACCGACAGACAGGACATGCTGAACCCTTTTGCGAAACCTGGTGTCAATTTTGTTATTTCACACACAATTCACCGCTGTTTTGCCCTTTATCTGGTTTGGCTGGATATTCGACTCTCGAAATTAACTGACGTTAACGTTTGAGTGTACTGTTGCGTGTAAAAGTAACTGCTTGTAGTGGTCCTGACTTCTGTTAGTTTTATAAAGCTAGCTTTATAAAGTTAGCCCACTAAGACACCATACCGCAGTTTGACGAAGATACAGCATTCACACACAATATAGACTCAGCGGAAGCCTGTCCTTGTCCATCGCCAGTCAAGGTAACAACAAGTACCATCATTTAATGTTTTTTTAAATAACACCGCGAGGTGTCCTCAATATCATGTATGAGGCCTCTGCTGTCTAGCGTTGGATGAAGGGATGAACCTGACGTATGCACAAAAAAGCCTCCCACATTCGAAGTAGTGCAGAGGAACTCGTTTAACCAGAATGGTCGATGTCCATTAAACTAAACAAGGATAATTATTTCTAATTAAACTGTAATCCGAGTGCCGTGACTTCAAACGGGTTTCATGGTAAAGGTTGTCCCTATTTTCCATTTTCCATCAGCAACCATTGGCGAATTAGGATAAAACTTCGTACAAGTGTTTTATTTATTTTGGACAGCCCCATTTCAAAATGGCCAATTCCCATCCATCCTTAGTTTAATATTCTGGGGTTATTTTAAAGAATAAACTCAAACATCCTTTGGCTGGGTCGGTATTGTTGAATATGGCAATTTATATTATTGCATATAAATAGCAGCTGGTGTCTATATTGGCAAAATCACATCTCTGCATACTCTAGAGACGAGAATATTGTTAAAACCACTTTTAACCATATTCCATAGAAATTGGTCACTCCCCACTCATTACATTTGATCAGTATCAACAGTTTTATTATGCTATGTATTCATCTTTAGCACTGCTCAATCGTCTGAATAATTCGTATTAATGGAAAATAGTTGACGCCTGAATTTCAACTGCCACTAAATTCTATAACCATAACGTACACTAAATGAAATATGTCATACAGATGTTGTTGGTAGGTTGTCAGTTCATTGTCAGTTTGTAATTCATATTAATGAAGTTAGTTGTACTTTGTAGACTGACTTCAAAGGTCTGTAATATTATGGGAATGATGTTAGTATCAAACTGCTGCCTCAAGTAGCATGCAGAAGCTGCTGTTATGAAGACGAACGCTTTTTGTTCACGGATGTTGACATTTCCTATAACATTTAGATCGTAACTGATCAGATTGTGTTCAAATAATATTTTACTGTCATATCCAGATCGTATACTATCAAGCTTGACATTGTCATATGCAGGTCGTTGCAACATTCAGATTGTGTTCTATCAAGGTGGACATTGCCATAAAATTATGGAGATTGTGTACTGTCATGATTAATATTGTCACTTCCAAATCGTGTTCTGTCAAAATGAGCATCAGGATTACTATTTCATATACAGACCGTGTATAGTCAGAATGAATGTTTTCATATACAGACCGTGTATAGTCAGAATGAATGTTTTCATATACAGATCGTGTATTATCTTCATTAATGTTATATTTCCAGATTCAGATGTTGTGTCGACGTCATTTGACGAGGTTGTGGACTTTGTTCCTGATACATCCGGGTCAGTCAGTCAAAAAGTGTACCAACGTGCATGCGCACGGCTGCAGCTCATTCCGTCCAAACACGTGTACAGTCGCCTGGAACAGACGGAAATCCTCCTTCCAAACTGTTTTCTAGGTCATACAGAGGTCAAGGCTCTCGCTATTGCCCTTGTGGTAAGAGAAATTACTGTTGATAATAGTTGATGTTGCAACACCTGTAGTGTTTGTAGTGGTAGTTAGAGACTGAGTTCTCGGTGTGAAATCATAAGGCACAGTTTCACGATCCAAAACTGTGTTCCACGGGAGATATCGCTTATGTGAGATCAGACGATATCTCCTAGGAGACATCGCTTTCACAGTAGATTTTGCACAATGCCCTGACAATGCTATGACGTCATGATTACGTCACAATACTATGACATCGTTGCACTGCAACTCTAATGCCAGTGCTGTGTTCAGAGATGTTACATTTTTCATTGAAAACTAACTTAAAGGAAGAATGATTTTGGATGATAAATAGAATCTCACTCTCGTGTCTACTAATATCACTTATATCAACGCTTGTTGATGAAGATATAAATATCCTCGGCAAGCCTCGGATATTTGTTACTTTATCAACTCGTGTTGATATGCTTGATATCAGTAGACACTTGGGTGAGATTCTCTATTTTTATAACGAAACCAGGGGAACGTTAATCTTAGTTCGTTAAAACAGTAGTTCGTTATATTTCTTTCGACTCACATATACATCAGGAGGTCGGGACCAGTAGAACAGCTTATAACATCTGTCAGTTCTTTATAAGATTGGTTTCGTGTTGGTATTATTACAACTTGTATATTCGTTTTTGTAATGTTTTTTTTTGTTAGTAATAGCTGGTAACGAGCTAAATGGGACGACTACTTTTAGCTCGTTAAAACCATTATTCGTTTCACGCATGTCGGCAAAAATAACAACTGGTTGGGATGAAAAAGCGATTTCTTTATATCTGCCATTTCGGTATAATCGTGTTTGTTACAAAGGTAGTTTTGCTTTGTATTATTACGGTCGAGGTCTTCTCCGACAGGTACTATGACATTCTATCAACCATATTCACTGAGCTTGACCTCTGAGTCTTAAAATGTGCTTTTACGACAAGCTTGTGCTGTTTTGGACATAATTCAAGCAGGACTTCGAATTCTTAAGGGATTGTAACAGTTTCAATTTATCAACACAGTGTTTGTTTTGTTTGGTCTCATAAACAATTTCAAAGACACAGTGATAATGCATGGACAAGGCATATTGTTTACATGGTGTAAATCTCTGAAAGTGACGTCATTGATCCTGAGTGGTCCATTAATGGGACATGTACAGCTGTTACTAACTTTGTTGTATCGTATCCCAACTGTGCAGACCGATGCTCGTGCTGTTGATCACTGGATTGTCTGGTGTTGATTATTACAGACCGCTTCCAAACAAACCATACCAGTCGGGGTTTCCTTTCGCCAAGCAATCTGAATGTAACAGCGTGTCTTCAGCATGACCAGTGAATGCATTAACCAGTGGGCTACCCTACCGCCCCTAAGATATGTACATAGTATGAATACGACAACAGACACGACCTTGATCTAAGGCTTCTGCAGAGGTCGAGTCTTGCATGCTTGCGTCCAGGTGACTGGAGCTGGCTGCTGTATCATCCGATGAAATTGTATTAAACACTTTAAGTACTGAGCACAGATTAATCTGATAAAAATACTCTCGGCAACAAAACATATGCATTTGGGAAAAGGTCGATCGTGAATAAACGATGAAGGCATTTACAGTCTGATCGTGGTAATAGAGAATCTGAGATCTTGTTTAATGCATCGGGAAGTCTGTTTCTTTTTCCAGTCTGTTTCACATAAAATGATAACATACAAATGCGAAAGTATGTATTTGTAATGAGCGATGGGATGTGCTGGAGATTTCAATTCAGCCAAGCACGGGATCTTGTTCATTAAGCGCCATTATTTATAGCCTGCGTGATCGGATCAGTCAATTTAGTGCAGTGTTATCAACGGAGGGAACCCTAAAGCAAATGCCATGCATAATTTACCGGCAGTCCCATAACAGCTATAAAATGGACATTGTGTATGCCATTTTCAGGAACTGAAGGGGAAATGTTTATTTAATGTTAACTTTACACGATCTATCGTTTTTGCTGTGGATGGGAGGCCTGACGTTAGTAAGCGTAAGGACGTCACACTGTGACGTTTTACACGAGGCCTTGTCCTTGAAATGACGTTGAAATCACTTGGGAAAACCCCAGGGAATTCCCAAGCATGAATAAGTAAAGAAACCTTCCTTATGAAACAGTTTGATCCTGGAGGCTGTATTTTAGCATACATCAATATGTTGTGAGAGTTACAGAGTTAACTCTATTGCCGTGCACGAACAACCACCAATCAACAACCAGTCAAATACAAAAATTAAATAATCGCACAGCCAAACTATCGATTTTATCTGTGTAGAGACCGACAGTGATGGTTTGACAACATGGTTGTGATTTATGCGGCTAATTTACCTTTCACTCAAACATGATGATGATGATGATGATGATGATGATGATGATGATGGTGATGATGATGGAGGCTTGGAGCGGATGAAAATCTAAAATACCCAGGATATCACTTACTGAAGCACTCTCGCTTTACACACTCAAACCCGATTAGCTGTAATCATGTAAGTCACGATTTCAATACAATCAACACAGTTTAATGCAGTGCGTAACTCAATTCGTTTTAGAAACGCTTACACATATTAATTTAGTGACTTGAAACAAATGCAAATTGATTCCTATTGAAATGCTGCTGAACTCTGGTTCATTAATCAGAATGAACTGCACGCCTCAAACTGCTGATAGATTAAACACATTCTGTCTCCAGCAATGTGCAGGATGGTTCTTCAGGCCATTAAATCATGCCGCGCGTCTGCTTACACAATGTAAGACACGACATTTCATTGCGAGTAAGCGCATCAATATGTCATAGCGGAGACAACATCGATTTGTCTGCATCCTCAGACGAAGGTAATCAAGTGTGTCATATGCAGTATCAAAGAACACGTCGCCTTTGGCTTATAAAGTTCATGTCCTGTTGACCTTTAAGGCATGTTTCTGACATATTGTCTTCTGGTACTATGCCAATGCCAGTTAGTGCAGACGACTGTTACTGCATGACCGACCACGTCCACATCTACAGTGTTGTCTATAATCGCCTCGGTGCACTCATAGACACCATTCGTGCATACCGACAGTTTCACTGTAGGCGATCAAGTACGCCGGTCATTAGCGTTTCATTCACAACTTTTCGGGTTGATTCGTCGATCGGCTTACGTGATTCCGAAGTAACGGTCTTATGATGGACAATGGTCATTTCTGTGACGTAAGCGACTTGCTCTTCAACTCGACTGATTACGAGGCACTGTATTATTGATGGGTAATTTTCCGAGATCGCAGATGTGAGTAGTGTGCACCTAATGTTTTCTTTTTATTATTCTCAGCTCCCTTAGAGGGATACGTTTCTTTTTTCTTCCTTCAAAACAACTAACCAACCTATAACTTGTCAACAGCACTGACTTTAAATCAGAGGGGTTTCTACGTTTCCCTAGGCACAGAGGAAAATTATTTTGACCTGTTAATGTGGTTATAGATATAGAAACTTGAATGCAATTTGAAGCTTAACATGTGAACATATTGTGATGTGCATATTCCATATGGACGTGTTATGGAATGTCATTGTTCCGTGGGAATACCTGGACCTGGTTCGTTCCAAAGGTTAGCGCCATGTATCATTGTTTGAACCGGTCGGGATGAAACGTTTTAGTGTGTGTATGAGCAAAATATCGCAAGGACAAGTCATTTGCGGCCGGACTTGTTGCATTTGTACCATTTGTATCTGTGTTGTTACCAACTTCCGCAATATACAGCTTCCTTGGTTTTACCCACGCATCCGTTTACTGTTTGTGAAGCATTTCACTTGGTTGGTATGTTATTCAACAAATATGGCGGCAGTTTGTAAGTAATTGAGTTTGGACCAGACAACCCAGTGATCAGCATCTTGAGCATCGTTCGACTCAGTTGGGATACGATGACATGTGTGAGCCAAGTTAGTTTGTATGGCCACCCGATCCTGTTAGTCGCCTCTTACGACATGCATGGGTCGCTGAAGACCAAGGCCCCAGGGTACTAGCGCTGCCCCACACGAAATGTGGAGTTGCCCTATAGAAACTCCATTTCCTCGATGGGCAGTGAAAGAAGAACACGTGACACGAGAGTAACGTGAAGTTTTCCCTCACATTTTCATTATTTTGCAAGTATATCAGGTTTTGCCATTTGGCATAGGGATCTAAAAATCTACAGATCTTTCTGTAATAGCTTGAAACCCTCTACAATGATTGCAGTTGTACGTTAAGCGAGGGCACCCTCCTGGGTGTCGAAACAAGATCGCGGAAGATGATCGTTTCAACACGAAATATGACATCCTCATCAGGAGACATGCGTTTTTTTAGCTGTCAGAACTAATATATAGTTATTTTAGGTCTTCATTCGCAGTGCAGGCTTTATAGCGTCATTAATTATTCAGTTATCATCGAAAAATCAAACTGTACGTGTATTTTACGTTATTACATCAAAGTTGAATATCTGCTACGTTGAATACGCCGTAATATGAAGAGTGTACGTTGTAAAACCACAACTATTAGGTGTTTTGGGAAACGAAGATTTGGTTAAGAGGGGAGAGCAAAGGCGGATCCAATAGACGGGTGGTAGCGGGTTGTGGAGTGAAGGGGTACGCACACACCCCTTTGTCTTACTTAAAGACCATTTGGCATAGGGATCTAAAAATCTACAGATCTTTCTGTAATAGCTTGAAACCCTCTACAATGATTGCAGTTGTACGTTAAGCGAGGGCACCCTCCTGGGTGTCGAAACAAGATCGCGGAAGATGATCGTTTCAACACGAAATATGACATCCTCATCAGGAGACATGTGTTTTTTTAGCTGTCAGAACTAATATATAGTTATTTTAGGTCTTCATTCGCAGTGCAGGCTTTATAGCGTCATTAATTATTCAGTTATCATCGAAAAATCAAACTGTACGTGTATTTTACGTTATTACATCAAAGTTGAATATCTGCTACGTTGAATACGCCGTAATATGAAGAGTGTACGTTGTAAAACCACAACTATTAGGTGTTTTGGGAAACGAAGATTTGGTTAAGAGGGGAGAGCAAAGGCGGATCCAATAGACGGGTGGTAGCGGGTTGTGGAGTGAAGGGGTACGCACACACCCCTTTGTCTTACTTAAAGACCATTTGGCATAGGGATCTAAAAATCTACAGATCTTTCTGTAATAGCTTGAAACCCTCTACAATGATTGCAGTTGTACGTTAAGCGAGGGCACCCTCCTGGGTGTCGAAACAAGATCGCGGAAGATGATCGTTTCAACACGAAATATGACATCCTCATCAGGAGACATGTGTTTTTTTAGCTGTCAGAACTAATATATAGTTATTTTAGGTCTTCATTCGCAGTGCAGGCTTTATAGCGTCATTAATTATTCAGTTATCATCGAAAAATCAAACTGTACGTGTATTTTACGTTATTACATCAAAGTTGAATATCTGCTACGTTGAATACGCCGTAATATGAAGAGTGTACGTTGTAAAACCACAACTATTAGGTGTTTTGGGAAACGAAGATTTGGTTAAGAGGGGAGAGCAAAGGCGGATCCAATAGACGGGTGGTAGCGGGTTGTGGAGTGAAGGGGTACGCACACACCCCTTTGTCTTACTTAAAGACCATAGAAACCTTGGTGAAAATGAAGTGCGCTCACCGTCTTTTTCATAAGTGGGCAACACCAACAAAACAAAATAGTGACGAGGTCAAGCCTTCATTCATGAGCATTTTAAGTACAAAGTTCATGTCATTCTCTTCCAACAGAGGTTGCTCCTGTCATATTTCCTAATGAGTCCATTTTTTTAAAAAAATCTCCATATATATTCATTATATTATGATTTAAAAACAGAATATATCATAGCACCAAATTGAGGAGCAAGCAGTTCGCTATTCACCCAGCATGGTAATAATTAATGATACAGGCCTACTTCCCTCAGATTTCTCGCGTCATATGTGAATCCTTTGCAGTCGAAAAAGTCCACACGTTCAAGCAGCTTTCAGCTATAGAACTAGAATTATATTTGCGTATTTTTATTATTGCATGTGCTGTCATGCTCATGTGTGATGTCTTTGCCATTGTGTCTGTGCCGTCATGCATTTGTCGTTCCGTCAACTTTTTGTCGCTGTATCTGTGTCGTCATGTCATTGTCTTTGTGCCTGTGTCGTCATGTAATTGTGAATGTGTCTTCATGTCACTGTCCTTGTGTGTGGTGTCATGTGTCTTCCGTTGTCGTTATGCCCGTGTCGCCATGTTATTGTCTTTGTGGCTGCGTCTTGTGTTTGTCTTTGTCATTGTGTATGTGTCATAAGTGTTGACTAAACTATGATGTTTCCACTTGTTTGATTTCTGCACGTGGTTTGTCTGTCCATACTCCGGTCTTGACCTGTGGGTGGTATTGCCCAGCGACACATTTAGATAACAGTATAAGTTGCTTATGCGTAGATCAATTCTCAACGTATGCAAATAACAACGAAGGACATATTTAATTTCAAATTATACAGCTGTTCCTCGACCTTCAACAGCATATCGATTGTGGATAATGAACTCATAATGAGTCATGGCGAACTGAGGATGAAACAAGCATTCATGTCGCACATGAGGACTACTCGTCGAGTTAATACTTGAACAGCCCATCCACGATGGCCGACAAACCATGATGGATTTTACACGATCCCTACACTGGACATTCCATTAGATATTTCATCGGCAATGCCGGCTGCTTTCTGTTGTTCAGTTATATCTTTTACAACATGGAGCCAGTTTCGTTTCACCTACATGTTTTAACATACAAAATAGGTTTGGTTCGTCGGTTTCAGTGGTGTGGTCACGTGGTTAAAAGGACCTAAATTTGGGAACAATATTTAAACATTGAGATTCCCTTATTCTAAACATTAACGATAAACGCGATACGTAATTCCGCGATTCCGACTTCATCATGAGCGGAATCAACAAATCGTAATGGTAGCACGATTGGGACATTCGACATCAACAGAACATGGTTCAACATGGTAGCTCCAGTGCTTGTAAGGGAACGCGAAAACAATACCATCCCGAGGCCAATGACAAACAACAGTTGCCGTCAATGCTGTGAAATACATGTACGTTTATGGATCAGAAAGCTTACAAGGAGCCTGTCATTTGTGGAAAAGTCGCCCATATATATGAAAGCCGATGTCGTCATCGTGGTCGTAAGCTGGAGGCGCATGCCTCTTCTTTTAATGGCGACGTATTGTATCTAAATCTGCAGAATTTTGTGTCTCGGCCTCTATGCAGAAAGTTTATGGAGTATCAGAGATGTTATAGCTACTTATCATTTGTAACAACGCAGTACAGATAGAGGTGAGCTACTGTACCCTGCCACTACAACTGGAAGGCCGTATATATCTGAAGCATCCCTGGTGCTTCCCTCAAAAGGCGTGGGCCCGTTCCACAAATCGATCTTAACGCTAATGTGATCGTAACTCCTTAAATTACTTTCATGTTGGCTAACGGTCGTCGTAGGGCTAAGTTTGTTTGATGGAACTGGACCCAGGATTCTTGCGTGGAATAATCGTGTTTGGGCCGGCCTAGACACTCTTATACCCAACAACCTAATACCGACAATGCGATTTACGGACTTCGCTCAGTGATGAGCTTGATGTCTTGCCATAGTACCCATAAAACGTTGATCATAATATCAATCACTGTGTTTTTCTCATCCAGACGTTATAAGCTCATATCACAGGAAACAACATATAGATTAAGCAGCACGACATCCATGATGTGTATCACTGGTTTATCTGGCGATTGCAGTGATCATATCGTTGTAAATTATCATTCCAGCTCATGTTAACTGATGTGTATAAATAGTGTGAAGATACTGTTTTTGCGATATTTACTAAATTTCATGTTTTCGTCCTTGCATTAAGGTTGAAGCGATCTTGGCATTGGTGGCTGGTTGTTAGATGAGCGAAACACGATCTGTTATAATTGATTCAGACCAGTAAAACCAAAACACATCAGTAGAATCTTGAATACAACCCCTGTTGTCCAAACTTATCATCCAGCGTCATTTCCATCATGTATCTGAAATCTGTGTATGTACACGTTTCAGGTTATGTTTAAAAAGGCACTGAACTTCGAAAAGCCATAATCAAATTTCATTAACAATACATTTTATCGTATTTTTAGCAAAATAACACCGTCCATACGCTTGATCTCCATGGCAACGAGATTGGAATCGCTGGGCTGAAGTATGTTGTTGAAATGTTGCAAGAGAACAGATCTATTATAGACCTGGTAGGTATGTCTATGTATATATTAAGCCACATGGGTTAGGGGTTGTGGTAGGGATGGGTGTATATTTTTTTGCGTAATTTGAAATAGTGGTACCAAGAAATTTTTATTATCTCTTCAACAATATGAAGACTTAAGCTGGTAAATGTGTTTGGTATAATTGTTCATTCACCGCGCACCGTTGATATTGGCAATGCTCTGATCCAAAGTATCTGGTTTTGTCCACCATATAGTGCGTACAATGATGATTGTCGGTTTGAAACCGGTTTTCAGTAAACTGTTTCATTTTTCTGCATCTCGTTGCTACAGTTTATTTCTATCTACTATTTTAGTAGGGTACGTCTGCTCTAGTTGCATTCCAATTTCATAATAGACAGGCATATATTTTTCTCTTAGGTAATTGATTTCATAGTAACAAAAGATATTGTTTTTCATTTTTTCAGAATCTATCGTTCACTGCCTTAAGAGACGGTGGCGCAGAAATTATCGCCAACTCTCTTGTCCGAAACACGTCCATTGTTAAGCTCAATATATCGGGTAAGTGGACTTGAAGACGTGCAAATGATACACCGACGTTGGTAGACGGTAGGTACGGTCCGGGGCAAATCGTGCACTTTGCAATGACGCACTCTGCAGTGACGCACTCTGCAATGACGCACTCTGCAGTGACGCACTCTGGAATGACGCACTCTGGAATGACGCACTGTGCAATATCAAATACAGCAGAACCCGCCCGTAATCAGCTCAACATACACTCGTCTCAACGTCCAAGTGC
Source organism: Haliotis asinina (assembly GCF_037392515.1). NCBI lineage: Eukaryota > Metazoa > Mollusca > Gastropoda > Lepetellida > Haliotidae > Haliotis > Haliotis asinina. The sequence goes on from NC_090281.1 coordinate 84,527,266, forward strand.
ATGGTCGTGCTTGATAGACAATGATTATTAACATCCACAGACACATCACATAAGGAAAATGTCTGGCTCCCATAGACTAAACCTAACGTCTGTCGAAGGACAATAAGTTGCGTTCACACCTACACGTGTCACAGAGCGACATATGTGCATAGAATCTTGACCAGATAGTCCAGTGATTGACATCATGAGCATCTATCAACACAACTTGGAAACAAGATACTACTATACTAGAGAAGCAAGCAGAAACAAAGTGAAAGACCACATAAAGAAATTTGTGAAAAATTAGCAATGATACATGTATATTCAAAGGTAATGTATTTGATGCGATTGCCACATGCATATTTAGGCGTACTTTATTTCGGAATTGTTCTTGATAACACTCTTTTGGTCACAATTTTCAAGTGTACACTTCTCTTGTCCAACAGTTCAGCATGTATTCCAATACGGTTTCACTCGTCCACATCCGGGTCAGAACTGACCATCACCGACCCATGCTTGTCGCCTATCGGGATCGTAATGGCTTAAAATCGGTGCTTATGATGTTGATCACCGGATTGTCTGGTATAGGCTCCATTGTTTTCAGACCACCGCCATGCCGCTTGAATATTCCTAGGCGTGGCCTTAAACAACAGAAAATCAAACCATAGCAACATGAATTTGTATGTCCTCACAACAACACCATATGCTGGCGAAGTCAGTCATTAACATAAAACGCACGGAAATAGTTAGCGTGTAACGTACTGTCAGTGCCACCAAGCACAGGTCGATCGGATAAACAAAATGCTTGTGTTATCACATAAATCCTAAAATATGATTTGCCCTCCAGTCATCAAACTTTTGTCATGTAGTACAAATGCCTACAGGTTCTAACAAATAGCATGTTGTCTTTGCAGGGAACGATTTCCAAGAGAATGATGCGTACTTCATCAGTGAGATGGTTCAGGTGAGACAGGATGTTTCCTCCACATATCTTATTGATCAAACGCTGATTGTCTATACACAGCTAACTTGATTATCTATATTACACATGGCTGCACATGATACGAGATCAAAGAAATGTTCGGACATCAGCTATGATAATAATTGACTATAAGGCAGGTAACGTGTTTTGTTTGTTTCTCCCCATTTCCGGAAATCGATGTGACCGCAATGGATTTTTGTGTATCTACATTAGATTTTTTGTTCGTAAGTATTGAACACATCACTCAAGTTGTATGTGAGTGCGTTCAGTGTTTCCTGCCCTTGGTTAGTTCTAAATGCTACCTTAGGTCAACATCTGAAACGCACCAGTGAACAACGTATTTATCTCACCGAACACGTCAATGTTAATTTGAAACTGTTTGAAGCATGGGTATCCGATCGCAAGCATAGGCCAACGTGTGTGAATCAAACGATTCGAAATGTATATCTTGCTGCCTTTGTGAAGTCGCCGCGGTGTAATTCCCCTTCGTGATATTCACGGAGACTAAATTGGAACGTTTTGACAAAATTTACTTATTGGAATTCGAGGCAAATCTTCTCGTAGCCATAGCTAGATTTTGCAGAGGACACATGGAAGAACAGATTTAGTGTTATCTCCCTTGCATCGATTTGCATTCGCTAAACATCTGTAATATCCGTGCTTCATGCGTAATTCCGAATGAGTTGCTTTTCGCAGCGGGGTACATTGAAAATAACAGAAGAGCTTTCAGACAGTCAGAAAACGACATTTATGTGTGAGGTAAGATGATAATACTTATATCCTCCGCCACGTGTAATTTTATTGCATTTGAGCTCCGCAGAATTTAGAATCCGCGCGCATTACTGTGTGGTATTGTGTAGCTTTAAGTCGACTCCTTTGATTGTGTCGCTTACTCGTGCATGTTAGAAAGCTGCGAAGGTCGGTTCGAATCACAGGTTTCCCCCAACTTGGCCTGACCACCCAATCACGTTAATCAGCTGTTCTAACTACTGTATTCACTTGTCTATATTAAGAGTGTTTAAATATAAAATATGCAAATATAAAATCAAATTTATCTCAAGTAGACAACGTACCATTTACTATCGTAACTCTGCCAGCACAACGCAATAGGGTAAGGTTAACCCAAGACAAGCTAACGTTCGGTTCCTCAGTAATTTTTCTTCCACCTCGAAGAGTGTCCTAAGTTATATAGAGTATACAAATGCGCTTCTACACTTATAAATAAAATTATTCCTTCATCATACTTTGATAAAAATATATTTTTCACTTGCAATGGAACAAAATCTGATTCTGTCAAGGTAGACAAAAGCGACACGCGGTTCAACTGAATGCAATCCTCTACTCGGGTAATATATATGAACTTAGCGTTCCAATTCAACAACTGCTATCCAATATATTTGTATGTTACCGTGTGGAGATAAGGCTTTGTTGAACGTTGGAAGTAAGTGGCATTATGTCAGCGCTGCTTTGAATAGGATATCTGTAATATCTTGACGTTACGTGGAGATGACAGTAGTCGAGTTCGTCTTCGCTTATCTATATTATGTTCAAATTTCCAATACAGGAATGCAACACCATAACAACCGATACACCCTGTGGGTATATTGGGTTTCTAATTGGCTTTGATACTTAGCATTAACCGTTAATGATCCCGTTACGAGAAGTTTATTATATCACTTCTCCTTGGTTACAGCGTTGTGGGACATGAAAGGGAACCTCTTTCGTATCCATGGGAACTAATGATATTTTCACTGTTTATGGATTAAGTGTGTAATAACATAGGCTTGCTTACCCTTGGTGCGAACATCACAAAAGGAAAAAAATAAAATAAAATTACTCCTTACAATCTCATTTTCATTTTGTATTGTTGTAATTTTTCTGCGTTTGATCTTGTAAAAGGTGAAGTGAAAAGATGATGAAATCTAGGAGTTTGAAAAAGGTGCCGTTTTATACTTGGTGATGAAGGTGCGTTTTTTTGTCTGTGCACGACAATATATCCCGTACTTAAGACACTTGGGCAAAGAAAGCTCATTTCAGCGACATAGTGGCTACATGAGAGCATGTTAGTTTGACGTGAGAAATTATCCGAGTGATGATAGCCTTCCTTTTACCTGGCGATGGTTACTGAAAACATAATACGGGCGAATGGAGGATATGTGCCTACGATGATACGTCTAAAAATCAAAGGGGCGCAGATCTCAACGGCGACATTCTCCCTCCCCATTTCAGTAGAGCTAATGGGGCAAACCAGGTCTGACCGTTGCTCTTTTATGGTGACAATATACATTATTGCGGAGCATTTTCTAAATCAGTCAGTTAATCCATAAGTTATTCATATACGACTGATCGCGAATGGCCGTATGGACAAAGGTATTTGTGAGGATCCGCATGTTCGAATCCACGATATAATGAGCACTGTACTGGGTATAGGTTCATCAAGTAGCCTCCTCTTCCACAGCAGCGCCACTGAGATCGCAACTCCCTTACTTCAACACAAACTTACGATCGCATCTTGGAATGGACCGCTGGGCATCTGAATGGAAAGTTGGGGAAATAATACAACTATCATATCATTCAATGAAAGAAATAATACCATCCTCATTCCGCCGGATGCCATTTTACCGAAACAAAAGGAATCTCATGACATGACGGAGCGAAGATTCACGTTTCTAGTGTGTAGTATTTAATTTATTACCAATATGAATCACGAAAACATATTGTCTGTAATGCACATCAAACCAAAACCATGCATATAAAACAAAGGTCAAATCTTGAGTTAAGTATTTCTTGAGCTCGTCATAATTAGGCCAACGGCAACATGGCAACGGAAGGGATTCTCACCTTCAGTCGGCCACTGATAACGCCCAAATAATAGACTACAGATGTCAGTTCCTATATGCTACAACATGAGGATATCTGCATGCTTGATATATAATGCCCGGGAATGAAAGTTTACAATTAAATGTCGAATTTACTGAAATAGAACACAACCATTATCGAAACTTCATCACGGTGGATCAGTGGCGGGATACTAAGAACGTGGTTCCAAAACTCAACTATGTATTATGTCGATTTTCACCCTAATCGTATCCAGCGTCACCGTAAACGACGTGGACTACAAACTATTTACAGTTAATGGATTAAATAGCACTTTCTTTTAAGCGATAGTGTACCATCCCTGGTCACCGATGACGTCAACGTTGTTTCAACGCAACCATCCCCTTGTGTAAGTAATGTCTATGAGTGTCGTCAGCGTTACGCGAGAGTTTTACCGATTTGACACGAGCTTCCCCTCAGCCCGACGTCTATCGACCTAGAGAGTCTACCTGTCATAGTGTATGTCAACACGACTTGCAAAATGTCACTTAGTAAATCAAGACTTGTGCAATTATTGTGTGAAGAATCTCAACTCTGAAAGATAATTGTCCTGATGCTGTTTGGTTCCCTCCCTTCCACAGACAGTTAGAATTTACTTTTCCCGGAAATACGTGACCCCGTCCCTGGTTGCCTTCTTGTGTGATCCCCAATAACGCGCACGGCATACGTATTGGAAATATAATATCTTGGTAGTTACAAAATGTGACAAAGGTTGTTATTTTCCTGTTTTCCGGAATATTATAATATCTTTTCTTCCTGTGAATGTTACGTCGCCTATGTAGAATATGATGTCAGCGATTTCCTATCTCCCTATATGACGCAGCATCAGTAATTACAGAATGTGTTGTTGTGATAATAGTATTTCAGACCCTGGTTTAGGTATGTTACAGCTGATGTTACCAGATATGGAACTAGTCTTCCTGTTAATTAAAATACATGAAAACACACGAGAAGCGCATAATGTTGTATAACTGGATATCGGATATCACTGCCTCAGTAATATCAAACGGTCAGATATATTACAGAACCTTTTGTCGTGATGATAGTATTTCAGTCCTTTACAGAAATATGTTATAATATATTCCACTGATAATGGAAGTTATCTTCCTAAGAAAAACATGATATGGTGTAATTTAACTAAATCGAATTTGACCTCTACATTAAATATTTATAATAAGTCACCCGTGAAGATCCGGGTTAGAATTGGTCTTCACCAGCCCTTGCTTGTAAAAGACGACTTACGGGAAAGTGTGGTAACAGGGATCGCTGAATTGGCTGACACATGTCATCGCATCCCAAATGCGTAGATCGATGCTCATACTGCTGATCACTGGGTTGTCCAGACTTGATTATTTAACGCCGCCATAGAGCCAGAATGTTGACTAGTGAAGCGTTAAACAACAAACAAACAAAGCAAAAACAAAAACCTACACCACCACCGGGTTTATTTCTGGAGTACAATACCCATGAACGCGTGTAGACCAGGGCCGGAACAGGACTTTAGAAGCCCAAGCTTGACGTAACTAATCGGATCGGGTGGTCAAGCTCTCTGGTTGATGGTTCATCCATGTCATCGAATCCAAATATACTGTAAATCGATGCCACGGTGTCAGAAGTCGGTCCTGGTCCTGCTATGTTTTACAGACAGCAGTCATATCGCTGGTATATTACTATATGCTACATTAGACAGCAAACAAATGAACAAACGACGGTTACACTTGACACAAAACATTTAGTCATTAATGTGCATTTGAGGCAATAAAATTGTCCCGTATTGATGGAGATGTATCTAATATTAATGGTTAATTAAATATAGTGATGTGACCATTCCCTTGCTAATATTGAAATATCCCCAATGTCCCAAAATTGACATTAAAATTTTAATGACAATAGTTCATTTTAACTACTCCTGTTCTATCTCCTGAGCATTCATCTTAACTACCGCCATAACCAAGCCACTGGGACCACTATTTTTGTAATTCTAGTTTTTTATAACCACTGAACTCCATAGGCAATTAAATATACAGTAAGTAGACGTTATTAAAGTAATTTAGCAGTATTTCAAATACTTCCATTCATGTGGATCAAGTATGTGTCAAAGTATAGTTTACTTTATCTGAATCACACATTGCACCCATGTGGGTTGTCGAACTGGAGTGCAAGCTTCAACCACAAGGCTAGCCCGTGTTGGGCGGTTTGACTCCTGTGAGTTTCTAAGACGTCGGTCCTGCCCCACAACGAAGCACATGTGAAACACATGGTCTCACCTTAGGCAAGTGAGTTTGTTCAAACATTGGCTGTGTTCACCCAGCTGAAAACGGGTACCCGGTGAGAAAAAACCACGTGAGTATAACCTTAGAGCGTCTAACAGGCAAGTTGGGTGATCCGGGGTAATAATGATTACCAGTGGGTTAGCGCTTTGAGCATGCTTTGTTGCATGGAGATAAGCGCATTATAAGACTTATTTATTATTGTTTACCCCATCGCAAGAGTCAGTGGGAACATGATGCAGTATGACATTTCCTTGATTATCACACGACTGGTCCTAGCATGTAAACTAAGCGACATGCTCTGGGGTTATGGCCATCATGAGAAGCGATGTGTTCCGGAATTAAGACCGGCTACGTCTTTAGAAATGTCCTCTAGCTCTACATCATGCAGCTCGTCGATCTTGTTGAGTGAAGTCCGACGGCGAGGATACATACACACGCATTTTCGTACATAAACACGCATTTACATATACACACGCGTACATGCATCCATCCATCCATACATACATCCATACATCCATCCATCCATCCATACATACACACACACACACACACACACACACACACACACACACACACACATACATACATACATACATACATACATAATTACATACATACATACATACATACATACATACATACATACATACATACATACATACATACATACATACTCTATATAAGACTCGCCTTTATCTATATTTGCACGGTAGTTTTTGTACAGGTTATTCCCTAACTATGGCTTTCTTCGCACGTCAAGCGAGGCCGCCGTGAAATAACTGCAACACAAATCAGCTTTAAACACAGCTCACTCACCCACTCACTTACTCACTCAAACTTGATTGTTAAACAGTACGGAATTGAAACACTATATCAAAGCGTCACGACAACAGAATCACCAGTTCATCCTCTGTATTTGTTAAGCTGAAGTCACGCACATCGTGTTCTCCTTGAAGACTGTTCACAATCAATAAGGGTCAGCTATACTTAGGGAACCAGAACAATGCGGCAGTGGCACTATGTGCCTTTGGTACTTAATACTTCCAATCCATCCTCTAGAGTCCCGAGTAATTGCCCTGTAGTTGACGTTGTAACAAGAAACCATACCGGCATGACTCTTAGGAGATAGGTTACAAGATGAAGAACGTCCTTTTATGGGTCCTTTGGCAAACCTAGCCTCGGGTCTTGACGTTAATTTAGTCAGTCATGAGACGAATCCGTTTGAACACTTGTTGTTAGACACACCTCAACACAATATCCTTTCGTATTTGTTCGATGAAGGTTTTTGCTGTAACAGTTCTGTGATAGTCAATATTGTTAATACTGTCAATTTGGCCAAATTCAGTTAGCAGCATTTCCAAATATTTCTAAATGGCAATAGAAAATATTGCTCTATGGTAGATCACGTGACATGTGTTTTATGGATCTACTATTGGACTCTTCATAATGAAGATCAATTACAGAACATATATATGTCAATGAATACAAATTAACCGTCAAAGTTTCGGTGAAAATTCTCCCGGGGTCATGAAGCTTCATCTCCTCCCTTGACATATGTAATCCTTCAATAATCCGGAATAACAATGATTAACTATACATGTGAATAATTTATACTTACAGAGTATGTACTCTAACTGATTCAGCAGGATTAGGGACTGTAGTGGAGTTTGGTGGGTAAAGTGTTCGTTCGTTTCGACGGAGGCCTGGGGAACAATGAAGGTGTTTTCTTGTGTCCTGCATCGTGACATTACTGGATTATTGTTGGGTTACATTGTTCTGTTGCCCTAGGTGACATTACTGGGTTATTTTTTTGCCGGGTTACATTGTTCTGTTGCCCAAGTGACATTACTGGGTTATTGCCGGGTTACATTGTTCTGTTGTCCCAGGTGACATTACTGGGTTATTGCTGGGTTACATTGTTCTGTTGTCCCAGGTGACATTACTGGGTTATTGCTGGGTTACATTGTTCTGTTGTCCCAGGTGACATTACTGGGTTATTGCTGGGTTACACTGTTCTGTTGCTTCAAGTGACATTACTGGGTTATTGCTGGGTTACACTGTTCTGTTGCTTCAAGTGACATTACCGGGTTATCCCCATTCGTAACTCATTCCATCTCTCACTTGATGGCTGTGAATGGCAGCACTAGGGTCAATGTCGCTTTTATTTTTCATTTGCATCACAATGACTGAGCCTTAAAATATTAGATGTATAGTCGTTCGACTCCCGTTTCGCCCCGAGCTTGTTGCTGGAATCGTCGGCGCCATTCACGCGCTGCTAAGTTTCACCCAAGTGGCTAATGTCTCAGGCATAGATCACTTCCGGCTTTCTTTCCTCAATGAACTTTCATGCTGAGGTATTAAATCTGTTAAACGGGCATTTAGTTAAACTCACTCACTCACCCACTCACACACTCACTCACTCGCTAACTCGCTCGCTATAGCCGCGAGTGTTCTTTGACGCCGCACTTCACAATATTCCAGGTACATGGTGGTACTCACCATGAGAATACCAGACAGACCGTGTGTGATAAAAACACGTGTCGGCATTTCCATGTGACAGGTCAACCACAAAGCTATCACTAAATGTAATCAATTGCCCAAGGGGAACTTCTATCCACGAACAATATTCCTTTACACGTTACCATACCCTGTGCTTGTCGGCGTCTATTTGTACTCATTGTTAACGATCAAGAACCTTCACTACTGGGAATCACGACAAATGCTAGTGGCTCCCACAAGACCAGGCAGTCCAACACCTACACTAGTGCCAATATCCAACTCCGTAGCATGAACCTCACACCAGGTCCCAAGAGACAAGTCTCGAAGGAACAGCAGTTTTTATCATTACGCTGCTGAGTTATAGTACTGTGCCAGTTCTTCCTTTGAGAAGCAATCTAACGTTCACGGCCAGTGCCGTCACGCTTTGTTTAGTACTGAACATTGTATGACCTACCACATGAGAAGTATCAATGGCTTTACAACCCTGAAGCGATCAAAAACAGTTGATCATGTTTGGCCAGACTGGACATTGCATGATGACATGTGTGCGTGACTGTAGCCCATCCGAACTCTAGACCAACGGGATGAAGGCTAAATTATCACAGATGATATATAGGGATGGTATCCTCCCCTGAGCCCGGCACACCATCTCGTACACTGTCTGCTAACATTACAATATTTGATAAGGTTAGCTGATCCCGTGCCCTAGCGTCGCTTTTCTAGAAGATGAAAAAGCACCAAAAGACACTCGATAGTGTTTCACATAATATGTTCAAGGATATTATTGAGTCCGGTATTACGCTCTTGTCATTTCTGGTCATGCTCTGCAACGGTATTTGGACCATAACGACTGTATTCTAACATGCACGGTGGACAGTGACGCTTATTGTCGTGAGATATGGCATTATGATTATCTTGGAGCGTGACCTTCGACCATGATGAATTCTGACAGGTTCGATCAGTTTGGAAGAGTTGTCTGGTATGTCATTCCTCATTGAAACACGAGTGAACGAGAGCATTGTTATGGCGATTACAACAAAGTACACATAAGATTTTTGGTTCCATGTCATTCTCAACAGAGCAACTCTTCCTCCCAAGATATACTGGACAAAGAAGTTAGGGATATATCCCTAACTAATTTTGTCCAGTATATATACAGTCCTGGTTACAACATTCAGGGCCTCGGATAAGTTTATGAACAGGTGTAGGATATTTCCAGATGTGTTGCATCTGCGTCAAGCATGAGGCAGGTCCCTGTTTTGTACGAATACCTCTGATGGGCCTTGTGCATGTTATCACATAGCATAGTCTCTATTTATTTCATAGTGATTCATGGCCACATGGTCATAATAAAGGTGACATTTATAAGCACTCTGCTTTCAGCAGCGATTTCAGGTAAATAAGGAAAGGGGCCTCTCACATTGATTCCATCTGGACATAAGCCTAGAGGACCCAGTACATATGGCCAACGTTTACTAAGCTGTCAAATACTTAACTAAAGTTCTGTGATAAAACAAACGACCACGGGAAATATTGCGGCTATGTCAAGCAAAGTGCTATAATATTTGCACTATGCCATACTCTATGATGTCGACAGGATAGCCCTGTGGTGACAGCGTTCACACGTCCCGCCTCAGGCCAGGGTTCGATTTTTTTACATGGGTAGGTGTACCCCGCCGCGATATAACTGGACTATTCCTAAACATAACATAAAATCCAGCTCACTCACTGCACTCTGATATCAAATGAAGTCTGTCATATACGTTAACGTGAGAGTTTTCGTTTCTGTTGACCATCAGCAATGGAAATCGCCGGTGGCAATTAAGGAGATTTGCATTCTTTGTCGTAAGGTTCTTTATGTAGGTTTTAAAGCTGAGGTCTGACTCGAAAAAGTAAGGCCAAATGTCGACGTGTTAGGGACCATGTGTAAGAATCGGAGTTGGCAGTATTCCAATTTAGATATTACAAAAATATATTTTACAGTATATTCATTGAATCCATTCTTCTTCAGAAATCCAAGACACTTCGGGAACTTAACCTCAGCCACAACTGTTTCCGGGAAAATGGAGGAGTGTTCATTGGCAAAGCCATCGGTAAGTATATACCTGAAATAAAGTCTCAGATATAAATTACAATCAGTTGTAGAGGTATTGAGTGTTTTGTATCTGGAACATCCTATTCCAGTAACAGATTCCAATTTGAAACGTGTCTAATTCAGTTACAATTGTAACGTCGTTGTAAATACCGAATCAGGGCCAAGATTTCCGAAGCTCCCATTGCGCTAAGATAGTCATAAGTGCCATGTATTAGCATTAAGTTCTGAAAATCTTGGCGGTAAAAGAGCTTCGAAAATCTAGGTCCGGGGTGTCGTAGTACAAAGAGATCTCAGCTCCAAGGAGACCGTAATTCCCATACTTCAACATTGACTTAAGGTAGCCTTAGCGCTAATGTTGTTTTGTACAACAGCACCCTGGTGTCTGTCGGAAGAGAAGCACCTCAAAAGGAAAGACGTCATCTTGAAAAATAATGACGTCATCATCAAGGGTGAATGGCAGCTTCTAAACTGGTTAGATGTGTTGAATGCTGTTGTATTTTGGCGACTGTTTGCAACCTAGGTTTGATAACGTTAGTAACGTTTCGGTCCAATCATTTTTCTTAAAAAAATTGCATTTTAATCCGGACGACCCCCCCCCCCCATCCCCAACACACACACACACACACACACACACACACACACACACACACACACACACACACACACACACACACACACACACACACACACACACACACACACACACACACACACACACACACACACACACACACACACACACACACACACACACACACACACACACCTTTTTTGAAAATGACTTATGATCACACTGAAGATATTTTTTTTGCTTTGGCGTATAGCAACTTACGCTTTTAACAATTTTGTGGTAACCATTTTGTTTTAATGACAGTTTGATGACACCCACAGAGCTTCATTAAGATACTGACGCGCTAATGACAATACATTCTCTTAACACAGAGGCTATACTTGTCATTTCCCCCTACGTAGGAGGATATGACAGGAGTAAGCTGTGTGGGAAGAGATGAGAAGGTGTCAGTAGAACGTTAGTACAAGTGTACGTTAGTACAGTATATATATACTGACATGGGGTCGAACCTTCGGTAGCAAGCACACAACCAAATTATCGTTTTGAATGTTTGTCAAGAAAATATCACACGTGCTCCCAATAATGTGATTTCACAATGATCATGTGAAAAACCGCGATGTGCCGAGAAGCCCCAGGTTACAAATTAATAGCTTTATTCAGAGACCCATGACTTTATTTCATGGAAGTTATTCAATTTCACAGCAAGCATGGTCCATCCGTAAAGAAGCGGTCTCTTATAAAATTCTGTTCGCAAATACACTTTCCTTAAATTAGTCGCTATTAATCAACTATCTGGAGGCAAAACGGATCCAATTAGATGACATGTATTGAAATCTTAATTATGATCAACGAATCGTGGTGTAATTCACATATCGTGTTGATTATTTATAAACATCACGGAAAATCACTGATTAGTCTTAATGTGACTGAGGACATTTTTATGATTATTGAAAAGGTTGCTTCGGTGAAAATAATGGATTCTAAAGTTTCAATTTCTTTTTTATTTCATTGTGTGCGCTTTGTAGTTTACATGTGATATTGTCCTAACTTTTTATTCAGTTTGATTATGTTTTTTTACGATTAATTATGTTTGTCCCTTCTGTTTCTGTTGGCACATGTTAGAGATTCTATTTAATATCGGCATAAAACTCCTTAATAAAGTTATTTAAAGAAGAACAAATTTGTAAAATTGGAAAACCGGACATCTCATTATTCGAATGTTTGAAAACATTCTCTACAGTTAATGAGCTTTGTTTTTATATGAATGTTGCCAAATCAAAGCAAAATATCGCTAATTATGACAATTAAATTTTAATCTGTTTCTTGTGTGGATAATATGACATGATTTATGTTAAGACAGATCTTACAGGGCGCCCTTAAACACATGCCCAAGTCTCACCATGTACATGATTGGGTCTTAATGAGACCTTGTATAAAACCTACTCGCAAGTTATGCGTGTATTTATAGGAGTTCGCAAATGTGGACGTAATTGGAAGGCCTAGTTACATTCAATCTGGGAATAAAACAGTTTCCCGTGCAGTCCCGAAATACCTGCTATTAATCATACGATTTTTCCTATGCAATCTTAGATTTTTCTCAGGTTAATCTCAAGGTTTTTTACCTAGTTTGTAAATGTCTGCAGAGGAGGAGAGTAGACGATCATTGTACAAGGCCAGATTGTAATCTGAATTAATTTATAGTTTCTTATATTAGTCTAGATTATCTGCTAAATCAGATTTCTTTAGTGAGTGATTGAGTGCGTGAGTTAGGTGGAAACTTCCAGCTTCGTCTCAGACATTTACCGTGGTACAATGTGGAGACTGACAGGCGCGCATTCAATATTTTCTTAAAGTCTTAAGTGGAATCATGTAACGCCTGTATTTGCTTATCGACCGGTGATGTTGAAATTTAATCCTTTATGACTTCAAGACTCAGTTTGACTACATGTACTACAGTTCGGAATAACATTTATGGAAATTTGCCACCCTTACATTGGGGACCAAGGCGGTAAATGTAATTCAACTCAAGCGGCACCTATTTGTTTATTAATAAAATATTTGAAGGGGGGCACTCATAGGTGACAGTTATATAACTTTATCATGAATAGGGCAGGACATTTAAATATACGACGCTCTTTCAATCTTTAGTGCTGCTTGTTTCATCGACAGCGTGTTTGTATGTTGTCATGACAATATATGGTCTACTTATGATTGTTTGCGTCATGGCCCGCTGTTCAAAGTGTCCAAAGCCGTAAGACGTCAGGTATTTAATGTGTCCAAGGTGCAGCGCCATAACAGTTATTATTACCCACGTGGTACTTCCTAAAGGTGTTTCATAACAAAGTGTTATGACACATATGTGTCACAACACCTTCGAGTGATTTGATTGGCTAATACGTGAACTTTGACATTACTGGTACTACTTTCATCACTCATTCCATTCATGATTTTCATCCAAGTTTTCACACCTGAGAGCATGTAAAACGAAAACACTTCTATGGAATTAGATAACATTTATTTCATTTAGTGTGGTTACTAGCATTATTTTCAATTCTATGACAACTCAAGTTTCTGTAATAAAAACGAAAATAAAACAATCTATAAAAATACGTAAACAAATACGTCTAGTAGGGCTCTCTTGAGTGTAAACAAATATGGCGTCGCCCGTAAAAGTTAATGATTTCGTCAAAATTGACGGACAGCTGGTTGGAAGAGTTGTGAATGTTATCAAGAGATTGAATACCTTCTGCGTGTATGTTGTCAGGACTGCACAGTAACGAACAACATCAAAAGACGAGTGGCGCTCTTGTATCTCTATCACTGCCACTGTCAGCCGCATCCATTCGCGTCCTCCCGCACAAACATATTGTCACTGCCATGCCTCCCGTGGTTTCTTATGTAGGGGTCAAAAGCACTTCCCAGAAACTAAACACAATAGGCTTGAAATCGTCTTCGTTAGAGGTTGTAGGCTGTGTTTTCAGATGCAATTTTCGGTGGAGTCTTCAACATAAACATCGAATCTCGACAAGTGGGAATTCCAAGCTGAGATGAGAAGGCGTCACTGGCATCCTGCGCAAAACGTCGCCGAATTATTTACAGTAACTCGTCCTCCGATGAAGAACATTAAGCTCAACTATTTGAGACATACAATTCCCTGTTATTCACATTCATCTTTGCTGTTGAGTTTGCCACGCCTAATTAAATGCTCCCAAGAATCTTCTTCTTTGTGAACACGTCTCAGCATGACGACTAGCCCGACAGTGATAGGCGACTGACATTCAGGCAAGATTTAGGTAACGTAGTCAATTTCAAAACATTTACACTTCGCAAGTGTTTTGATGAATATTTTATTGCTTTTGAAAAAAATCCTGAACTGAAAAGAATTAAATTTTGATTACGACTTGATGCTGTCCTAATTTGTTCATTTTCTTGTGATTAGGCGCCGTATAAGAAAAACATTGCCTCTACGCAGCGTACGTTTTCTAGGAGTGAAGCGGTTGACATTCCAATCACCAATATGATGTACTAATCCGCGTTACATGGTTCTATATATATAGGAAAGCAAAATATTGCTTTATTTTAACGATATTTTCACTTTTTAGAAGGTGGGTAATAAATAGGATACAAAACTCTTTCCTCTTTCATATCAAGTTTATGTCCCGAGTGAAATAATTTTGGTTTGTCACGAGCTTTTAGCTAAAGCTCGTGACAAACCAAAATTATTTCACTCGTGACATAAACTTGATATGAAAGAGGAAGCTCATTTAATATCCTATAATTATTTACCGAAATGTGATCAAGTCATATAACTGAATTATGGGTGACAGCTCGTCCTAAAGACGAATGTTTTACAAGATGTCACTGGGGACATTATTGGTTGTAGGAGCTGTAACCGGACGGGGAAGGAAACTGGAACACCTCATCATGTCAAAGATTGTTTTGCTTAACAGTGTCTATTTCTCAACGATAAAGAAAACCTTGATGGCATGTATTGTATAAACTTTACTGCTATTTTGATAGACCCTTGTTCGACTCCCACATGGGTACAGTGTGTGACGTCCGTTCTGATGTCCGCCGCAGTGATATTGCTGGAATATTGGTAAAGGCAGTGATATTGCTGGAATATTGGTAAAGGCAGTGATATTGCTGGAATATTGGTAAAGGCAGTGATATTGCTGGAATATTGGTAAAGGCAGTGATATTGCTGGAATATTGGTAAAGGCAGTGATATTGCTGGAATATTGGTAAAGGCCACGTAAACGTACACTCACTCAACCAAGCAGTACCATGGTACCGCATGGATAACAGTATTAGGTTTTAGCAGCTGTGTAACCCAGGTTACAACTGGCCTCCGACGACCAATGCTAATAAAGACCAACTGATTTGCAAAAACAGTTATATGACTTGGCCGGATATGTTTTACTTCCGTGTGCGAAATACGCATGTTGTCGGAAAGTGCACGCTAAACATCATCATCATCATCATCATCATATGTTAGGAAATATGAAATGATTGGGAATTCTTGGCGTTTTTTGTGTGGTATCGCTAGCAGAGAGTGTGTGCATTTATCGGAACTTGAAATTGATGTGGAATCATCTCTCAATGATTTTCTTTCAGCTGTGAACGGTTCTTTGAAGAGTCTTGATCTCAGCTGGAACCATCTCCGTTTGAAGGGAGCGGTGGCAATATGTCAGGGACTACAGGTTAGCAGTCTTCTTTTAATCCACTTTTGGTTCGCTCAGGTTCGCATTGGTTTAATAACCAACAAGCAGGAGCCAAACCAGAGGACACGAATATGTACAACTTCCGGTTATACGAACGCATGAGCATCGTCTGAAATAACGATTATTGATAGACATCTTCATCCCGACTTTATAGGCAATAGCCACCTTTATCAAACACCCATATGTCTTATAAACTCATCTCGCATTAGGATGACTCACAGAAAGCTTTCCAGAACATATAACGATTTGAAGTAAGCTCTTTTCATAACCTGCGCGAGAAGAAACTTTAACAACCCATCGATGTAATCTCGCATTGTCCGCTGTATCGATCTCCCGATAAAACTTGAAGACATCATAATAGCCTGTTATATATTTCCACGGCTTATTGAGTAAGGTTTTATTTATGTTCGTGTGAAACGTAACGATACCTTGGTACAAGTTTGTTTGACAAAACATTGTACGAGGTCGCCAGAGAACAGAGAAAAATGAAATCTTTACGCATTTGTTGGCATTAATGGTGCATATAGTTTGAAAAAAGCCTATAGCTTCCGTTCTTAATTTATGTAGTTTTTTAGTGAATCGAGATCTGCAGTGTTCCTGAGCCAGTCATGGCGCACTTAACAGTCACGATTCAACAGAACATACATGTTTTGGTGATTAGGGGCCCTATCAAATATTTCCTTTTTCGTTAATGTATTTTCCTGCAATAAAGGGATTTTATATTTCATACCGACCGATAGGTAGGTAATTGTATTTTCAATGATATGATGAGGGTAAAAATTAATAATCACATTTTTCCACGCGTTATGATTCAAACCGTATGTTTTGTAAAGGCAAAGTAACTCTGGATTGCGAGAATATTTGACGTTAGGAACATTTGGTGTCGATAGAGAGTAGCCATCAGGAAATGTTATAATGCATTTTGCGAATAATAGATTAATTTAGTTTCAGTACAAAGTTGTAAAATTCATGTCAGATGTTTTGATATTGTCCCTTAGTGTCCATTAATCAATAATATTTAGAGGCTGTTATGTTGGCATGTGTTATTGCTGTTGTCAGGCAGTTGTATGAAGCCAGCATATGAATAAACACTTACACAGTGCAGTTGTATGGAATCGATATGAAGACAAGCATATCGCAGACTTCATACCGACATCACAATACCGATCTGAAAACATCTTCAATGGCATTAGGGAGCTGTAAATAGAAAGTCTTAAAATCAACGTCGATATATCTTTGCCAAAGAAACAAGAATTTCGATGTTTACTATCTATTGAATGTTTAATATTTTCCTCAGAAGTACGTATATCGATGTTGATTTCTTGTTGTTTTATAACGTATGTTTAAGTTAGAAGCGTCTACATCGATGCACTCGAAGGCGCAAATACATCAATACTGCCGTTTTAGGTATTTCTTTTTATTCTGCGACCATCTCTATATCTACAACTGTATTTATCTACGTTGACTTTTTGCGTCCATGTTCATATTTGATGTAATCTCATTTTTCAGTGTATTTTTCGAAATGGACCATTGTTCAGCAAGATCAGGCTTTGAACTGCCATTCCTTATCTAAAGATATACTTTACAACTTCGAAATAACTCCAGTGACTTAAAAGGTGTACAATTTTCAGACACATTTATTATCTTTAGATGAATATAGGTCCCAATATTTTAATTGATGCACGTAAATTTGTCCCAGAAAATTCCTCAACTAATCTGTTCACTTTTCGGCGGCGGGGTAGCCTAGTGGTTCAAGGCTCGTTACGCCGGGTTAGTCCCGGGTTCGATGTCCGGCATGGGTACAATGTGTGAAGCCAATGTCTGGTGTCCGTCGTCGAGATATTGCTGGAATATTGCTAAAAACCATACTGACGCACTCACTCTGTTCCATTTTAGGTCAATACAGGTCTAACCCGGCTCTTTCTGTCCTGGAATGGGTTTGGGATGGAGGGCAGTCAGGAGATGTCTAAAGCCCTGGTCAAGAACAAGACCCTGGTGGAACTGGACCTCGAAGCCAACAGGATCAACATCTGTGCCTTCCGCCTTCTGCTCAACGGACTGCTAAAGAACAACACTCTCAAAGTCCTCAAGGTACGTCTCATGACACTGGTGCAGAACTCACACAGTCCTCATAGGTCATCACTTCTCACCTACTGATGCAGCTCTCTCAAAATCCTTAAGGTACGTCTCATGACGCTGGTGCAGAACTCTCACAGTCCTCATAGGTCATCACTTCTCACCTACTGATGCAGCTCTCTTAAGGTTTGTCTCACTGACTAGTGCAGCTATCTTAAAGCCCTCATATGTCATTACTTTTCACTGATCGATGACAGTCCCTAAGGTACGAGTACGTCTCAACGGCTGGTGCAGAACTCTCAAAGTTCCATCCATCTTTACTTCTTACCGGTTTGTGCAACGCTCAGGACGTCCTCAAGGTACGTCTTCATGGGTCAGTGGAGCTTCAGCGTCTTTAGAGCTTGGACCAGAGTCTTTGAAGATACCTTTCATGGTTTGTTTACTTCATACTTTTCTGGGCAGCTCTCTCCAGGTACTCAAAATTAATATCATGGGTCGGTACTATGCAGCTTTCTCAAAGTTATTAATGTACGCCCATAGGTCGGTGCAGCTCTAACATAGTCCATAAATCACTTCTCTCTGGTCTCAAAGGCCGGTACAGTACTTCTTTCTGGTCGGCGGAGCACACCGAGTCGTTAAGGTAAGTTATACTGGTCAGTGCAACTCATTATTCAAGGATCTTACGGTACATCTCACTAGTTGTTGCAGCTCTCTCAGAAGGGTTTAAGGTACATCCTGTTGGTCGATGCAGCTGGAGAGAGGTCTGATACGAACATCCGTTGATGAAGGAGCAATAATGAGCTCTGAAATGTCATGATAAAGAATAATAAGAAGTTCCTATCCATAAAATTGTTCATGTATTCATCCTCAATGTATTTTTCCGAGAGGCAATATAGATTTGACATAGACGTATCCTCTGACTGACAGGCCTCAGGCAGGGTAACAACAAGTGCTGACGTGTAACCTCTATATATAACGTATAACTACTGGCTTTCCGCTATCCTGACTAGGGACACTGAAAGGGATAGGAATCCTGTTTATTATCTACGAGGGCGACCATTTCGGAGTTCATATTTTCCATACGATGAAATAGGGCACTTTATCACTTTGTCATGGTGACGTGACGTCATGAACGATGCCATAACGTCACGGTTCTTTTGTGACGTTGCGTTCTACATGTGGAGACGACGGGTAGCCAGCCCATGTTTGAAAGTAGATTTGGGTGTGTTTTCCTCAATTTAATGACTTCGGTAATAAACAGCATATTATGTTCGTGCCCATAATACACTTTGTTTACAACACTTGTGCCTAAATATCAGTGTATCCCACGCAACATTTAGGCACGCGTGTCATGTACATGGTATGACATGGGCGCTCATATACTATCCCTTATTTAAGACAGATTGTGTGATGTGGGAAGATAACGTAACGCTGGCGGCAGAGAGCAAGTGAATGAGTACCTGTCTTCCAGTGATCAACAGCATGTACATCGATCTGCGCAAATGGGAACCGATGACATGTGTCAACCAAGTCAGCGAGCCTGACCACCCGATCTCGTTAGTCGCGTCTTTTTACGACAAGCATAGCCGACCTTTTTTGGCAAGCATGGGTTTCTGAAGGCCTATTCTACCCCGGACCCTCACGGCTCACTTGCAACCTCGACACATGAGAGTTTCAAAGGAGTTACATCTCACTATTCAAGGGACGTTGTACGCTCGAACAGCAATGATCAGCAATTACTTGGCGAATCGACGTCGTTTATTAAATTCTTAACAGACTGATTATAACAGGATCAGTTCTACGATTACTTCACAATATTTATTAAATGTTTGTTACAGCTAACACTGTTAATTCCTTCATGAGAATATTTCTGGAAATGCTGTATTTTCTCCAGATTGGAATCAACCCGTTGACAACAGAGGGCGCTATGAGTATTCTCAAAGCAATATCTGAAGATGACGCCACAGCTCTCATTGACCTTGACCTTTCCGTAAGTCTATTGTCTAAACGTTATTTTGTACACTTCATAACGCAGAACTGGGCTCCATACCTTTTCTCAATGAGGAGAATAGAAGCCGGGTGCTCGGCGTTTCGGGCGAACCCTGTATCCATAAGTCTACCCCATCGAGCACTGGGCTCATTGGACGTCCCTGAGTTATACACGGCGTCGTGGTAATAGCACCATCACACCCTCGGACTGGTTTATTAACAAGGTATTGATAAACGCATAGAAGAATACTCTAGAAGTATTAACGATGTTTGAGAATGTGTCCGATGTAGTGTCCCAAATAGGATCACATACTCTTCTACACATACATCGACAAGCTTCAAATGCGTACAATGTCCATTATTTATTCCCCTTTCCGTGGAATTCCTACAAAAATCCTCTACCCACTCACTTAATCATTCACAGACTCACTCGTGTTACAGGAAGTTGCTGTAGGAGAAGACTTTACAGATCTCCTCGATGAGGTCCAGACCAAGCGGCCACTCCGGGTCAAATATGGCGTTGCCATGCGTCACGAGGACTTCAAGCGCAATGGGAAAACTGTCGTCCTTGACACTGATGATCCGTCCAGCATCCTCTTCGACTATATGCGCAGAAAGAACCTCCGTCTCATAGACTTGCTGCATAGTCTGGACAAGGACAAGAGTTACTCACTGGATAGAGAGGAACTGAGAAACGGACTGCTGGTGAGAGTTATCCGCCCTTTATCCCTTAAGGATTTCATACGGACGCAAAGGCGAATTCCAGGATGTCTCTCCATGTTCATTTACTTGAAACGTAATTTAACATTGAATGACGTAACTTACTTGTTATCGTGTGTGTACAGAACAGAAACCAGATCGTTCACCACAGGTTAACATTCGTCCAAGTAAAACTATATCATATTTCCCCTCTTCACAATAGAGACCATGTTTACACGATAGATCAAATATCGTTCGTTCGTTCGTTTTGCCAGAACGACGGCATCCCCCTCAGCTCTCGCTCCATGGACATCATGATGGAGAAACTGGACAGGAACACGGACGGCTTCGTCGACTACGAGTATGTATCGTTTACAGGGAGCATGTCACAGACTGCTGTATTAATATTAAATACAGGGAAACACTTTTTTGACTCTGGTGACTATAACTAAACATTTCATTAGGCAACTGAGCAGTTCAGCATTGTCCCATTTTTAAAGAAAGCTCATTCTAGATGATTTTGATAGGGGTGAGGCTGATGCTAAAGTGTTAGCTGGTAGACATGGTATTCCTCTGTCTACAGTATACAGAACTTTGAAGAATATTCAAACAGGAACCGGGATAGAGCACAAAACAGGGGCAGGTCGGCCTAGGAAATTCAGTGTTGTGGATCGCCGAAGACTTGGGCAGATTGTGAGTAGGGGCAAGTTGAAAAGTGTTGAGAACATCAGAAATGAAATGATTAGCAGAGGAAGTCCTCAGGTATGCAATGAAACAGTTAGACAGGAATTAGAGAGACTTAATTGGGTGAAAAAACATGGAATTCCCTCGCCGTTGATGAAAGATGCACAAAAGGAAAAACGTTTAAACTGGTGTCGGGCTCATGAAAATCAAGATTGGGATAATGTTTTCTTTTCGGATGAAAGTTCTGTTTGGCTTTTCCCTAATTGTGTGAAAATTTGGACCAAAGATACTGTCAAACCTATCTACCAGCGACCAAAACATAGCCCGAAGTTTCACATGTGGGGTGGCATATCGGCTCACGGAGTGCCGCCATTGTGTGTTTTCACGGGAAACTTGACAAAAGAAAGATACGTTGACATTCTAAATGGTCACCTTCTTCCGACAGCAAAAACATTGTATGAAGATGATTGGATTTTCCAGCATGATAATGACCCAAAACACACTGCGTGCTACACAAAACAGTGGTTGTCGGGCGAAAATGTTCAAGTTTTAGACTGGCCCAGTTACAGCCCAGACCTAAACCCAATTGAGAATGTGTGGGGAGTCATGAAGGACAGAATAAACCAAAGGGACTGAGAAATATTGAAGGCCGAGGTGGTCCAATATTGGGATACCCTGTCACACGATTACCTACAAACTTTGATGGGTAGTGTGCCTAGGCGTATTCAGACATGCATTGCTGAGCGAGGAGGTCTAACAAAGTACTAAAACAAGACTGAGACTGTAAAAGGATGATGTTTTAACATGTTTATGTAAGTAAAACGCCAGAAGTTAATAAACGTAATGAGTTACATGACGCAACATGATTCTCAATAATTTCTGGGAATACTATACACTCAACACTGTCTTTCGCTAACACCGGATGCACTGAAGAACATTCTATTTATACTCGAGAATATCAGTTACACTCATCACTGTCCTTATTTTATTGACACTTGCAGTCCACGCACTTTTGTATTCGAATCCCTTATTGGTAATCGTCTAGTATCAGTATTGCCTTAGGCTTTCGTCTGACATTAAATTGTGACACAGTGGTGTCGGCAAACTACTGTTTAAAAGGTTGTGAAACGCACTCAGTAACTCTCACTCGCCCACTATACAAAGCATAGAAATATGTCTGAAGAGTCTTATTATTATCATTATGACAACTCTTCTCCTAAAATGAACAAAATATGTAAATACGTATTGTTTGTCAGCCTATTTATTGAAGGTTGCCTTTATGAATACATGACCTTTTTCCTACCAGGGAGCTTGCTCTTGGTTTGAGGGACTACATGCGGAAGATTACAAAGCGGAAGAAGAAAGAAAGTCAATCTGCGCCAATCAAAAGCCAGATCGAGCATCTCAAGGAAGCAATTCGCATGCGCATTGAGACTAGTAGGCAGCAAGAATCATCAAGAGAATGGAGGATATAACTGGTATCCCAATCCGGATCTGACCTGTGACCTTTGTTCTACGGTTGTGAATGTGACGTTTACCAAAAAGCGGAATATGAAATTGCGACAACATCCTTTACACTTGAACTAACAATGGCTTCATACTGTACAAATATATTTGTGGAATATTCAATATATGTATATATGCTGATCGATGCTAAAGGATATGTTTGTCGCAACACATTTTACTGTGATATATTCTATATATTCCAATACAAGCTTCAAGTACACAATAGGTATTGTATATGTAAAATATGTATTTTTCGCATTATTTCTATATGCAACCAAATATGTCGACTGCGGTTTGTCAGTTTCTTGACACACCAATATGCACAATTTAATATATCGGAGTGTCAAGCATCTAGCCTATCTACTGTGTATATGTACGCCAGAACACTCGGAGATATATCAGCAAGTCTGGATAAAATGTCATCAAAACATATACTTTTCATCATGGTTGTGGTCATGTCCATTGATTCATGTAATAACAAATAATTACCAAATTACTCCATAATGGTAACTGAAGTATTTTCGTCATTTGGTTTAAAGAGTGGTCAATACTGAAGCCCTGGACAGGACAATGCACTCGGACAGCCCTTGGTCGTTTTGACTCGTTTTGACTGATCGTTTATATAATGGACATCATTCTCCTATATGTATGTTATTAACCTATATATCCTTTCCCACGGAGTAGAAACGGTGCAGTGCCCTCTTTCGTAGTTTGTGTTAATTACCCTCGTGTTTATTGCCCGTGGGTAATTCTGGTTAAATGTGAAGTGTATTCCGACGTGGATTGTTTGCTTTCTTTCATTGAACAGGTGCGTATGACTTTATGCCGCTGACACAAATATATCTATGGTATACTATACCATATCGAACGCACACCAAAAATGGGTTTCGCGTTACACCAATGCTGGAATCGAACTGGTATTTGTGCTGGGACGACCAAACGTTTGTACCATTAGATTACTGTACCGACGTTCGTTTAGTCACAAAAAAATTTGCCTATCGACTGAAGTAAACCCGGGGTAAAGGGGATATACGTAAATCGCTGTTGAAAAACGGACCAGTATATATTTATGTGTACTCATTGAAAAACGCCAAGCATCAAATTTTTACGCTTATTTACGGAATCAAACCCGCGAAGATCCGGGTTAGAACTGACCTTCAGCAACCCATGCTTGTCGTAAGGAACGACTAACGGGATCGGATGGTCAGGCTCACTGAAATGGTTGACTCATATCATTGAATCACAGTTGCGAAGATCGATGCTCATGCCGATCACTGGATTGCTTGTCCAGATTCAATTATGTACAACAAAGCTGGAATATTGCCGAGTGAGAAGTAATGCTTAACCCACTCTCTGTGTACATAACTGTGTCACAAAACATCCAAGCACGTCATTGTATGTGAATACACGACTGTCAGACACACTCTAAGAACAGCTCCGGTTTAGCTCAGCGAATGAAATTCAAACTTTGACGCCTATCGGCAATTATGTCTCAATTAGTTGTATTAAAAGTAATGTCACATTGGAATTAGGGATGACTCCAGGTGTTCGCACGAGGGTTGGAAGATTAGCCTATTCTGCTCTATCAGTAGCCATACACATAATTTGCATTGAACCGTAAGACCCTGTGCTTCTTTATTGAAGACTACTTTTGTAGTTGCAACGTTTTAGAGAAGAACAACCTGATTAACAGACTGTCAAGGAAACAGGAAACCAACGTTGTTGTACATTAGAAGCCACGTGTTTCATGAAATTCTACTCCACTCCCACAAATTAGGAAATACTATCGCATTAGAGAAACCGGTTAATTTGATTAGACGTCAGTTGGCAGTCTTCATCAAACCCATCCTCTTTATCTGCAGTGATTAACATTTGGGTTCACAATAATAATCATAGATCAATATTATCACAATGGAATCACTAGCTATATCAGAAAGGGATAGTGTTGCATCGGTAACAGGAAAAGTGTATCTGTGACATTCAAGCAGAGGATGTAGGCGGTCATGGAATTGTACGTCAGCGAGTTAGATTCCGATGTGTTCAGATTGTTTTATTAATGCTTAATTCTTATGTTTCATATAAGCGAGACGGGGAATATTAAACAGTTACATACATGGAATCTTACTAGAAGGGTATTAGTGAATACGGACGTAATGATTTTGCATGTTGTAAAAATATGATAATAACTGATAATTATGCGATACACAGAATTGCCTTTTCATTGTGTTTGTGATGAGTGTCACTGGTGAGGCAGGATTCGTTTCCCTTTCTTGTTTACCATCAGCATTTGTTAGTGAGAAATTAACACTTGCTCATGAAATAGACGACACGATACACCTATACTGTGTATAAATGTGCACTGAAATGGCATTGTTATACCAGTCTGACATCAGTCCAATCGCACAATATAGAATAATATGGCTCATAAAAAATCACATTCGGGCACATTTACAATTCGCAGTACATGTATTTGCTAAATTTAGCCCATGCCCTCTTAAAGAAGCTGTATAGTCCTAGGTTAATTAGACCAACAATTAAACCACTTAATCTTAATCTCTCCTGGTGTGGTGTGTGTGTCCGTGTGTGTGTGTGTCCGTGTGTGTGTGTGTGTCCGTGTGTGTGTGTGTGTGTGTGTGTCCGTGTGTGTGTGTGTGTGTGTGTGTGTGTGTGTGTGTGTGTGTGTGTGTGTGTGTGTGTGTGTGTGTGTGTGTGATATATTCCTATCGAGGCTATTTTCATTATACTGAACAGTGCACAAACACGTGGATATACCCGTGTGGATTCATCCATTTTATAGGAACGAGGCATTATGAAAATAGGTCTGCACGTTGGTAGTTATTATACATATGTATTTTTTGAGTGTCCCAAATGAACATTTATGCTAGGATGTGTCAAACACGATCTTTGTTGAAAATGTGGACATGAGCATGTCTTTGACCCATGTATTTTAAAGTATTCCATTTTTTGCCACTATTTTGTGTATCTTCATCACATTATACGCCCTGAACGTGTGTGAAAATGATACCTACTTTTTAACAGTTACTTTCTTGTGTGACCGAAAAGGGCCTTCATCAACCATCGTCCTCTATGAAGAACGTCGAAGTCACCATGACTACATGTATGCATGTCTCTCGTGAATCGATTACCCCTGTCATAATTCAATGCACAACCGACTGAATACATGCGGCATTGTGCGGAATTAGTTGTTGAAATCACCCCAAACTGTTGGTTCCGGAAGTCGACCCCAGGAGCACATCCGACTTGTTAATTCTACTTCCGGAATCAACAACGCGGGCTTTACAACATCAACCGTATCACTGCCGATGTTTCTACTCTATTTCTAGCAACACACATTCCTGGTTTGTACTCGGTGTTTGAACTGGAATTGCTCCGGGTTTAGAATGAGCCGGCATATCTACACATGGTGTATATTTCATCCACAAAGTAATGATGACCCACTCCCACAAATGCTGTATAATTATTGACAAACTGGACACCCGTGAATGTAGATTGTTGTCATGGAAACCTACAGCCTCATGTATCTCGATTATATTAAGCGGTAAGGGCCCCCTAGCTCATAGGCTTTATGATATGATCGATTTAGATAATGTGGACATTTGTTGTGACTATTGTTTACCAAAACGAAAGAAAATTACACGTCTTGCATAACACAGACCTAGGTTCATTTGCGTACAAAAATATAGAGAGAAATGTAATTCCTACATATCCTGTTTTCAATCGCCGTATGATGAAAACCCACATTCTTCGAAAACACGCCATCAAAACTGGTTCTCGTATCTCTTTGCGCTGCGGCATGTCAATACAGACGTCCGGAGTATTAGACCTGACCGTCTGGATGAATTCGGATACGCTTATATCGAATGTTAAATTAATGATTGCATGACAAACATTTAGCAAAACAAGGAGTTTCACACAATCGCTATACACAGAATAAATAAAAATGCCATGTACACAACATAACCAACATGTTATGGAATCCTCGATGGGGGCTGGTAAGTAGGACAGCATGGCCCTCATCGAGTGTTTTCGTATTTCTTGGTATGATTGTGAAAATGTGTTGTTTGATGAAATATTTCAAGGTGTTGTACAAATGTTAATTCTACAGTGATTCAAATGGTTAATGAATATTTGTAACTGAAAATGTCTCGAATAAATATTATTTGTATCAGATGAACTCAGATCAGTTGTTGGTCTTTTCAACTAGGTTGCACTACTGAAGGGCATCATGGTGACGCCCGTCTGTTTCGAACCAGTGATAACTCGATGTATTGTCGATGATTTCCTCCTAGATTTGTTGATCGATGTAACAACGTAAAACTTGTTAACGATACATTCGTGATTGTCTTGTGCCTTATCTTGGAGATATTACCGGTGGTGCGGCAACCTCCTGGTTAAAGCGAGTGAGTGAGAGAGTGAGTTTATTTTTACGTCGCTTTTTAGCAATATTCCAGCAATATCACTGCGGGGGTCACCAGAAAATGGGCTTCACACATTGTGCTCATGTGGGGAATCGACCCCGGGTCTTCGGCGTGACGGGCGAACGCTTTAACCACTAGGCTGCCCCACCGCCCCCGGTTAAAGCGACTTGGGTTGGATACTGCACATGGCTACAATGTGTGAAGCCCATTTCACTCACTCACTCACTCACTGATATTAACTTTCAACACTGGGATCTTCCGCAAAAGCGAACCGGGAGTCGTTTAACAGGCTCTTTCAGATTTTCTGGATCCACACATACAACAATACAGTACGACGTTAGTTGACATTTGGTTTTTGAAGCTGCTTCTCCAGTTATTGGTTCCAAGATGGCGACATCGCATCACGCAGTCTCATTGTCGCAGGTGGGCTTAATTGCATTATAATTGTTGCTATACAGGCGTTCAAAATAGCATTTTATCTACGTTGCCTGGAAACACACTTGTTATGTTAACAGTTCGAACTCTGTCCCTGTTTAAGTTGTGACTGGTAACTCTACAGCCAATAGACCTCAAGACGTATTACTGTCTCCGCCGTTAGCACACGGTTATTACTTTAGGGGTGTCATAGAGTATGCACTATGCATCAAAGATTTAGACTCACTAGTGTAAATGTAGTCACTTACGGTTCTAAACTACATTTTGCAAAATATTTCATACTGTTTGAAGGTGTTGTTTACGTATGAACTGGTGTACTTTAAAACAAATCCGCAATTTGGCAAAGGTCAACAAATGATACAATACAATCACTCAGATACAACGAATTGGCGAATTCTTAACAAAAGGTGACACCAAAAAGCAGCTGTTCACATGCACGATATTTACATATGCGTTTTAGCAATTTGATGTATGATCCTCGTGCAATTCATCTGTATAAGGTGTGCGGTTGGTTCCCACAAGTTAGAGGAGAAATTCATCTCCGAAGTAACTTTATATATAGATGACATATTGTGAGTGGTTTAAGGGCATCTAAACATTTGATGGGCAGTATAGTTCAGACACCAAAATTTGCCGTGGAAAGTTATGTCCATTAGTGGTGCCAGGATTCCCTGAGTACGGAATGGAAACTCTGGACTGGAAATCTCCAATGTTTATTGTTTATTGTCAATGGGCCGCGGGTACCATGTCCAAGTCACCAACTCCAGCATGCTGACACACTACTTCGAACCGTATTCCAGACTGAATAACCTGTGGTGTCAACTTATCTGGAAGGAATACCCATAGTGATAAATGACTTGGACATTATCAAACACGTTTATACTACCTTTGGATAGTATATGATAGTATAAACTTGTTTGATAATTTTCTTGATGTTGTGTCTGAAAACATTGCAGAAGCTGTAGATTCATTTGTACATTTGACTGAGTTAATATTTAACGTCACATCGGCAATATTGCAGCCATAACGTGACGATTGTACATTTGATTTGCAAAGCTGCTAACTGTATGAAACGAAGTAAATCTGTCGTCTGCCACTACTCAAGATCAACCGTGGTTTGATATGGCATGCCGTCATTACCGTGCTGAGAGGGAAAGGCTATTGAAGGTTAAAGAAAGAGTAGACTTGAGGTGGATTTAAAAAGATTTTTGACCCCTAGAAACAAATTTTCGTCTGTCGTCAGAGAGAAAAAACCCGTTTGTATCAGGACAAGATAGTCAGATTGTTAACAGACAATGTGTTTAGTAGTAAGGCATTTTGGAATATATTGACAAGATTTTCGGGGTCAGCTGTACTTCATCCCAATATATCTTAGCAAGAGTGGTTTGACTATTACTGTACTACGTATCACGACACCCCGGGTCCGCAAGATCCAAATACAACTTACATGGGTTATTATCAACCTACAGATAGTAATGTTACAACAATTCTGGACTCGCCTATGACATTAGAGGACGTTACCAACGCAATATATACCCTCAAGTGCTTCAAATGTGCTGCTGCTGATAACTTAAATGCTGAAGTTTTCAGATACTCTTCTGATATTTCTGATCCGTATCTAACAGTTATAATTGTTCAACATGATCTTTGAGAATGATATGTTCCCTGCTCAGTACTAGTGGTCGGTCGGTCTTATTGTCGCTATTCGTAAAAACGGGGGTCGAGATTTAGCTTCAAATTATAGATGAATCCTCAGTGTAATCAGTAAACTTTGCATAGGTCTTATTAACGACAGACTGAAATGTTGGATTGAAGCATGTGTTAAAATATCCGAAGCACGGGTAGGAACAGGATATTCAACTGTCGACAGTTGTATTCTCCATGCTATTACACTCAGAATACTATCGAAAAAAGGTAAATTGTATCTTTTCGGCGTCGACTTCTCGAAAGCATTTGATTTGGTAAATAGGTCGAAATTATGGTTAGTTTTGCAACAGAAGGGGTTAACACCCATGATGCTAGGCTGCATTTAATCCATCTACAGTTGTGTTAAATCTGGTGTTAAAGACAATAATTCCTTTCACAGCTGTTTGACTGTAATATTAGAGCTCGCCAAGGCTGTGTCTTGAGACCCTTCTTGTTTTCCATTTTTATAAATTGACTAAGCAGATAGTATTGAATCGTTGTGTTACATAGGCATTCAGTTACATCCAGTATTAACTCAGTTGTTTCTTGTTCTATTTGCGGATGATGTTATTCTGTTCTCTCACATCATCTATCATCATCATCATCTACAAAACCAATATCCTTAAACAGCAATGCAACATAGATAAATAAAGAATGCTGTGTTTAGAAATGGTAGCATCCTTGCCAAGCACGAAAAATGGTATATTACCTCATATTGACATTTGGGAAATAGTTTTTTCAGGAACATTGTCATGGCATAAACATTTTGAGAGCTCTATTTTACAATCCAAAATGGCTTTGTTTGGAATTGTGAAAAGTTCATCAAAGTTTGAAAACGTAAATGTGATGTCTTCTTCAGAATTTTTGACACTAAAGTAATGCCTATTTTGCTTCATGGTGCAGAAGTATGGGGTCTTGACTGTGATTATAATTCACATATTGAAACCGTTCATACCTTAGCCTGTAAATATTTACTCGGTGTGAAACTGTGTACCCCCAACCACGTTGTACGTAGTGAAATCGGGAGATACCGTATGTATGTCCTTGAGTACAAACGTTATATTATGTATTGGTAAAAATTCTCAATATGCATTCTACACGTTTTCCTAAGAAATTTTACAATCTATTATTGTCAGATGTTTCAAGTGGTAAAATGAACTACCTGTATATGGAAAATGAGCATCACTTGTATATTGCTTGATACGTAATGGTTTTATCCCTGTTGATGTTTTCACCCATCCAACCGAGTGTAAATTCAACCGACTGATGTGTACTGCTGCTCCTCCGTTTTTAAGAAACCTTGTCATGTTTATCTCCTACGTTAACAATCGGTGTGGCTGCAGCTTGAGGACTGCTAATGTATAATATTGCATCATGGGCCGATGGCCTACATTCACCTGAATAAAGAAAGCTGAAAGTTGACGTAGATATTTGACTTATTTGTGGTTGTTTTTCACACGAACTTTGGTGTCTGCTTTCTAAAATTCGAAACTGGCCACCATTTCTCATTCGCCATCGGTGACATTTCAAAATACAATTGCCTTTGATACTGTTGCAGAGAGACATGGTAAAATCAGATGGAAGTTGTTCCCACTGACGTGTTGTATTCTTTTATATCTCAGTTATGAAAGTAACAATGAAAACCCATCTGTACACTGTTAATATCATAATGCCACTTAAATATGAGTGAAAGTTTTACTCCATTTGCCTAATACATAATCAGTGCATAGTCGAATTGCGCATTTTCCTTAGCACGTGTCACGAATGAGTTGTACAGGAAGACGCATGGTCCTTGTTCCAGGAGTCTGTATACCTACCTTTGAGCTGTTGTCAACACTGAACCCTTGCCCCTCGCCCCTTCAAAACATTACCGGATATACATTCCTTGTCAGCGTCACCCGTGAAGACCCTAGTTATAATTGGCCTTCAGCAATCCATGCTAGTCGTATACGGTCACTAACGGGATCAGGTGGTCAGGTTCGTTGACATGGTTGATGCATGTCCTGGTATTCCTATTGCGTAGATCGATGCTCGTGCTGTTGCTCACTGGATTGCCTGGTCAAGCACGATATTTACTGATCACCCCCATATAGCCGCGTAAAACATAAACCCAACCAACTTAATCAGCATCAACAAGTAGAATGAAAGTAACAATCCCGAATCTGAATTTTTTGTTCGGATTCGAGATTTAAATCCTGAAGTTATCATGTATGTATCATGTATGTATGTATCATGTATGTATGTATCATGTATCATGTGTGTATCATGTAGCATGTGTGTATCATGTAGCATGTATGTATGTATCATGTATCATGTGTGTATCATGTATGTATCATGTATCATGAATGTATGTATCATGTATGTATCAGGTATGTATGTATCATGTATGTATCATGTAGCATGTGTGTATCATGTATGTATGTATCATGTATCATGTGTGTATCATGTAGCATGTATGTATCATGTATGTATGTATCATGTATCATGTGTGTATCATGTAGCATGTGTGTATCATGTAGCATGTATGTATGTATCATGTATCATGTGTGTATCATGTATGTATCATGTATCATGAATGTATGTATCATGTATGTATCAGGTATGTATGTATCATGTATGTATCATGTAGCATGTGTGTATCATGTATGTATGTATCATGTATGTATGTATCATGTATGTATCATGTAGCATGTATGTATCATGTATGTATGTATCATGTATCTACGTATGCATCTCGTATCTACGTATCTATGCATCTCGTAGCTATGTATGCATCTCTGTATCTACGTATCTGTCTATGTATGCATCTCTGTATCTACATATCTGTCTATGTATGCATCTCTGTATCTACGTATCTGTCTATGTATCTATCTATGTAGGTATCTATGAATGTATCTATGTAGGTATCTTTGAATGTATCTGTGTAGGTATCTATGTAGGTATCTATGAACGTATCTATGTAGGTATCTTTGAATGTATCTGTGTAGGTATCTATGAATGTATCTATGTAAGTATCTATGTATCATAAATGTATCTGTGTATCTGTGTATGTCTCTTTGTATCTATGTATCTGTGTATCTATCTATGCATCTGTCTGTCTATCTATGTATCAATGTATCTGTCTATTTATCTATGTATCTATCTATTTATCTGTGTATCTATGTATCTATGTATCTGTGTATCTATCTATGTATCTATCAATATTTTCAGATTCGGGATTATACTCTTACAAACATGAACACCCAAACCTACATTTTTCCATATTTCAGCCTCAACTTTGGTTTTTCTTCTTATTCGGGTTTCGGCATTTGAATCCCGAATCTGAATATTTTGTTCAAATGCCGAAACCCGAATATGAAGAAAAACCAAAGTTGAGGCTGAAATATGGTAAAATGTAGGTCTGGGTGTTCATGTTTTTACCCAGGTTTACTAGCGGTCCCTAGTACCTTAGAAAGGGTGAGATAATGTATATTGACACTGTTGTTCATAACTCCGAATTCGAACAAAATATTCAGATTCGGGATTTGAATCCCGAATCCGAACAAAATATTCAGATTCGGGATTCGAATCCCGAATCCGAACAAAATATTCAGATTCGGGATTCAAATGCCGAAGCCCGAATATGAAGAAAAGTCAAAGTTGAGGCTGAAATATGGGAAAATGTTAGTTTGGGTGTTCATGTTTTTACGATACCCAGGTCTACTAACGGCCCCTAGTACCTTAGAAGGGGTGAGATAATGTATATTGACACTGATGTTCATAACTCCGAATTCGAATAAAATATTCAGATCCGGGATTCGAATCCCGAATCCCGAATCCCGAATCCCGAATCCGTTTCTAACTTCATGTTCCTTACATTTGTTTGGTTGAGGATTATCCAGGATTCGAGCTCACGCTACAAGAGTCAGGTACCTAGTCAAACACCAACACACAAAGCCACCGATCAAACGCTCAGAATACCCCATAGAGGATCATAAGGACACGACTGCTAGAGCATCAATATAGTCAGACATTGTAATCTCACCATCTAACGTGAACAATATGTGTTTCATCGACGATATTCATAGTGTAAAACTGGATACAAATTTCAACAACATTGCAGCCCTTCATACATATAACCTCAACATCCCAGTACAAATGTATATTAAATTAAATGAGAAGACTTACTTGCAAATTATGTACACATTTTTAATATTAAAACAGTTATAATGCATAAAATTCTCTAAAACTATGCGTTTGCACCAAACCGCTATTTGATGTAATAGACGGTTGAAAAATATTTTAATTAGTTAACACTGACAATGTGGTTCAATGAAAGGCAGCAGGTGGAATCGCTCAACTTTGTATAAAGAGAGTGCAATAACTGGAATGAGCGTTGGGCTAATCAGGGCTGTAGACAATATCAATACACTGTCGACATGATGAGCTATAACTCGGGAAACGCCTTGGTGGGGGGCAGGGGTGATTTATATAAGTTGCTAAGCAATGGCGCAGTCTGTGTTGCCAGTAAATGGAGACATGATATATAGCCATAGGTAATAAACCCGATGTTATTAAAATGTAGGGTTAATTGTTGTTGTTGTGATTATTGAAGTGGTAGAGACAGCAGCAACAGCGGTAGTAGTGGTTGTGGTGATGGTAGTGATGGTTGTGACTCTGATAGTGATGGTTGTGTCTGTGGTAGTGACGGTAGTGATGGTTGTGACTCTGGTAGTGATGGTTGTGACTCTGATAGTGATAGGAGTGATGGTTGTGTCTCTGGTAGTGATGGTTGTGTCTGTGGTAGTGATGGTAGTGTCTCAGGTAGTGATGGTTGTATCTGTGGTAGTGATGGTTGTGTCTCTGGTAGTGATGGTTGTGTCTCTGGTAGTGATGGTTGTGTCTCTGGTGGCGATGTTTGTTGCTGTTGTTGTGGCTGTAGTGCTGGTGGTGGCGATATTGTTGTTTCACGCCGCAATATCCCTTCTACTTGTAACAGGTTTTCTGTTCCAAACTATTTTCGGAATAGCATTTTCATCTTACCTCGTGCCCTAACTAGTGGTGGAACCCGTCAAGAAAAGCTGCATCATCACCAAAACATCGATTAGAGGTTATTCAATAAAAAGAAAAAACACCAACTAAATATTAAGCAAACTACCTCTGCGTAGAGAATACATTGTAGTTTAATGAATGGGGCTTTGGGGTAACCTAGTGGTTAAAGCGTTGGCACGTTATGCCGAAGACCGGGGTTCAATTCCTCGTATGGGTACAATGTGTGAAGCCCATTCTGGTGTCCCACGCTGTCATATGGCTAGAGTGCTGCGGAAAAAATGGCGTAAAACCGCACTCACTCACTCAATCAATCACTCACTCAATCACTCACTCACTCACTCAGTCAGTAGGAGAGTTTATTTAATTTCTACTCCAAATTTTAATAAGCTCTGTATAATCAGCCATGTTTTACACGACACACCAACAAAACTCGGTTACACGTAGACACCTCGTCCGAACTGCAACCCATCCTTGCAGATGTTGCTTTTAACATCGGAAGACTTAAAGAATGTACGGTTTTTGAACTCAAACAATATTTCTTCTTTCATACCTAATGGTTTTACAGTCTCACCATCTAACGTGAACAATATGTGTTTCATCGACGATATTCATAGTGTAAAACTGGATACAAATTTCAACAACATTGCAGCCCTTCATACATATAACCTCAACATCCCAGTACAAATGTATATTAAATTAAATGAGAAGACTTACTTGCAAATTATGTACACATTTTTAATATTAAAACAGTTATAATGCATAAAATTCTCTAAAACTATGCGTTTGCACCAAACCGCTATTTGATGTAATAGACGGTTGAAAAATATTTTAATTAGTTAACACTGACAATGTGGTTCAATGAAAGGCAGCAGGTGGAATCGCTCAACTTTGTATAAAGAGAGTGCAATAACTGGAATGAGCGTTGGGCTAATCAGGGCTGTAGACAATATCAATACACTGTCGACATGATGAGCTATAACTCGGGAAACGCCTTGGTGGGGGGCAGGGGTGATTTATATAAGTTGCTAAGCAATGGCGCAGTCTGTGTTGCCAGTAAATGGAGACATGATATATAGCCATAGGTAATAAACCCGATGTTATTAAAATGTAGGGTTAATTGTTGTTGTTGTGATTATTGAAGTGGTAGAGACAGCAGCAACAGCGGTAGTAGTGGTTGTGGTGATGGTAGTGATGGTTGTGACTCTGATAGTGATGGTTGTGTCTGTGGTAGTGACGGTAGTGATGGTTGTGACTCTGGTAGTGATGGTTGTGACTCTGATAGTGATAGGAGTGATGGTTGTGTCTCTGGTAGTGATGGTTGTGTCTGTGGTAGTGATGGTAGTGTCTCAGGTAGTGATGGTTGTATCTGTGGTAGTGATGGTTGTGTCTCTGGTAGTGATGGTTGTGTCTCTGGTAGTGATGGTTGTGTCTCTGGTGGCGATGTTTGTTGCTGTTGTTGTGGCTGTAGTGCTGGTGGTGGCGATATTGTTGTTTCACGCCGCAATATCCCTTCTACTTGTAACAGGTTTTCTGTTCCAAACTATTTTCGGAATAGCATTTTCATCTTACCTCGTGCCCTAACTAGTGGTGGAACCCGTCAAGAAAAGCTGCATCATCACCAAAACATCGATTAGAGGTTATTCAATAAAAAGAAAAAACACCAACTAAATATTAAGCAAACTACCTCTGCGTAGAGAATACATTGTAGTTTAATGAATGGGGCTTTGGGGTAACCTAGTGGTTAAAGCGTTGGCACGTTATGCCGAAGACCGGGGTTCAATTCCTCGTATGGGTACAATGTGTGAAGCCCATTCTGGTGTCCCACGCTGTCATATGGCTAGAGTGCTGCGGAAAAAATGGCGTAAAACCGCACTCACTCACTCAATCAATCACTCACTCAATCACTCACTCACTCACTCAGTCAGTAGGAGAGTTTATTTAATTTCTACTCCAAATTTTAATAAGCTCTGTATAATCAGCCATGTTTTACACGACACACCAACAAAACTCGGTTACACGTAGACACCTCGTCCGAACTGCAACCCATCCTTGCAGATGTTGCTTTTAACATCGGAAGACTTAAAGAATGTACGGTTTTTGAACTCAAACAATATTTCTTCTTTCATACCTAATGGTTTTACAGTTTCGAAAACAGCTTTTGTGGAGTGTTGCTACGTTCCAGACTGGTCGACGACATTGATTTCCCATCGATCAATGTACTAATTATACACCGTGTTAAGAAAACGATTGATTTTTACCGATTGGAGCGAGATTTTTGTTGGGTAATTATAGAGTGATCTTTACTTTGTGTTGGTGACGTAGTGCATTGCACAGAATGTTCGACATATTGCGGCTGGATGTCGGTATTGCCGAATCGAATCTAGAAAACAAATCTAAACCGGGACTAGAACTTTTCATCAAAGTTGAAGACGGTCGTAAACCTCATTGTAGCACGCATGTGATTCATCACATCTGCGCTTTGTGTGACGTCGTCGCGAACGAGGAAGTTGTTTTAAGCAACTAATTACAGTAAACTATAGATGCCTTATTTTAAGGTGATACAATTATAGGGCAATGGGGGCGGGGTTGGGGAGACAGATGCATGTAATTACAGAGGGGCGTGTAGGAATCATTCACTAGAGTAATATAGGAGGAAAGAAACACAAAAGATGAGTGTGCAAGGGGATTTTAGCAATATTCCAGCAATATCACGGCGGGGGACCCTAGTAATGGGCTTCACACATTGTACCCATATGGGGAATCGAACCCGGACCTTCGACGTGACCTGCGAACTCTTCAACCACGAGGTTGCCCCACTGTCCCTGCCCAAACGATACAGGGTACATATTGGCCCAGTGCTACATGTACTACATGTCACCACACTTCAGTGAACAGTATTTAAATAACACTCACCATAATTATATTCAGTCAACTTTAAGAAAGGTGAACCAAATACTGCGGTTCATTGGTGAGTATACTCAAGAGCAAAAGAAAATAAAAAGATTGAAAAATAGGTTTGGCTAAATGATTATAAAAGTAATCAAAATAATACTATGCATCACGCTGAAGGGCCGCTTTCGATTCCCCACGTGGGTACAATGTGTGAAGTCCATTTCAGGTGTCCCCCGCCGTGATATTGCTGGAATATTGCTAAAAGGGGCATGAAACTCAGTCACGCACTACTGTGTAAAACATGAACACAGCACGCTGTGGTCAACGCTTTTTATTCTGCCACCATCAAAGATACGTGTGCTTTCAGTTAACCTCTATATCAGTGCCGATTTTAAATGACTGAGGTTATACCGGACAAATCAGTGACTGAAAGCATGAACAGACATTAGGATAAGCAGTCACGACAGATATACCGATTTCACGAATCTTGTCGTACCCATGTCTTCGGCATGACAAGCGAACGCTTTACCCACTAGGCTTCCACGGTGCCCTTATTTGTCTAGGGCTGATGTACAATCTTAAGCTTTGTGATTGCAAAATGAAAGGTGCCACTTGAGAGTATGTTCTGTTTGATGTCACTTTGCATCGTGTGAAGATGTCGGGGGCTGTAAGTCCCAACACGCAGTCATCTGTTCGAATCCCATCCACGTCATGAATGCTGTTTTTTGCATTGTTCTCAAGTTTAATTACGTGACCAGTTTTTCTTCGGTTACCTTCGGTTACGTTTGACGTGATTCAACCTTCATATCAGAAGGGCTCACCCTACCATCAGGTGCACAGGACTATGTAAGTAGAATTGTTCAATGTTTTGTTTAGCACTATTCCGGTGATTGTACGACAGCCAGATCACTAGTGGGCTGTATACGTATGCGTTGTGCCCGTGTTGGAGTCGAACCCGGGCCTTCGGAGGTTTCACTACACTAAATCAGAATCACATGCTCCCCGAGCGAGGACCGTCGGGGAAACAACTCAAACGGACAGAGGCTTGTGACAGCTGTGATTGGATGAAATTGTGCAAGATGTTTGTGAGTTTTAAAAGCACATCAGTCCAGTAATTAAAACTAACCACTATTTTAAGCATTTGGTGTTGTCATTTTTACCATGATGACTTATGCTATTGTGTGCACAGATATTTTCAAGTTGGTGGCATTTGGTGCGGAATGGAGGGTGGGGTGTGTTCCGCTTCCTGTGTTCGGAACAATCGCCCTGACAAGTTGGACAGAATTTGTGGTTTATTGTTGATTAAAGGCCAGACTGTACCCCTATGTATATGGAATGGCTGTTGATAGGCTGGATATTTTTTTGGAAAAAATATAGGGTTACTATAGAAGTCTCTGGGAACCTTGTGTCGTGTAACCTTGGAGAGGCGAGTTACGCGTTCATCACTTGGTTACCCCATCGCCAACAAACAAGAATAAGAAAACACAAGTCTTTCCATTGTGTAGACTATGTCAGACATGACCTTCGTGGAGGAAGTTTTCATGATTTCAATGAGATATTAATGTAGAGAATAGAGATATTCAGACAAAAGATATTTGATAAAACCAGAGTGAATACATTCTTAATACCTTATAACAAATAACCTTAACAAGTCCGTATACGCAAGCGTGCGTATGTGCGAACGCGCCGCACACACATGACTATACAATGTATTTCAATAACTGCTATTTACATATTTATAGTATTTTCTGAGATCATGACGAGGCGAACCAGCTCCAACCTGGCTTCCACCTCACAGTCTACACGATCCAAGGGAGGCCACTCTACTTTTCCTACGCGTATAGAAACGTTTCCTGCCTTACAGTCATCCTTCAACAGAACAAAGATCATTGACACTATTGGATCACAGTTTCCAGTATTGCGGTTCCTTATTGATCCACGAACTTTTACCAACTATGACAGAAATCTGGAGACATGAGACATAAACAGATGTAAATATCAAGTTTTTGAATATTTCGGCCTCCGCTCTTGTGTATTGGTATAGCTTATGACATGAGACCCAGGGTCCCAGAGCCGCTGGTCCAGGGAGGAAGCCAAGAGGAAAGCTCAATAGCTCCTGGGCGAAACGACAGAAATCACAATTTTAGAGCAGCGCATGTGCAAGTTTCGGCATTTCAGAAGGGGCGTGGTGTAGCATTGGTGTCGGTTTCAACCATGGTCTATGGAAATCTCATTAACTGTCTCTCATCCTACCATCGCTCAGCAGATCAAGAAAATTACAGTCGGAACGTTTTCTCTCACAATGCAACCCCGAAACGTCTTAAAAGGAGGTTTTCCAAACGGTAGTTACGGGCTGCACGACTCGGTCAAAAGGAACGTTATATTCACGTTATTCAAAGACTCTGCGTATTAGAGCGTGCGATGTCCTACAGAGTGTCCCAACCCCATGAGGTAAGAAGTGTGAGATCCGAAGTTCAAGGGTGGTTGGTCCAAACGCATAATTGTAAATCTCCTTCTCAGTAAGTTACTGAAAATAGTGTACAGCTTGTTCAGCTTTATCTGAGCTACTCTACAAGCGCGAGACCATGAGGCACAAACGGCAGGTGGAGTTAAGTTCATTACATATGGGAGCAGAGAATGTTATTAATGGTGTTGCTCCCTGACTGAAAGCGTGGGTCTAGATTTTCGAGGCTCCCTTGGCGCTAAGATAGTCGTGTAAGTGCCATACATTAACACAGACTTACGACTAGTGCCAAGAGAGCTTCGAAAATCTAGGCCCTGTGTCGGAACATTAAATAATTTTTAGAGAAAGTAAGGACATTTCGGACGACTTCTTGACACTGAGGTGTCAAACGGCGACCTTGTTATCAATCAGCTGACAAAGGTGCACCCCTTCACAATAACTTGAGCAGGTCAAGATGAACGAGCTGTAGATGGTTTCGAGAAGCGGATGTTTATTTATATTTTTACCATTTATATATATATTTTTATAAGAACCGAGTCTGTCTTGAGGGTCAAAACCGTGAGAGTTAGCAGATTTGGTCTCCCAGCATCGTCTCTGCCAGTTCGCCATATGTCGACCTCCGGTATACGGTCGGTAACACCTTCTTTGCGACGGGACATCATGGCACTCCAGTAAGTTGGATGCATCCTTAATCTTCACTGCTGTGAAGCTCATTTCCAGTGTCCACCTTGTGATATTGCCGGAATATTGTTTAAGGCGGGGTTTAAAACTAAATTCACTCACAAGACACGCTACGCGTACGAACTGTTCGCTATCGATGGTTGGGCCTTGCGGTACGTACCCAACACAGATGACTATATAACTGACGTAGTGATTACATAAAAACAAACCGTGTGACAAGCTGTGGTCAGCTTCAGGGGCTCATCGCCTTGGCAGATGTCTTTCGCAATCCTTGTGAGTAATGCACTGACAAGGGCCCAAATTCCATTCTATCATAATTGTGGATACCCGCCATGACGTTGTACATTATGTACACAACCATTGTTCCAGACACTCCAGTAGTGCCATTATACAAACCCGGAACAAAATGGTAGCCACTATCATTTGCGACCAACTCGTGTTATTCCGGGACTAGTGTTCTTGGAGGTTACGGAAAAGGACGAGTGGTGGCGAATGGGTTACTATAACCAGAGACCATATAATAGGTATTACATGCATATGGTCCCTGCTATAACCATGCTCTTTTTTTATAAAAAGTTTACCTGAAATACCTCTTTGTAAACTGAAAGTGTGACCTTGGGGTATTTTCATAGAAACACGAGTCTGAAATTGTTTAGCTTCAGTTTGACAGAAAAGATAACAGTTATTTACTTAAATTGAAAACTAGCCTCACTGAGGTGGGAGATTTAGAACCGGATCCAGATGAACATGTAAGTTGCTTGTGTCAGGGTTTTACATCATAGCTCGCATGGTGGGAAGGGAAATAATAGGGTTCAGGACTGGAAAACAGACAAGAAATGGATTAACCTGTTCTGGAACATTCGAGTAATTCAGAATGATCTGAATGCCACCAGAACCGTTTGGTAGCAACCGATGTTGCCGAACTGATAATTACATTATTGCAGTACATGTGTATTACATGCTCACTGGACTAATGCTTAGTGCGTGTGTGTGTGTGTGTGTGTGTGTTTGTGTGTGTGTGTGTGTGTGTGTGTGTGTATATATAATATATATAATATATATATAACTTTGATAGTACCAACTAACCCATGTAAATTGAAAAGGAGCCCCAGAGAGACCAGAGATTAAGAACCTGAGAGCATTTAGACTTGCTTCATTTAAGGCTTTAGAATGGATGGGAGGGCTGGGCTGTAGGGAAAATACTGTGACTGTGACACTGACTACACGCTTCTGATACTGGCATTCCAAACCCCACATCGATACACTCGCGATTTTCTATCCTATAGGTAGTCGTCAGATTCACCAAAATACACTGGGCCTAGATAGTCGACGCTCTCCAAGCGCTAAGGTTGTCGTAAGTGGCATACATTTACATTAACTTACGATTATCTTAGCGCTAAGAGAGCTTCGAAAATCTAGGCACTGGTTACTAACTATGAAGCGATCTTTGTTCCTAGTTGGGTGTGCCGGTCATTAAATACACATAATTTTCCAAGAGCTGTACCTCAGTATGTTTCCTGTAATGTGAAGTAATACACTGACAGGTATACACACTACTTGTACACACACGAAATTCAGATCTCAATGCAGAAATCAATGAAATCATGTCGCCACAACTGTTTCAACAAACGCGGCGTGCGATCAAAGGGAGGTAACTCTAAATCCATGCGGGGTGCATATACTTTTAACAATATTCGATATCTGACTCCCTCCACGATTGCTCGACTTCAGCATGTTCCAGACACCTGCAGGCTGGCGAGAAGGATATTGGTGTGTGTCTGATGCATCGCCATGATGAGGCTGGACCACTGTGTGATGGACACAGAGTGTTTTGAGAGAAATAAATTCCTGAACGACAAACACCATCTGAGGCCCACCTTGGAAAAAAGCCAGGTAGGTGGGTTCTTCAATAATAATTCTGATTGTTGGTGAGCGTTAGATCAAAGACAATTACAACTCACATTGGCGATTTCATAAGAATTTTTAAGAAAGATCGTTAAAATTGGTTTAAAATATATTATATATATTTGAACTGATTTCATTATTTAAGTGTAACATTAAAAATTGATAAGCAATATATGTATTTTTTTACAATCATGATATTGTAATATTTGACCATCACATCAGCGTTCGCTTTGTCAAAATAACTATTTCGATCA
This sequence comes from Haliotis asinina, assembly GCF_037392515.1. Lineage (NCBI taxonomy): Eukaryota > Metazoa > Mollusca > Gastropoda > Lepetellida > Haliotidae > Haliotis > Haliotis asinina. The sequence continues at coordinate 84,570,007 of NC_090281.1, forward strand.
TCTGCTTTCTGAACAAATTTTAAAACTCAGCAACTGAATTAGATTCAATAAATAGTTAATGTGATTCCGTTTTGGATTCGACTAGATAGTTATTCCATGTAGACTTGGCTCGTACTGAATCACTTGTTTTCAAGGATATCGAATTTCGTATGTCGCGGAAGACATTCAGTCGAAGGCATGTTGTAAATTGCGTGCGTAAGCAATCAGCTGTACCAAACCGACTCTAGGGTAGAGAGATGCTTTAGAGAGAGTTGCCATTGGGATCAATAAGATTCAATTAGAAGGTATCTACTGAAGGATTTTTATATGATTATTATTTAATCCTAGATTTGAGTGAGCAATTTATACTGCCTGAACCGAACTTATGACAACTATTTCTGACCACACAGAATATACATAATTATATTAATATATATCAACCCACCGATGAATCTACAGAAATTCCCCAAATTAAAATGATATGGTAAATAACACTGAAGACGATAAAGGTCCCGTCACTTTACAAATTGCAGTAAAATATTATGGAATGTACTGAATGACGGATGTGATATCAACATAAAAACTAGCATCCAAGAGAAATGCCATCAAACATTTTCCTGGTCTAAAATAGAAATGTAAGCTAAATATGGCAACATTAAATGTTTTATTGCAAAAATCGACCATTCAGCAACAGTATTAAACGGATAGCAAGAAAACAAACGTCTCAGCTCATGATGTGAGATCAGATGAATGACAATGGGGTGCATTATCCAGCATTCGATCACCAACGCAGAATTGACTGGGAGGTTTTACAACTTTCTGGGCAGCACATACTGTTCAATGCCGGGTGTGGCCACCTCGAGCTCTGATGCAGCACCGAACCCGGCGTCGAACTGAGTAGCTGAGTCTTCTGACGTCTTGATTAGGGATCCGACGCTATGCCTTTAGCAGAGCAGCTGCCAAAGCGTTCATCGTCAATGGCTGGTATTGGCGTTTCCGAATGCGACGTCCCAGACATTCCCAAAGGTTCTTCATTAGGTACAGATCTTGAAGCGCTTGAACTTGCGTTCGTCACCAGAGTTCACTCTTCGCCAGTTTCGTTGCTTGCACAGTCCTGGTTCATCTCAGTGGGGCGTTGCCACGTCAACGTCATGCCCTTGAAAGGTCGATCGGCACAGAGACCATGGATGCGGAGTCGTCTAGTCACAGTCCGTCTCCTGACTGGATGTCCAATGCGGTTGGCGCTTGATGACGCCACAGTGACGTATCGGTTCTTCAGTCGAATCAACAGTAAATACCGGTCGTCCTTTTGGGTAGTGACGTTCAGTTTACCACTCTTTGGGCTGTCTGCAGTACTGTCAGTCTGTCGTAGACTTGTAACACGGCTTTCGATGGTGGATTTCCAACATCCCATGGTCCTAGCCACACGTTTTTGTCTGTTCCATCTGTAACATACCGACTGCTCTCTCCCTCTGCGCTGCTGATAAACGAGGCATGTTGCTGGTTGTCAATCGATTAACATGATGTAAGGGATTAACCTGGTTATGTTTTATACCCTAATTTGATACGGTTATTTTGTGCACAGTTTTATTTGTGTAAATTCGTTTTTTGTCACAAAATACGAAATGCAAGTGCAAGTGTTCACCGGTAATAGACATGCTGTGTTCGAGAGATGTGTTTATAGCCATGTACAAACATAATTATTTTGACAATTTTACAGTCGTTCTTATTTTGGTGGCGTCCCTATTGGCCGCTAGTTTATATCACCATGATGACAGTCAATGTGTTCGTTCATGAAAAATTAATGAACTTATTACTTATATCACTTGCATACTTTTAGTTCTTTTAAATTAGTATTCCATGTGTTCTTTCGTATTCATGAACGCGCACTTCACATTTCTGTACTACTAGACTATCTCCAAAATTCTACAACTAATATAATCCTCCACTCCTCTACCCTCCACTTTCCAACCTTACCCTCCTTCGCTCCACTTCACTCCATCTCTTCTATTGCGGCGCCAGTTATTATTATTTCTTCTATTACAAAATTTATTGCAAGGTTTTGGTACTCAAGTCATGTAATTAAACTGTATAAATCAGGAACACATTTACTGGGCGTATTTTCCATTGTGAAACCAAAACCATACAAAGTATCCATGTGGTTGTTCCGTTTGGGTTGTAGTTCCACCAGCTTTAATGGCTAAAGTGAAAGCCACACAATGAATAATTGAAAAATCAATAACTGAGTTAAGAAGCTGAGCAATTTTGTTAGTGTCCTTGAAGTGATTGTATCGATTTTATCCGATTTCATACCTGCTAAGCACGCCAGCTTAGAACGGTCTGCTTCCCTGCACCTTAATAAAGCAGGTGATCTTTCTTACGTTATGTTAGTGGGGTTACATACTGACGTGATCGTTGTCCTCAGTTGATGGAGGCGTTCTTTATCCGGGTTATTTATGCGGGGAAAATTACTCTCGTTATGGAAATATGAAGTCGTTTTACTGCCATTTTACTGCCATAATAAAAAGAGAATTTAAGTGTCTATTTGTCATATATTGATAGCCCACGGAAGAAATACGTCTTTTATTATTGTTATTCTGGAGTCGCTGATTAATTACATTTTTCACAATATTTTCCTCTAAGGGTTGGGATTATTATCAATACGTTTGGTATGAACGATTAAGCGGAAAGTCATTAAAAGTACATTTTTTTTCAAAGACATTGTATGATTTAATGAACAATACAAAATGAATGATATAAAATTAACACACCCACCAAGAACCTATCATTAATAACTATCGCCGGGGCGATTAGATAGGCAAATGGTTACCGCGTACGATTACCACTGAAGATGTATAGGTTCAGTTCTCAACAAAGAAACACTGAGAAAATAATGACATAGAAGATGGTATCACACACAGCCACTCCGCAACACCTTGTTGGAACATGAAATAAGACAACGGTTTTATAGAAATTTCTCACAATGCACATATAGGTTCTGCATAGGTGTATTCAAATATCAGTCACATCTCACTGATGTCCCTCCGGGGACCCATTCCACTCCTGCACCAGGAATATCCCAAGACTATAGGACGGAAGAGAGTCAACCATGGAAACATTAGAAATATCTTATCAGCTGAGTGAAGGTGTGCCTCCCTTTTTCTGAGATTCCAGCTTTTCTGTGTCGGCATCCTTGATATCTCCAGGCCGATGAATCTCGACTATACCCTTGAAACATCTACGACTGAGCCCGATAAATTTATTATCTCCCTTGGCTAGCTTTTTATCCAATTAAGTGTCTACGCTGGAAAGATGAGCGAGCAAATCACAACTCGCTTTCGCTTTTCAAATTATCTTACCGATTAAACTTGGCGACGGAAACCACGCAGAGGTTCTCTGAAAGAGGTAGAAGGAGTCTTTGCATGTATTTTAACTTTCTGACCTATAAATTTGTCTGTATGATTTCCTCAAAATTTTGAGTCTCATTGCGAACAAACCTCTGCGATCGCTATCTCTGTTGACATTGGGAAGATCGGTTGTAACGGCGGCACAGCTGACTGGCTATTGTGAGCATTCGGAGTCGACAAGGGGTGGGGGATGGGGGTTTGGGGGTGGTAATACAATTATTACCCGTAGATGCATCCAGGGTATAGTGGAGATTCACTGGAACGTATACCCTGGAGATATCGAGGATGGGAGCTCTGTTGAACAATCACAACGTATAAAGTATTCATATATTCATCCATTCGTTTGTTCGTTCGTTCGTTCTTCATGCGTCAATTTTGCAAAGTAGAATCAGAATACCATTTGCCTTGAGTTTCCATTTTATGCAGATTTGAGAAACAGAATTCTACCAAATATTATTGTTATTATAGTCTTTATTATTTAACCAGCAAAAATTGCAATGCTCATCTCCAGCTCAAGTCTTTCCTTAACAGCCAAGTAAACATATAATTTAGCACTTAAGAAACAAGTGTTCAGTGGCATTAACTATTCTGCGTAGTATTACTGCCTACTCTTGTACATAAGGCAGACATGCTGGCCGTCTCTGTTACATATCTGTGTGAATACATACTTGTATGGTTGGCTGGGGTCTCATTACAGAAAAAAAAGATCAACAACTATTTTTTTCAACTAGGTGATTATATTGTTAATACCCGTAAAACAGTAACTTATTATTGTTTTCCCCAAAGATTTAGGTGTGATGTCTCGCTATCAACGTATAATCCAAATATTCTAATTATATTCAAGGCACTATGATGGATGTGCATCGCGAATGTGTGAGTTTAGTATAACGACGCTTTTAGCAATATTCCAGCAATATTACGGCGGGGGACAGCAGAAATGGGTTTCACACTTTGTACCCATGTAGGAAATCAAACCCGGGCCTTTATGGTGACGAGCGAACGCTTTAACTACCAGGCTATACCACCGCGGCTGGATATTTATAAGGGTTCGACACGTATGTCGCGTATTAGAGCGCCAGGGCACCAGGGTAGAGACAGGTCACCCTTGACTACATACCACATCAGAATATATCTACTACACGAACATGTGTACAAGGAAACGGTTCCTGGCTGATCAATCATTTACACATCATTAGTTTCAGTAATTAAATTACACGAGAATTAAAAATACATCCTCGGTCAGACAACAGTAGCGTGCAGCAGAAGATGGTGTGCTGCGCGAGCCACGTCCGAAAGTAGCATGACATACTATTTGTAATCACAGGAGTCAAACTTAGCAAGGAAGGGTGTAAATAATACAACAGCTTGTTGCCAAACATGTCATTGTGAATCTCTCTGAAATATAATGATATCACAGCACGGGGACACCAGAAATGGGCTTCACACACAGGGGAATGTCTTGGAGCAAATCCACTATAATTGTTTGTCCCGACAAGAAACGACGTAACCTATATGGACACATGTAGTTTTAAAGCATTTTGTAATGTATTGGCTTGTTTGTTTGTTTTCGACAGGTAGGTAGGCACACACACGTGTAAAAAATGTAGGTGGGTGGATGGGTGGGAATAATAGGTAGGTAGGTTACAATGCAAAATAATGACGACAGGGATTGTTCAAAGTTCAAAATGCCTAATATAGCCACACATAAGTGATACTGTGCTCGGGTACTCGATTTTCATCTGTTTGTATAGACTTCTATACTAAAGGACATCTCAGAGTGCACACAAGGTAATTAGCTTTCATTACACAGAGAACGGTTTAACACAGGTGTGAACAGCGTTCAAGGGAAACCGGCCCCTCAGCGAAAGGAAGGAGAAAACATCAATTCGTGCGAGTCTCAGATATTCACCGCTTTGGTGAAACACGAATGATCGAATATAGTGTTTCCACATTTCGTGCAAGACAAATCGACACGAGGGCCCACAGTCATGGCTTTTTGGTCAGTGAAAGGGACGCCACGCTGCATTGAGAATTGGGGACACCCTCGTTCTGGATCAGAAATGGACCCTTTGACGTCCTGTCATCGTGGACCGGTTTCATGGATACTTTGTCAATGACAGCCTCTATGGTTCTGTGGACAGGGTGTACGCCGGGAGATCGGAGGTTTGATCCATGGCGGCGTCATACCAAAAGGTATTAAAAGATGGTCCTCTTTGAGGCGGTCCTTTTCGTTTACCTGCCAACGTGGAATCAAAGTCGCTGAGTCACTATCAAATTACCTTTACTTACACCAAATGCAGGAACGCTGATACCAAACTCACCGATGGGCTTTTTTACATACAGAACATCTCAACCAAAAATCTATATGTATTTAAGGAATATTTTGATATTGTTTAAAGGGATAGTGTAGCATGAGTATTCACTTTGGTTCAATGTGAAGAATTCGAAATTTGCATTTTGCATCCAACGTCACAAGCGTTTGGATAAACCACCTCTATAGTCCAGACAGGTACGATTATCGAATGATGTTAACTTGTCTGGTGTTTTTCCATCAGTGACGGCAACACCGGGTTTATCGGGAGTAAATGGATTTTGACGTCTGTCAATGACGTCCTGGGCATGTTCACTAGAAAAAGACGAAGCGTGGAAGTGAGACATTGCACCACATGGAGGATGAAACATTTCCCGAATTGTGCAATCATGTTGTCCCGGTAGTGTTGACCTGTGAGGATGCCATAGACCGCATCGGCCATTGTGACATCATGAACCCATCCTAAAACGATCGTTCTGTATGACATTAAAGAGTCTCTATACTCGATTCATTTGGTCAGGGAAGTTAACATGACATTAGCCCAGCATGACATGACATAAACCAAACGTCGAGAATTCAAATGGCATGCAGTAAGGTGTGCACGTTATGCACGCAAATCGTCGTACACGGAAATACCGTCTGTGCGGACGATTTCCCACCATCTGGGAGTGTACACTTACATCAGTCGCTTGTTGCAACCAAGCCCTATTCTTAATGCCAATTTACAACCGATTTCTTTCTAGTGTTGCTGTTGGGAGTCCCGATCTGTGCTGATCATGGACGCCAAGTGTTTGTTGGTTCCAGACCCTCGATCTGATGATTGACAAACATGCAGTATTTGGGCAACAATGCCTGGCATGTGCTCACCTGAAACATGCTTCGTCGTTTAAATCTTCAACGTGATCAGTATTGTTACTTGTCCTGTGTTTAAATGTTTTTAGACAAGTATCTCCTCTCAAACCAGGGATGATGGGCAGAGGTAAATATAGCTCCCCTTTCGTGTGCTATCCGACGTCACGTTCTTCAGGGCCATCACGATGCTGTATACTGACTCCATGTCTGTTCACAGTAATCACATACTTTCATTGCAAGACATTGTGTATATTCCCTTAGTATCACAACATACCATAATCTTCTCCCCATGGTATAACGGACAATGTTCAACATCAAAACGTATCCTCAATGACGTCATCAGTGACGTCAACCAATACTCACAAGATCAATGACTGGGCCCTATTCTCGAAAGGATCCTAGCCCTAGGATATCCTAACTTTGATCCTAGGGTCTAGGATAGGTGTCCTACCTTGTTCTCGAAAATTATCCTAAAGCTAGGATATCCTAACTTAGGACAAATACTAGAATAGGTTCTGCCTTGTCCTAAGTCCATCTCAGTGCAAATCAACATGGTGTGTTACTTGTTTGTTCACCAGTTTTTACGTTGTGAAAACTTAATTAATGCTGAATTTACAACACCATGCAGTGTTTATGAGTTAAGAAGATGTTTTGAGTTTATATCATCAATTTATCAGCAGTGAATAAGAATTACTTGTTGCAATGCACATATTCTTTAGATATACAAACGATATGCATTTTTATTCTTACATATTCTATCCCTTTTCATTCACAACATCGCCCTTTTCTATAACATTCCTCTGGAATATCAATGTCAAAGTCAACTCGATAAGGGAAGAAACTTCTGTTTATTCCTAAGTGAATTTTCACTTTGTGCTATGGCGCATAATGAAAGTTCAAGTCATGATAATCATTAAGAAAATCAAATCAAACTATTTTCGCACGTCTTAATTCTCTTTGGCAGACTTTCAAAATCTAACGAGAAATGTTATGTCCTAGTGTAATAAATGAATTTGATGTGATGAAAATAGCGAATATGTTAACATGTAAAAATACTTAGATCTGATAAAATATCTTAGATCTATTCGAGTACAAGTTCACTCTATTTTTCTGGATACAATGTATGAATTTTGATTATAAATATAATTAATTACAATTTCTTCTAAATCAAGTAAGTCCACCAAATGCTGAATTTCACCACTTTCAAACCTTTTACTTTGATTTCTAGTCTCACCATTTGTCTTGTAAGCGAGATTGTAGCTGCCCTTGCATATCTGTTTTTCATACAATGAATTATAGATAATATTTAGGTGAACTTAATGAAAGTTCTTTTCTATCTCACCTACTGAAGAGCTCGCTATCCTAGCTAAGATGTGTTACTCAACTTAGGACAAGGATAAGATCGCTTCGAGAATCGCTTCTTAACAGTAGGATGTCATAACTCCTATCCTAACTAGTTAACTGTTAACTGTCTTAGCTGCGAAACGTTCGAGAATTTGTGCCCTGGTCTATCTGGTCCAGGCTCGATTTTATACATGTCACAGCCATACAACTAAAATATTTCATTCTGTGGCGTAAAACAACATGCACACAATGTTTACCTGGTTCTACCCACCGAGGTGCTGACCTGACGACATCACTATCGAACCGTCACGTATTGCCTTTCAGTTGACTGCGGGATAGTCTTTCCGGAGTGATGACACAGAAGGTTTGAATTACTCGTATGTGAGGAGATGGTCAATAAAGAACTTAGGGATGAAACGCATATTGTGCTTCTTGTGACACAGACAAATATAACACAGAGACCAATCTACCATTTAGGTTGTAACTTCAACAAAATGACGTGGAAATTTGAAATTCTTTTTTAATTGACTGGCAGTTATTAATCTTAAGTGATGTCATATAATCATTATCATATAATCACGAGAACCAAAAAAAAAAGCAATGTGGTGATTATAACCTACAATGACAGTAATCATATAAAATAGGTAATCCAAAACGTTATGTATCATCAGAACCCTTGCGTATAAATGAACACAACCATTGCCCTTTTACGAGAACAATGACTTGATTATGAGAGATTAGCATATACCTCATCGACCGATTACCTTAATACAATAGCTTACAGAGCAGCGTGCATTACACCGTGGTTCCTTACTTGGCCCTAATATTTGAATAAAGGATTTCTATCATTGCATAACATTCTGGATTACCCCACCTTACCTATATGAATACAATAATCAGCATACGGGACGCCTTGTTTTACACATCGAGCCCTGATTAGGGATGCACAAAAATAAACGCGTATGAAAATATAAGCACGGTGACCCCCAACCTGCCCCGTCGTCATGGTGTGTTTCACAACTCACGTTGTACACGGCCATTATACAATGGGATGGATCCCAATCAGATCATGGCTATGGTTTAATTAAGGACACAGTTACGGCTCATATCAATCAAGTTGTACAGACAATACTGCAAGCTCGAGTGTCGGTGTGCGTGTCTGCTGGCTCTAACTACAAGGCGGGCACGGTATTTACATGAAGGCTACAGACTATAGGTAAACTCAGTGGACCTTGACTGATAGGGTCTCAGGAATTAGAATATCGTGGAACTTGGCAGAGGGAGCAGTTAGTATTGTGTTGACCGTTGGGTAAAGTGGACCAAAACTCTTACGTGGGCTCTTTGTCGCATTTGGACATAAAGTTTCACACCTCAGAACAGTTTCGTGACATGTGACTTTGTGAAATTTGTTATTTGGCATCGTGTTGCAATTGATTTGAATTCTGGAATTGGATGCCATCCGTCATGAATGACGTCTTGTTTATGCCGCAGATTGTAATTCACCCGGTCAGCGTGAAGGTTGGCCTATGGTCAGTATTGGCTGGTGAACGTGTATGATACAATGTGTCCGCAATCGTGAGGATGACAATGGTGTGGGTGTTATTTGACGAAAACAAACAAGTATGACGTCAGCAACAGAGAGCGCCCGATCCTATGGATCAGTGAACCCTGACACTACACCCCGGTCTAAGGTAAGGAACATGTATAGGATATATATGTTCGGGGGGATATTTTTGTTAAACGCAAACTCAGTAATGCTTTTGCTATATCCTAATTGAGTCTGAACCAGACGAACATGTGACTGGCACCATGAGCATCGATCTACGCGTTTGAGATATGATGACGTCTTCAATTAAGTCAGCGAGCCTAACCACCCGTCCTCGTTAGTTGCCAGACATACGGGTTACTGAGAAATAGTTCTGAATCAAAATATATAAATACATGCTCGACACGATGTGCCTTTTGACCAAGTATGACATTTACCTAGAATATAAGTAACCTATAAAATATGGCTGGTTAAAACCAAACTACTTCTTACCGACTAAAGCTTAGTTACTTTTATCGCCTTTGTTGGTGATGGAAAATCGATAAGGTCATTCTAGAGATTCTTACGTTTATCATAATATAAATAATTTAAAAACAAGCGATTTCATCAACGAAAAAATATGACTGTGACTCTACCAGAACGCAGGCTACACCCACCCACCCACCGGGCATCTTGCAACATGGACATGGGTGGTCATTCATGGGTATATCCCACAACTGACCATACGGGTAGCTGACCGAGAAATGATACGGCAAGAAACACGTTACATGTAATCTCCATGTCAAACAAATACATCGACTGGACAGCCATATCAGATTACAAAATTAACTTGTATGTTATAATATAGCATCTACACCGATTGCATGAATATTTCATAACCCTGAACTGATTAGATAAAAAAAATTACCTTATTAAGCGTGACCGGGACTGGTCTCGGCTGGAGCACGTCTTTGTGGTGTATTTGAAAGATGAGTAGCACAGTTGTCGTGACAACGTTTAGACAAACGCGCAAAGGAAGAAAACAAGGCTACTAGTAGAAGAATTTGAAATTGGCAATTAGTAAACAGAAACCGACAGGGGAAGGTCGAGTTGGTGTACATTTCACTATCAGCACGGTACGCGCTCATTAGCAACCGCATCTGTCAAATGGAGTCTTTATGTCTTGACTATCTAGATGTGCAGGTAGGTTTTTGTGTTTAAGGAATAGTTGACATTCTTTTGTGGAAGTGTTCGTGTCGAAGGCGTTGATTGACGTGTATAGTGTGGGAGGGTGACACGGTGTTGATAGTTGCTTATGACATGTCAGACAATACCTACAGTCACAGTTGTTTTTCTTCAGTATCTTTCTTAAGACCCATTAATTTGTATCCTGAATGTGGTAATATGTTCTTACGCCCATCTTGTGACAATAATCCAGCAATATCACGGCGCAGGTCTCTTAGTCTATCCGATGAAACCCAAGTGAACGCTATAACGACGACGACCACGGTGAAGATTATCGCTTTGAGAAGCAATATACATAATCCCCAGGGCTTATATGAGTAAACTGTACTTCCTAATAAATCGTCTCCTATTTCACCATCCCATCGATCCAAAACAAATTTTGAGATGCTTACAAAGTTCATGTAAATCCTGACCCTTACTAAAGCATGTGTAACAAAAGTCATATTTGGGAAACCTCTCCTCTGAGACGTTGTTCGAAAATTGACAATTCATGGGTACCCGATAGGATGAGATTGATGTATCTCACGAGCAGATTGGGCTGTGTTCTGAGCTGGCGATGAATGGGTATCCGGTAGGATGAGATCTAGCTGTGAATATTGCGCATTATAGGTGTATAAATATGAGGTTATCGTATAATAGCCTGACTAAGTTCGATATATTCTGTCACTCAAGCTACGTCTTGTCAGTATGTATCAGCGGTTTTTGTGTAAGTTGTTATAAGGAAGTTAATATCTTTGTCACATGATCATAAACCGCTGAATAAATATCCCCAGGCCGAATATCCTAATTTCATTCCAACACGCCGCTGCAGTGCTTTCTACCAAGCCGGTGCTATATATCCTTTAACGCGTGTAACGGGCCGTTCTTCTGTCGGCCTTAAGCCTCGACATTGTACACGTCAACGCTAAAAGCACCTGTCCTAGTGGTGCCTACCTAATCGTGTAATAGCTTCCAGAAACTAAGTTCCTTTGTGTCCGAATTCGTCGTTAGAAGATTTGCCAGTCAACCGACAAATCCCCTTGTGAGTGGCCGGTATACTACAGACTGACCCCCGGATTTCTCACATCGAAATTGCATGAGTGGGATGTGAAGAACTTGTCAAAACATACATGGGGAGATATTAATTTTGTGCATGACTGGATTCTAACTGGGAAACGATTCGTGTATGCATATTTGTTTTGATGGGGAATACTCCTTTCTTATAGACAATGACATCGAGTGAATTTATGATGGAATTTAAGAGATATATATAAGATTATGGAAATCGACATGCTGCATGGTTCACTGTACGTTGTTTACTTCGATCAGGTCCAGGGGTATAGAAAATCTTATTCCTATGACTTTCGGGGGCAGGTATTGTTTCGGGCAGTACGTTTCGAATAGAAGGACAAATTTTGTTCTTTCTACGTACGACATGCATAGCACTAACATATCTAAAGTCTGTAATTATCTGTTTTGAAAGTCTGTAATTATCTGTTTTGAAAGTCTGTAATTATCTGTTTTGAAACGGTCTCTGGCCGAGGGTTTCGGGCACAAGGACATATTTACTGACAATCTGTTTAAAAATTATGCCTGAAAGACTCAGAAGCAACGACAATAGGATAACGCATAAATGCGTCTGATTTTATTCTATTTCCTCCCTATAATTAGATCTATGATTTCTAATTTTTTCTTTCACTCTCTTTGTAAATATATACGTCTATTTCTATCATATATTTTAAATTCGGACATAAGTTGTAACTATAATATTTGATATATTTGCAACTAGTCAAGTCAGATGTATAGTTTCAGAAAAAAAAATATATAAGTTTGTGAACATCCCGTCCTTATAACACTAACTATATTTTTTCTATTTGTGTGAAGGCAGTAATGCGAATTCTTATATTATCTCTTCAAATTATTTTAACTATATTGGATTGTCGTGCTAGTAAACTAAAGAGATAACCATGAGCCTAACGAAACTAATACAAGATCCTGTTATAGATACATCTGGTACCTGTACCACGGTACAACCCTACATTCATGTATTAACACAGTCCGTAACCCGTCGCGGGTGGTTGTTAGCTAACGGTCAAATGAACTTCAGTGATTTACCAAACTGCTGCGTCAACGTTTGAGTGAGTAAGTTGGGTTTAACAGTTTTGGCATTGTGCAATGTATTGTGGGAGAAAAGCCCCAAGTCATGCACGTTTTGGACCTTCCCCACTTAGGTGCAACCCAGGAGTACCAGCCTGGTGCTGCCTAACACAATCGAACCCTCTTAGCTTCCTTGAACGCCCAAGGGACATACGTTGCAAACTGTGGCGCGTTTAAGCGATGCTATGACTCGTGCCAATATTTAGACATGCGCTGCTTTAACTAGGACTGTTTGAGATGTAACCGGACACATTATAAAACTATAACATAAACATATCTGGTATTTATCCTACAGGGATATATCTCAATTAATCACGATTGACATTTCAAAGTATTTGTATCGCCTCAGTGTGATCAACTCACCTGACTTTAGTTATCTTACCTCAGTATCAATAGTCATATCCTCTATAGGGTCTTGGATTTAGATAAGTCATCGATTCACACCTCACAAACAAACGTTTGTAACGTTTACAGGAGACACGTGACTGTAGGTATATATCTCCTGGCCCGATAAGTCAATCATGTTGCTATCACTTTACCAAGTGTTAATTTCATGACGTCATTACCACACAGAGTCTCGCGAGCATTGACTGTCACTCCAAGGGTCAACAACCAGTCACGAAACGTATTCCTTCAGTATCCCGTAACGAACTAATCCTGTGATATTTATCACCGATCTACTCCCAAATAACAAGTGCGTTTGGGTATATTGTCACTGTATTTTGCATGCCAAGTACAGATATCAAGCTGGACAATCTGTAACCTTTACAAGATGGTGACTGGGTATTTAAACATTGAGTGATCTTCGTTGATAAGGTATCTGATCAATCAATAATAGAGGAATTATCATTTAAAGCGGTGATTCATCTGCAAGAGACAGGTTTGTCCACTTTTATTTCATCAGTTTAGAATTCAATTTTGTAGGTAGTTTTATTTTACAAAAAATACATTGTTACTTAATGCATTTGTATTTTAGAATACTTTAGTTGTTTTGTTTAACATTCTGAGATACATACATTTCGCATATGACTGAACACAGATAACAGCGTAAGTTATTACAGTCGAGCACCGTTATCTCGATATCCATAGAACCAACAAAAAATATCGAGTTATTCGAACTTCGAGACATTCGACCAGGTATATCATCGCATATCACCATGAAAGAAAACAAAAGATGATAATGATAAATTGTGTAGGATTTGTGTAGGACCAAGATGTAATGTCGAGACAACCGAGATATCGAGTTATCAGAGTTCGACACAATGATGCTCGACTGACTCAAATGGATTTATCATTTAAAGAAGTCATGTCAGCTGTACAGCCCGAGTTGTGTCTAACGTTGCTTTTTAAATCATTCTAATAAAATGGATTGTATTTCGGCGTCCCTCTCAAGTTTGGAGTAAGGTATTAAGTGATGCAGACGTGTACAACAGGATGTATATTTTGCTGTCAAACCTAGAAACATAACTGGGACGAAACATATGCCCAAGGGACGCAACACTGCATTTTGAATTGACACTTCGGAGAAGTCCAACTGTGTTCCTCTGCTGTTCATATGAGTAAGTTCACAACAAACAGAGGTATGATGCTGAAAAACCCAATCAGAAGGAAAACACATCGGCACAGCCACTTGCAGCGCATTAATGTATGGTCCAGGTAATATATAAACGATATGCACACATTTCATAAATCAGTGTAGTCCTATATGAAATCACAGTTGTTTCTCTTCCAGTTCGACATATGGAACCTGATAAAAAGGCCCATGACGGCCAACTCCTATCAACTAACGGCGCGTTACCGCGTCAAGAGCGCCCCAGTGCGACGCGCAAAGAGCGGCGTTGTGACGCGTCGACGGCGACGTCTTGAGTCACGTGCTGAGAGTGAGGGGTGCGAGTCCATCAACAGCATCACGACTGCCACGGACTGCACCTTCTTTGATCTGGACAAGGACTTGCCGGACGACTTCTTTGATCAAGATGGTTGGTTAATTTACAAAATTATGGCCATGACAGTTTTTATAGATGTAAAACTCATGGTATATCACTATAACCGTGTTTATAGTTCTTAAACATACATGGAAATAGCACTTTCAATAATAATATCTTAACAGTCCTAAGACTGATATTGGAGAGGGGTTTTATAAGTTGAAATAACTTGTCCCCGGTCCTTTCACATTGTGAATAAAATATGTTTAAACTTTAAACTACAGTTGTATATCAATTATGTTGAAATTCTTAAAAGCATCTCACTCACTCACTCATTCACTAACTACTACTGATTCGTAATTTACACAACATTTGGGTAGGGGAATCTAGACTTGCCACATTTTCTAGACTTGCATCGGTTTTCTTGGATAAATTGGTTTCAGGGTCTGTACGACAGACTAGAGGACAACATAAAAAGATTATTTTTAATTGTTTTCTATCTTGAACTTTATTGTCTATTTTCTTCGCCTATAATAAGATTTATCTGTAGAATAAGAGAGTACTGCTTTTCTTCACCAAAAACAAACTCTGTGTATGAATACATAGAGATTAGACCACACTTTTCAGCATACCCCTTACTTCATGCTGTATATAAATGAATGGTAGTACTGTGTTATCGTTATGAGCTCTTCAGAGTTGCGTCCCTTTGGTACACCAGAAATCGGCTCGTCGCAATTGCCTCCAGGCCTGTTAGCATCATCCCCATGTTTGTAGGTTGGAATCAGGGCATAACAATCTATCACATGGGGATTTATTCCCTCTTCAAACTGCGGCGTTAAGTCCAACTCACTCACTCACGTAAACTCACCAGTCACTGCAGGAAATACTTATTATAAGTATCTGAAATTCAACGGTCAGGCGCTACTGCTTTTAACCTTTGTCCGGTGCAAATCACAATGCGTAAAATGCACAAACTAAGATAAGTCGATGAAGTGAAAGCAATACTTAGAAAAGAAAGTTAACCAACGTATGGTTTATTTATGTATTGGCTTTCAACACGCTGGCTGGAGACTCTTTGCACTAAGTAGTCCTGTGTTCACATGCCAATGTCAGGTCGGTAATGGTATGGACTCATATAGGCTGCCGTTTGAAAGAAAATACAGGGCAATTCCAGTATCTAAGCTTGTCTACTAGAATTCAGGGTTCATCGCAGTCCTTCAGCATGTCTGATGATGCAGCGTTTGATCTGATGTGGTCATCTTCTGGTAATATATGTGGTTGTGTGGTATATCACTTTCATTGCTTTTTGTGTGCATTTTTAGGGTTTTTATGTTGTTTTGTTGTTAATGCACTCATCATTATTCTAGCTATATTAGGACTGCATGCTTGAACCAGAAACGGCTGTGATTAATATCGAATTGGCAGTGGGCATCGAGCTATGCAACAGGATTACGATAACATGCATCAACAAGTCCTTAAGCCTTACCGCCCTATTCCGTTACTCGTCTCATGTGATGAGCATGGGTTACTGAAGATTACCTTTAACATGGATGTTCAGGGGTATCCTTAGAATTGCAGTTAGCTATTGTGATGCCGTTATACCACGCAGATAAGTGTATAGACCATACTGGCAATGTCACCTCTCCATATCCTCATGTGGCTCCAGATGACGAGGCAGACTCGCCACGCCGACCTCAGAGTATTGCTGGAACCCACAGTCAGAAAATGTACCTGCGCACGTGCAAGGCGATGAGGATCACTCCTACCAACTACGTATTCCGCCACCTAGCGGAGGAGAAGATGGACCTCAAGCACCACCTGCTGGGACCGGAAGGAGTAAAGGCATGCGCAATATCACTCGTTGTAAGTAATCCTGACAACGACGTTGTGGCTTGAGAGAATTGTGATGAAGTACATGTCTTACTTTACGTTTGAAGGGACATGTGCGTACCTAGATATCATGAATTACGTTTAGACTGCTTTGCCGAAAAACAATCTGCAGCTGCGAAGCAGGGGTCGCATAACCGAGTGGTTACGATGTCGACCTCTCACACTGAGCATTTTTGGTCTTTTCAAGTTTTCTCAACCGATGTTTGTTTTTCAGATATGTGTCACTATCGAATCAGTAAAAGTGTATTTTTCGGGAAATGTCCTTTCGTGTTCTTTAGGAGAATTCCACCGTCCAGAGCCTCGACCTTGAAGACAACGCAATAGGAGTGAAGGGGGCGGGATATATCGCCGAGATGCTCACAGAGAACAGTTTCATCACGGAACTGGTCAGAACCGACGCTTTCACAGATTCTTTCAGAAATATTTTTACGGAATTGGTAGTTTACAGGCCAAAATTTTACTCTTTAAAGTTTTTGTTTCTACGAAAAAGTACAAAAAGTAGAAAAGAACTTAGTCTACGTCTAAGTTTGGTATGCATTGTATACTTTACTCTCTTATTAGTTTTAGGCCCATGGACTCTAATTGTAAATTTGCCTTTGTCCAAGTTCACAATATACTTCACTATTGTAGTAGATCTCCAGAAACGATTCCGGCCAACTATTTGGCCTTTTTTATGCATGAAAATGAAAATATAATCCATTGTTCGTATGTATCCTTCAATGTTAATGAAATGTATAGTACCGATTTTGCGTCCTTGATTACTAATAGATATGAAATCAGGAGAAATGATTTCTCAAGGGAAGACCCTCACGCCAATTAGTGCACTTGGGTGAATAGATGTCGCAATGTTCATCATATCAGAGGGGTAGGAATGCTCAGCCACATTGCGCTGTGGAAGTGAACTGGTCGTGATTTCAAACCTATAGATCCTTCCCGTTTATAATCAATTGATTGTCGTCATATGCCCTTTGGTTTTAACAATACACTCCTATAGCATACTTATATTTGGGGGGAGGAGGAGGTAGCCTAGTGGTTAAAGCGTTAGCTCGTCACGTCGAAGGCCCGGGTTCTACTCTTTATCTGGGCACAGTATGTAAAGCCCTTTTCTGGTGTCTCCCGACGTAATATTGCTGGAAATATTGCTAAGAGCGGCGTTAAACGCTTACTTAAATTTTGAGGAACCTCACATACAAAGTTAAAATGCTTTGATCTAGCAGGTCAGGGGAGCTGGGTTAACATTTCAGGCGAAGTGTTCGCTGGAAACGACGAGGGCACAAGGTGTTCTTGTACAAAGCGATGTTAGAGCAAAGGTGACCGTAACTCTCATACCTGAACTTAGATGTAAGGTAGTCTTAGCACTAAGGTTCTTTTCACCAACGGCATCCAGGTTCCATTCTCCGCATGAGTACAATGTGTGAGGGCCATTCCTGGTGTCCACTACCTTGCTATTATATTGTTTACTGAGTCCCATCCCACGCTTTCATACTTGCAGAGTCTGGCCCACAACGACCTGAGGTCCGAAGGGGTCAAGGCCATTGTGAAGGTCATGCACGATCTGGACAACGTCATCAAGCTGGACATGTCAGGTATGCATTACTCGTATAGTCTTTCGTGTCCTACGTTGTTAGAATCTTATTCGTGTTCGTGAGTTTTACCAAGTGATAGAAGACCTGCAGAGCTTCGGGATTTTCTCCCATATGTAGCTGACATATATTATTCATTCATTTATTATCCATGATTAAAGCCTCTGCCCATGCGCACCAGGAAGTGCACGTTCCTCATCACTCGCCCCGTTCCGCAACCTACAAACTATTTTCTGCGGAATAAAAACCGTGGTCACGAATGAATCACTGAGGTTGACGCGTGAGCGAGTTTAGTGAGTTGCACAGAACAACATTCCAGCAATATGGCGACAATCTGTTAATAATCGAGTCTGGACCATCCATTCAAGTGATCAACAGCAAGAGCATCGACCGGCGCAGGTGGAGGCCGATGACGTGTCAACCAAGGAGTCTGACCACCCAATCCCGTTAGTCGCCCCTTACGACAAGCATGGGTTGATGAAGATCAATTCTAATCCGGAGGCTGCTGCGTGAACTATCATTAGAACCAATATAATGACACATAACATATTAATATACAAGTGGTCGTCTCATTTCACGTTATGGTAAGACTTAACCGGGCTCCGTCTATGAGTCTATCACGTTTGAACAACGGTGCCCTTTTGGAATATATTACGGAAAGTCGAGATCGTGACGTCATGGTGATTATTTCCTGAGGGAGTGCAGAAACAAGTCACAGTATTCAGGCCTGGTTTGATGTGAATTCAGTGTCGAAGCATTGTTGGTTCAAACGATAATATAGGCTGTCAATTTGAACACAAATCGGACCTTAACATTAAATATCCAGTGTTCTAGTGACGATTTCGTTCACTGGCATTCCATTCGGATAAGGCCAAATTATGAATAAAATATCTTAAATGTATTTGTGTACGGGCAGTTTGTTTTGCAATTCCGTTCGCGTCCCCAGGTTAATTACAAGCAGATATCACCTGTTGATGGTGATTATATGTGGCAGACACACGCACAATCCAGGTATATTACATTTCAGTTACTGACTCCATCCGCATTCATAATGTATAGTAAACAGATTGTGTTGAAAATTGCGGTGGTGGTGTGTGTTGGGGGGAATTTGTTTTGATAAAATTGATTAATGCGACTGAACATAAGACGATACAAAATAGTTCCGAGGGTCTTAGCGGCTTGTGACGAAAATGCCAATTAGCTCAGCATTAGTGCTATCTGGTCGTTGCAACCCGTTTGCATCTGTTAAGTTTTCTTTACACCTGGGACCGATGTCTGACCTGTGATGTTCCTAAACATAACACGGACATTAAGTCGAAGACATACCTGTTAACTGCCTTTACGTTACCTCAATAATGAGAACCCCAAACAGAACATTAACCTTACGGTGATATATAATTCATATGCATATCTAATATCAAAAGCCATGGTGTGGAACACACAGGGGCTTGTATCGCTTTGAAACGGCGTTCGAAAGACATATAGATGTATAGACCTACCCTAGTACTATAAATATAGTACTAGGGTAGGGTCTATACATCTATATGTCTATATGTCTTTCGAACGCCGTTTCAAAGCGATACAAGCCCCTGTGATCTTAACGTCAGTCACATGCAACAACTTGGAATGATGTAAAACATATCTTAACGTCAGTCACATGCAACAACTTGGAATGATGTAAAACATATCTTAATGTCAGTCACATGCAACAACTTGGAATGATGTAAAACATATCTTAACGTCAGTCACATGCAACAACTTGGAATGATGTAAAACATATCTTAACGTCAAATCCAACAATTATCACATCTCAGGTAGGTTGACTTCGGTTGAGTTCGAATCTCGATTGTGTTTCTGCGTTACATGAATTACAAACTAAAAAAATAGATGAATCCATTGCCTTTTGAAGTATTAAGTCCCGATAGAGTATGATATTGCTCTGTTTGTTTTCAGGAAACAACCTACAAGAATATGACGGAGCGTTGTTCTCCAATCTTATAGAGGTACTGTTTAACCACACAATGAACCCCTTCAATCTGGAAACTATACACATATTTGAGGGTCGCTAGAACTGAAACAAACAAGAAAAGATTACTCTATGGTGATAAAGCTGGGTGTCACAGTTGTGTTTTAGTCCTTAACTCGGCAGTGTTTGGGCGACTGTTTTCAGAAATGTCACATTTTGATAATGTATGTAATTTTCAAGCGTGTGCTGTTCTTGCCCAACTCTGACAAAAGACTTTACACCGCGTCGGTGCTTATGGCTACGCTCAGTTTGCTATTTATAACATTTAGTTGTTTCTATTACAGGACTCACAGAACCTTAAAGAATTGAAACTGAGCCACAACTGCTTCTGTGAGATCGGCGGTATCGCCATCGGCGATGCTCTTGGTGAGTTAATAGGTTGGTGAGTGAGTGAGTGAGGAGTGAGTTGGGCTTAATGCGGCATTGAACAGTAGTTCAGTTATGCCAGGGTATACGGCTTAATATTGAAATGATGTCCAATATTTAACATTGGAATGAAATCCAACTCTTGTTCAACCATTCGTACTATGAAATGCAATGAACCTGTTAACTCCAACCAGGGCACCGCTTTACAAACAAAATCATGGGAGCGACCATGTCAGGGGAAGATAACTCTAACCGAAGATACTTGTCCGTTATCATTCAGTCTTGAGATGCGTGAAACCTATAAGTTCAAATTCAGTCGTTTCACATAACGTAAAACTAATATAATATATTTTTCGTTTACATATATATATGTTCGTGTATATTATATGGTGTCTCGTAAACACGAACTACAACAAGGGATACAACTCGTATGGGACTATGTGCACTATTACACCCGATCGAGATGACTCTGTCGGGTTACGATCCTCTGTGACGCATAAATTTTCATCATTAACTTTGTTACTAAATGCGGTATCAGTCGTAAAATGCGAGGTCGACGTTTCGAAGAGTTTTTCTATGGTTGTGAAAACATCATTTGAAAAAAATAGTATATTCTTATTTCATCAAACAGGATATTTATATTTTTATAAAAGGAAACAAAACACAGTTTTTTCTCGGGGCTATGCTACTCATTAAAAATTTTAATTTGTAAAGTCACTCTATGAAAGATAGCATTTAGTGATATTTGACAATGAAAAACTATTTCCGCATTAAAGCCTGTATGTATCATCTTGTATAGATCTATGTGAATGTATTATCTTGTACAGATCCATGTGAATGTATTATCTTGTACAAATCCACGTGAATGTATTATCTTGTACACGTACAGGGTCCAGTCTCACAAAGCTCTCGTAAGCCTAAGATCTCGTAACTTTCTTCATACCATCCGTACCTCCTATACCGTAACATCGACTACGAGAGCTTTGTGAAACGGGACCCAGCCCTCTAAGACGTTGGTCTGAGAGTTCATTGCGGACATGGCAAAGCATTTTGAGCTTTAAATGTTTCTCATTGGCTTCATTCGTTTTGCAGGGTGGAATGACACGATAGAGTATTTGGACTTGAGTTGGAAAGCTCTCGTAAGATTAAGATCTCGTAACTTTCCTCATACCATCCGTACCTCCTATACTGTAACGCTGGCTTACGAGAGCTTTGTGAAACGGGACCCAGCCCTCTAAGACGTTGGTCTGAGAGTTCATTGCGGATATGGCAAAGCATTTTGAGCTTTAAATGTTTCTCATTGGCTTCATTCGTTTTGCAGGGTGGAATGACACGATAGAGTACTTGGACTTGAGTTGGAATCATCTGAGACGGTCAGGAGCGACATCCATTGCTAAAGGTCTTGGCGTGAGTAGATATCTGACTCTTGATTCACGTTGGCAAATAATTAATGTATCTGCCAGACCAGAAATATCTGGCCCCGTTAGATCAGCCCTCCACTAAGGCAGCGATACTGTCAATAAGGGGACAATGCCGTTCCCGATAGGATATATATCTAACTTCTGGAACAAGACATTATTGGTAATTTTGAATTATGTTTGTTACAAGTTCGGCTGGAGATCTTTACGACCGGAAGAATCAATAAAGAAAATGCTTGTAATTAAACTAATGATCACGTCTTTGGTAATAGTAATATTGGTCTAGATAACAACTAATCTAGAAACAATGATAATGCTATGGTCCGAATGAATAGTTCCAAGAAAGGTTGACAAACTACACCGATGGGAATATTGTATCTGGTTACCCTGCTTCCGCAGTTACTCCAAAACGTGTGGGAAAACATAGTGGGCATGTCAGATATTAACATTACATTTTACGACTTTCTTGTCATCGTGGTATATATTTGCTAAACGTAGTATTTTAGCAGTTGTAAACATTGAGCTTAACTATTTCTATATTTTATGATCAGTCGAAGATGAATCATCAGATCCTTAATATCAGGGATGCTACGATGTTCTATGAACATAGAATCAGCCCTTTTCATGCAAATATGTCTTTGTGAGGATGACAAATTGTTCTTCTAGATCAACAGTGGTCTGAAGGTGCTGGACTTATCCTGGAACGGCTTCTATTTGGACGGATGTAAGGAGCTCGCTAACGCCTTGGAGAAGAACTCGACTCTGGAGGACATCAACCTGTCATCCAATAGGATCAACAAACAGTGCCTCCAGGAACTCTGGAAGGGGCTTAAGAAGAACGAGACACTACAGAAACTACGGGTGAGTATAGGTCCACAACGTTTACACAAAAGATGTTCAGGTAGGTCCACAAAAGATGTTCACCAGCACATCTACAAAAGATGCACAGACAGGTCCACAAAGGTCCATCAAAGATGTCCTCACAAACATTAGTAACCGTGTTGTAGTGAGACATCCTAGAGAACACATCGTTTTCTGTAAATAAGTGTTTACTAATTTACATTGTACGTTCCAGCTGTCTGACAACCCCATCACATCCAGTGGAGCTTACTTCCTTCTCAATGCACTGCGAGAAACAAAATCATCCGGATTGAACTACGTGGACCTCGGGGTGAGCATGCTCTACAATATTTAATGATCATACAAGAGGTAACTGAGAGATGTGGCCACTGAGGACGCATAGTACGACAACGGCGTTTGCCGTTATTTGCATCTAGAAACTGACCATTCAGTGTGATCCCTCTGCCGAAGTGGGAACCCCGAAAGGTGACATGACGGTCGCATCTTGTGGATGTAGAGTTCAATCCCGTAGGCGTGTCTGGTCATTGGTCCTAAACCCAGATTCGCCTCAATTCACTTTCCTTCAGGAACGTACGTGTTGTTACACGTCTGTCTTAAGTGCGACCTTTAATCCACGATGAAAGACATGATAATAAATCATAAGATTAATAATGGCAGGAAAATGATCCTTGATGTGCTCTCTATCATATGCCAGTCATTTTCATAAAATCAGACACATTAGCACAAACATCCCTCAAGTCATAGTACGAACGAAGCCTAACGTTTGACAGAAGGGTCGGTGGCCAGTCGATAGGAGATGCTGTAATATTATGCGTCGTGCCTAGATACAATCATCGGTTCGATTATGATTCTTTGTTTATTGGCACCACAGTTGACCAAACTGACACCAATTTGAACTGATCTTCAGCAACCCATGGTTGTAGCAAGAGGCGTCAAACGGGCTTTGGTGGTCAGGCTCGCTGACCTGGTTGACACGTGTCATCGTATCCCACGGGCGTGGGTCGATGCTCATGCTATTGATCTGTGAATTGTCTGTTCAGGCTGGATTATTTATAGACCGCCGCCATATTGCTTAATGCGGTGTTAAACAACAAATGATCAAACAACCCACAAAGCGCTAATTTAGGCCAGATAGCAAGTCATGAGGTAATGCTAACACAAGAAAACCAAAGTCTACCTTCCACTTTCCAGACGCAATGCGTGGAGGGTCCGTTCGTGACGATGTTGCAAGACATGCAGGAGCAGCGGTCCTTGCAAATGAAGTACGGTGCTGTATGGGACCAGTCGATGGAGGGGGAGGATGATGAGATGGACCTGGTGGACGAGAATCCAGTCCTCATCTTGATGGAGTTCGGCAAGCTGCTGGGACTGAGGTTAACAGACCTTTTCTGCATGATGGACAAGGACAACAGCAAGACGCTCACGAGGAAGGAGATCAAATGCGGCTTACTGGTGGGTGATAAGCTCAAAGTGACGTGTTGATTCTCGAGGATGATACAGTCTTCAAAAATCGTAAAAGCAATGATAAAGTCACACTTGTTTTGGACATTTTTTTTTCAATTTAGATCCGTGTTTCAAAACACGAAAATGTTATTGTCGTACGTATTTGAGAGGCGGATGCCATTTGTTAAAAAAGGACTGTGTTTTTCGGATATTATTAGCATCAGTTTCATCAGCTATAGAAGGGGAGATCACATGGATCGGATATCTTGTTCTGAAGGTACTTTGAGACAACATAATACTGAAAGGCGGAAGTAAAATCCATACAGCTAAATCATTATTGACGTATCAATCATTCCAACAGACGCTTAAACTATGAATATATATATCTTTTCTGTATGATGGACATATATTACATTTTAACAGTATAAACTGAACAGGAACCCAAGTGACATTGGAACGTAAGGAAAGTATAGACTTCCTTTGGGACTTTCGCATTAAAGAAAGAGATGGGCGGAATGGGAAAATAAAGTGGTTTGGAGACTATGAGACCATTCAACATTGTAATCTTTCAGGAGTGCAACATACCGCTCTCAGAGAAGGCCGTGGACCACTTGGTAGAGAAACTGGATCAGGATGGTGACGGGGAGATTGACTATGGGTAAGACATGAAACCATCGAGCGGTGGGGTAGCCTAGTGGTTTAGGCGCTGAAGCCCCGGGTCCGATTCCTCACATGGACAAAGTGTGTGAAGTCCATTTTTGATGTCCCGTGATATTGCTGGAATATTGCTACTGAACTCACTCTCTCACTTCAGTTCAACTGCTGTTACTCTGTTGTTCAGTAAGCAAACCATAGCAGTAAGCAAAATTCTTGGAAAATGAAGCCAGTATGTAAATACTTGAAGGTAGGTGAGGTAAACCAGTGTCTGAAGACGCGCAAAACCGAAATTGAGTGGATGAGTTTTTACGCCGTTTTAGCAACATTTCACCAATATCACGGTTATAGACACCAGTAATGGGCTTCATACATTGTACCCTGTGGGGAATTGAACCCAGGTGTTCAGTGTGATTTTACCACAAAGCCCCATAAACCAAAATTGACTGTCGAAAGGCATGGTTACGCACAACTCACAAATTTCAAGCAGCATCCATCTTCTTGCAGGGAATTAACAGCTGGGCACCAGCAACACCGACGGAAGTTGACGAAGACGATAATGATGTCGCGAGAACGTAACGTCGACATGGAAGACACAGACGTTGGCCGTGTTCGGAAAAAGCTTCAAAGGTTGATGGCGAAACAACTCGGCGGCGCCATCTTGAATACTGGCTTCAGTACAATTACAGATCTCGCGAGAAAAAACGGGAAAGTTGTTGACACTAAGGACAAACAGAAGAAGGCAGGGCCTTCCCAAAAACATAAGTGATATTATTTTTATATTACAAAAAAATATTGATATTATGAGTGCACATACAAAAGATTGTGATATATTTACGCAAACTAAGTATTTGTTTGGATGCAAAGGACCAAAGTATTATCCCATGTTGGAATATATGAAAAACAACTTGAAAACAAAATGGATATTAACCTAAAATGGTGGTTATGTTTTTGTGGACAGACTGGACAGATTTGTTCTCATTCGACTTGGCTCGGCTCAAGAAGGAAGTTGACGAGAGCCCATGTTTAAGCCTGGCCCTGGTGAACCTTTTATGACGGTTCAAATTGCTTCGGTTTTCTTTTGTATTCAAGTTAAAGTAAAATCTCAATTTCTGTTAAGAACCAAATGACCTGTCCTTTAAAGGGTCGCTTCATACGACCAATGTGCGGCAGGGTTTGGCTTTACACAGATCTTTGGTACAGTGAGTTAATAAAAACGTGTCAGCAAAGGTCTAAAACTTGTTTAATAACATCTCTCACACTGTAAAGGGGAGTAACTTCGGTTAGTTAGAATGCGACTGTTCAAATCCAGGTTGGCCCAGATAATGTATCCAGGTTTGTCCCCGCCATGTCTGGTGTGGTTTCTCCAAAGAGGTAAACATCTTGGGCAGGCATCAATTCGTGCATTCTTCCCAAATGAACCCGACACGTTATGGTGATGCAACAGAATCCGCCTACTTTGCCTTTTGTTGAGAGAAAGCTAAGCTCCCTTTGAGCTACGGGTCCTCGTGAAGGACAAGAGTAAGTCAAGTCTGGTACTGCTTTTTACGCGTTCACCTGTGTGATTGAGAACAAGAATATACTAG
The DNA here is from genome assembly GCF_037392515.1 of Haliotis asinina. Taxonomy (NCBI): domain Eukaryota; kingdom Metazoa; phylum Mollusca; class Gastropoda; order Lepetellida; family Haliotidae; genus Haliotis; species Haliotis asinina. Next base: position 84,596,558 of record NC_090281.1, read on the forward strand.
TATATACGTGTACATAAGCATAAGACGTCTGGGTCACCTGCTCCTCACAGTCGAATAAGTGAGTATGTTTCTACGACGCCTGAGGCAATATTCCGACAATATCCCGGCGTGGGACATCCGAAATATGCTTCACACATTGTACCCATGTGGGAAATCGAATCTCGGTCTTCGGCTTGACGACCGATCGCTTTCCCCATTAGTCTGGCAGCAGGCTTTCCGGAAGTGCTTTAGAGTTACCCCCCTTGAGTTTTGATTATTTGTTACTTCCGGAAGACTGCTAGAGCATTCTACGGTGTTGGCGATGGTCGTAAGTGCTCGAACGTTAACTGGGGTATACGGTGTTGGCGATGGTCGTAAGTGCTCGAACGTTAACTGGGGTATACGGTGTTGGCGATGGTCGTAAGTGCTCGAACGTTAACTGGGGTATACGGTGTTGGCGATGGTCGTAAGTGCTCGAACGTTAACTGGGGTATACGGTGTTGGCGATGGTCGTAAGTGCTCGAACGTTAACTGGGGTATACGGTGTTGGCGATGGTCGTAAGTGCTCGAACGTTAACTGGGGTATACGGTGTTGGCGATGGTCGTAAGTGCTCGAACGTTAACTGGGGTATACGGTGTTGGCGATGGTCGTAAGTGCTCGAACGTTAACTGGGGTATACGGTGTTGGCGATGGTCGTAAGTGCTCGAACGTTAACTGGGGTATACGGTGTTGGCGATGGTCGTAAGTGCTCGAACGTTAACTGGGGTATACATTATCAATATCAACGCTTGATCTACATTAGCTGCTACTCGCTGTGTTACATTCTGCATAACTGTTTCTCTCTCCCACTAAGACTTTGGTGAGTTTTGGTGTTGTGGCGATGTTAAACTATTGTAACTGTCTTGGGAAGCAGCGCACTGTTTTGCCTAAACTGAACAAACCTTTATGTCGAGGGATCATGTCGCCAGAACAGAACACACCTTTATGGCAGGTGGAATCGAGCATTCAGAATAGAACACGCCTTTATAACATTTAGGATTGTCAGAACAGAACACTATTTTAAGACATTTGGAATTTTTGTCCGACCAGAACACTACTGTGCTGTTGGAGACGAATAAAACGACTTTTTAGACGACATCTAAGTTAGTAATAATAGGAGGCACAGCTCGCTGACAGTCGAGACAAGAAGCTGTTGTGGTAACACGCACACCGGTAGTTGATCAAACTTATATTTTCTTTACTGACATCCGGTTTCCACTCAGGATGGAATTCTTAAAGCAGGTGACTGGTGCCACAGCGTTCTAGGTCTACAATTAGACAGATACAGAACATTGTATCATAGTTATGAAGACATAAATATCACGTATGTACTACACAGACGAGCAAAAGAAAATATACACCATGCCTTATGTTAAAAACAGTTCACGACACACCATAAACATAGAGTACAACACCAACTGTAGGATTCATATCAAATATTGCACTATTGAAAAACAGATCTCATTGTTGAACGTCATCAAACGCGTTTCTCTTTTATTTAGTTCGGTAATTTGTTCAAAAAGGGCAATTTCTTCAATAACTCATTCATTCATAATTGTAAACCAAAAGTCACTGTGTTCTGTAATCTGATTGGTTGAAAAGCATGATCAAATGGTATTAGATTCCCGGAAACTGAAAGACTATTCACTGCGTATTGACCTCGCAAACAATTGTTTTGTTGAGTCATCAACAGTGGTGATGTCATTCAAATCATATTGTGACGTAAAGTCAGAATGACGTCACAAATGAGCAACTCCAAACGCTACCATAGGAACCAGCTGAAACGGCCTGCTGATGACACTTCACTGCTGTACCCGTACTCGATGTAAACGAGTGCAGACAGTAAAACCCTTTGGTTTACTTTTGTTTGTACAATGTCGATAAACATCATGTGTTGGCCAATTTCCGGGTGTTATTGAGTATTAAAGAACGGGAATATTTCGGCTGACGCAGTCGGTTCCAAATGAATTCCCGTGCTTCAAATACTCAACAACACCCGGAAATTGGCCAACACATGATGTTTATCTCCTAAAAGATACCCGACACATATATATGAAATGTATCCCCTCGTTCCCAAACGGCGGAACGAAGGTACAGAAGGACCGACGAATGATATATTTTCACTGTAACACTCATTTTGACATGCCTCGTAAGTTCCGAATGATTAATTTCGTGTGATTCGGAAAACAGATGGATAAACGTTGTACAAACCCACAATGTGGAGTACGTTTTCAGCAAAGGTAGGCAACTTTCATGGATCAAATTGTTATGATTAACAATTTGCCGTGACAAAAGGTGAACGAAATCCTCACAGAACCAGCAAAATATAGCACAGAAAAGTGTAAGATTTTCAGTATTTTTGTATTCAGCAAAAACAAAGGCAAGATACAAAAGGTTCACAAGAGAGGTTTCATGTACAATACAACTGAGTCAATCTAAAGTAATGGGTCACAAATATAATGTCAACTGGTCGAAGTCTTGATGTGAGAGTGAGAAACAGTTATGCAGAATGTAACACAGCGAGCGGTCAGGCTGCGGTTATGTTGAGCGTTGATGGAGAGGCCGAGTTATGTAGTCCAGTTATCTGTGTGTATTTCCGTGTCCACATCACAGTAAATGGCCACTATATATACAGTCAACATTTCCTGAAAGTTCGAGCACTTACCAGCATCGTCAGCAACGTGGACTCTTCTAGTCTCCCGGAAGTACGCACAAATAATCAAAACATAAACCCAAGAGGAGGTAACGCTAAAGCATCTCCTGAACGCCTGCTGCCAAAATAGTAGTGAACATTTATGAAACGAAATGTGACCCATAATTATTATCATCCAAAACAATAAACTTTGTGGCCCAGTAAAACTTATTACTTAATTAATAATAAAATTTACAGAAAATACACTCTCGTAACAAAAAGTCGACCTAGTCTTTCGTAACTGGAAAGTCATCAAGTCTCGCCTGGGGTATAATATGATGCGCCCGTAAAATCACAGTCACGCCTCTGCCTGTTTGCGAGTGTACCGATTGATCAGAGGGTTGACGACTTACATTCGCGATTTTTTATAGTAGATTTGAAACACATACGTGTATTAACAGACTTCACTTCCAGTGTATTCGCTGGTGTTCCGCGTAATGTTTTCAAAGCCATTATAGGGCAAGCCATGTAAGTAAATACCAAGAGATAGTAATAGGGTATGATAAGTATAAGCACACCTGTATAAACAACACGTGAACATGCACACGCATGCACACACACACATATTCAGTGGTGATGCAGCAAATGCTAACTATCAAATAAAAACCTTAATTAGCATACTGAATACTTGCATGAATTGCCTTATCCAAAACATATCCTACAAGCACTGGAGCCGTGGGGTAGCCATGTGGTTCAGACGTCCGCTCGAAACGCTGTAGATCCGGGTTCGATTCCCCACATGAGTAGAGTGTGGGAAGCCAATTCCTAGCGTTCCAAGGTGTGGTATTGCTAAAATGTTGCTAAAAGCGGCGTAAAACCAAACTTACTCGCCCACTCACTACAAGTATGACCACATGTACAAGTATGACGCACTACAGGTGAACATGTTGCTCAGAAAAGACACTGTTTTACACCGTAGAGACAGGTTATCAGGCTACATTCTTGAGTGATTCGGACACACATGTTATGACCTGATTACAATACGTATTGCCAATGTAAGAAGCATCCAAATGACGTGAATCTGTAAAGAGGATAAATCTAATTACTGGTCTCGATCTTCGGTAATAAAACCACGCATATCTTTAAGAAAATGACTTAACTGAGTGTTAATGTAAATGCTCATTTACTTACGGTACAACTATATATTGTCATGTAATAGTGAAATCAATACCGAATCAATCGTATCACTTTTTGTTCAACTTCCGCACAATATATATGCCTTTGTGTTTGATGTTATTAAATTTCGATGAAAAATGCGATATTCGAAGTGATATGGGCGTTTCAAATTCTCTTTGTGCCCAAAGCATGAAGTTATATCACTTGAACGGAATTACACGAAACACTGACTATACAGTAGATCTAGCTTGCAAACCACTGTTAAAAACAATTGCACAACGCTGAATACGTCAGACAATACTATTCACTGGATATTGCTGTAGAGGATCCGTCGAACTTCTTGCAACAATATAATGGAAAGCCATCTTTACATCCTTGTGTGGGTAAAATGTGTGTCAGCATTCAGAGACAAATCCGTGAATTGAAAAACATAGGTGCTAAATACATATATAAGACTTGTTAGTTGGTGAATGAAATATACTGCCAAATGCATACAGTCAGAGTATGATGTTTAAAGTTTATTGATCAATATTCAAGATGACTTAAAAGAGTGAACGTTGATCAATGTAAGCGTGAGTGAATGTTTATCGCTACGTTGAGCAATGTGTGAGTGAAACTTTACCGTCATGTATGCAAAGCGTGAGTAAACGATAACTGCCACAATGAGCAGCGCGTAAGAGAAAATTTATTTTACTGCCACATTAAGCAATGTATAAGTGAAAGCTTAATTTATTACTACATTGAGCAATGTACGAGGGAAAGTTTATTTTATTGCCACATTGCTTAATTATTGCCACATTGAGCAATGTACGAGGGAAAGTTTATTTTGTTGCCACATTGCTTAATTATTGCCACATTTAGCAATGTACGAGGGAAAGTTTATTTTGTTACCACATTGAACAATGTATGAGGGAAAGTTTAATTTATTGCCACACTGAGAAATGTGTGAGTGACATATTTTGCCAATAAGTGTGGTGGCCTATTCAATGTGACGCTTTAATTTGAGTGAAGGTTTACTACCGCTGTGAGCAATATTCAAAGCGGCTTTTATAGAGTGAAAGTACAGTGTTCAACTGTGGATATAAACAAGTTCCAAAACTCTACACATCATTTCTATCTAACGAGTATTCATTTATAAAAACATTTCTGAAAATGCAGCAACTCAGTTCCTTTTGTAAATACACATGTATGACACTTCACAAAAGGGCTGTCATGCAGTGTTTAACGGTGACCGGTCTGTCTAAATATAGATTCGACATAGTTAACAGACTGAGGCGTCATGGGAGGCTCCATCGACAGATCAGGGAGGGACTAAGTGAATCGCGGTCATAAATATCGTGAGTATATCTGTCTTCAGACAGTGCAGTTAAACTAAACAGGTTTTACTTCTGGAATCAAAAACTTTCAGCTAAAGGGTAACCTTAAAAGTGTTTGTTTCAGTTTCCGAACAATGATCGTCATTGGTCACCAAAGCGCACCAGAGTTACTTCCCTTGCCTGGTAGTTTCGCCAGTTAGCTAAATTGATGTGGACGACAGTGCGACTGCCCTGCTTCCCGCGGTCACTCGTTAGTCAGGTGTGCTCGGACATAAGCTGTAACCAGTTGTATTCATGCAGTTTGTTTCACGTTCTCCGAACACCATGAACATATTTTCGATTTCTGGAATGTTTCTTGTCACGAAATCAGTTGTTTCTGTGTCATTTTAGACCCCGAAGTTCTAGACTAACAACTAGTCTCTGAAATGAATATATTTTACTGAAAAAAGGTTCATAGTAAAAAAATAATATAATGAAATGAAGCCCCGAGACTTTCTTCATTTTCTAGACTTGCAGGGATTTATTGGATAAATTTGTTTCAGGGTGTCTAGGACAGACTACCGAAGTTCCAACCGAAACTGGTATAGGAAAACCAAGTTTCCTTCATCTATACAACTAAAATGCCTTTGACAGAAGTTAAATTGGTGTATTGGGGTAGAATAGGTACCCGCATTGTACCTAGGGCGGTTCCCAAGTGACGACTCTTGTTATCAGTTTAATGTTGGGTAAACGAGTAGACACGATGCAAGTCTATAAATGAACGTAAGCGTGACTGGACATGTGCAACAAGTAACACGTTGTGGAACGAGACTGAATATCTTTTCCAAAATCTCGTTTACGTTTTCTGCACACATTCATCGGAGAAGATATACGTGATTCACCAATACTGAGACCACGCATTCATGTATTGTGAGGGGTGACCTACTATTTTCTTTGATAAACAGTTAGGTGGCTTGTGTTATTAGACACGATCTAACATGTGTTTTCTTCTTTTCTTTAGTTTTTGGCCAAATAAGCTTGAACTGCCATGACAGCTACAGAAGTGGTCTACCAAATATTGACAGCTTCGTGATTTTACTTGAGTGTTTGGTATTGGTGTTGGAAGTATTATCTGGACACATTCAACTGACCATGAAGAAATATGAACAATGAAATATGAAACAATGAATCTGAATAGACCACATGGCCTTGACTGTGGAAAGGGCAACTGAACTGCCTATCTGCTATTGAATTAAGTATGCTTAAATTTTGAATAAGAATTATTTTGCCAGATTTATTGAGTGGAAGTTTGAAATGGCGCCTTGTTTCCACAGCTTTCGTGGTGATAATTCTGTGATTCTGTCAGTGTGTTGTGTGATAGCATTGTATTACATCATAATGGATATGATCTTATATTATACGCTCCACAACACCAGTTTAGTCAAAGAAGCATCCATTAACGACCCCAGTCGATTCTCACCCTTCCATCCACTGACAATAAGGCTGCTAGTCTTGGACCAGACAAACCATTACATTATCAGGCCCTCCACGGATGTGTTCAACTACATGACCGACTTCAGTAAAGTCTTTTCCTTCATCTCCCCCAACATCATCAGCGTCACTCACGCCGTCATCAGCATCGTCGTTGGAAAGATGGTGTCGTCAGACAACTTGCGTCATCGACAAATGGGAACGTTTTTCTTCGAGCTCCGAACATGGTTGGTTAGTTTTGCTGGTGTCGTCTTTCGCAGCCAGGCTGGTCGGCCAATATTCAGCTCCTTTCACGGTATGTATGGAACAACTCTGAACAGCGTATGCGACATTATTGGAGGGGTCTCCTTGTGCGTAGGCGTTTGCGTCTATGCTGTAAGACATTACGGAAGACGAAGGCCAAATGAGGAGTTTGTTGGAAAAGGTTTAAATGTACACGTCCCATCAAATCGGATGATTGTTTTCAACATTTTCTTGTACGCACTGTTGGTCGTACTATCATACGGATTCCTGGGCTATTTTGTCATGCATCTCGAGCGGTTCCTGGAGACGCCATTCCCAGATTCTCAGCTAACGGTAGGGTTGACTTGGTTCAGCAGTGAGTGTGTGAGTGAGTTAAACTGGATATTTTAGTGGACAACTTTCAGTCATCACAGCATAGAAAGATAACATTAGTGAACCACAGAAGATTAGGGTAATAACTGGTCTTCAGCAACTCACGTCTGAGGCGGCAAACGAGATCGCGTGGCCAGGTTCACCCTGATATGATATCCCAGTTGCGTAGATCGGGACTCACGGAATCAGTCACTGGATTGTCTGGTCCAGACTGAAATATTTACACTATACAGCTGACATATGGTGGAATGTGGCGTTAAACAAGAAACAAGACAAGTCTCGTCATGTATCCTAATGTTTTGATCGATTTTCATAGTATTAGTCACTGGATTGTATCGATGACTGGATTATTGCATTGTATAGCTGCATGAGTCCTAGACAAATGGCCTTGATGCCCAGATGGCCCCCTTTGAACAGGTATTCAAAATGCATGATCATATGTATGGTGATCATTCTATACTCCGGAGGGGAGGTGTGGTAGCCTTGTGAGTAAAGCGTTCGCTTGTCACGCCGAAGACCCGGGTTCGATTCACCACATGGGTACAATGTGTGAAGTCCATTTTCTGGTGTCCCCCATCGTGATATTGCTGGAATATTGTTAAGAGTGGCGTAAAACTAAACTCACTCACTCTAAACAAAAACCTATTTTTCCTTTGACCAGACAGTACAAACGACTCTTCTCCATGCCTCGTCTACCTGGCTCTTCCTCTGGATGTGGCGGTTCTTCACTCAACAGATGTTCCAGTACCTTGTCATCGCCATTGCTATGGACAAAATATGGGTAACATTCCTGAACATAAGTTTTTATGATTACCTCTCCTCTACTTGGCACAAAGAATGCTACAGACATTGAACGCAGCGGATATCTCTTGCAGAGTTGCGTCCCTTCTTCATACAGGAGACTATTGCCGTAGGTTCGAAATTCATATTCGCTAGAAATGCCAAAACTTTATGGATGATCTACTTCTAAGTGTTTAAAAGCGTTCAGCTCAGACTGTAAGTGATGAACACTTACTCGGCGATTCTCTATTCGTGTTGAGTGCAGATGCTTCATGTCGGAGTTTGTATTTATATTTTCCATTCCGGGATTCAGTGGCTGACGAATTAACATTTATATTTTCAGGACTATGTGAGCACGTCGCTGTATTTCTTCTACCCGACTGTGATAACACTCATGTCTCTGTGCTATATCTACATCGTCCATGTGAGTGTCTTACCAAACACGTGAAAAACATCCAACTCCGAACTGATCACCTGCAAATACATCGTGTCAGCAGCTTTGTATGTAGACTTAAACATGCACATGTAACTCCGGCGTAATTAAGTAAATCCAATGACCATCGTTATTTTTATGGTTTTGAAGCAAATCGTAATACGAAATGACAATACGACAGAAACTCAGCCATGGAACTCTGGGTAGGAGGGTGGTGTTTTCTTCAACTGACCAATGGCAACCGAGAATTACTCGAATCGTTATTGTACCCTTAAGGTTAGAAACATGTACTTTTTACGCGATATTTATGTTCTGTGATACAATTTCTTTGATGATGTATGTTTGCCGCTTCACCTTTCGTTTTAAAGGGAAGGATGTGGAGTGGGACTGCTTATATGAAACTGAAATGCTTGCTCACTCACTCACTCACTCACTCACAAGGTATAATGTTTAGTGAAAAAGCCTGGCTGCTGCAGAAGCAAATAGTACATTTACGTTAAGATAGTTGTTTAAGCGTCAAATAGCGTTCACTTTAGAGTGTAAGTCATGCTCATCGTTATTTTGACGATTTTGAAGCAAAACGTAATAAGAAATGACATGTGATTGTAATTGACTTTGATAATACATGGTTATCACTTCATCTTTGTTTGCTTCAACTGACCGATGGTGAACGCACCTTTCATTTTAAAGGGGAATCTAAACCTCCTACAGCACCGACTGAGAAAAATGTGCTTGAGAAACATTTAATTCATTTGACATAGCCGAATGTTTCACGTTGCTGATTATATTTAATTGAATCGAGATGATATAGATCTGTGACCCAGTCGCCATAATCACTGATTTGTCTGGTTAAACAATGGACAGCCGGACTATATCTAGTGATATGACCCCAAATGTTGTAAATGCTACATATATATATATATATATATACATTCTGGTGTCCCCCGCCGTGACATTGTTGGACTATTGCTGAAAGCGGCATATAACTTCCCTCCCTCTCTGTATTCTGGTATATTAATACATATTAAATATTTTATTTCAGATGAATTCTATTATCCTGGGCGGTGAGTTCACCTCGTGACGTTTGCAGATTCCATGTGGACAGCATCAACACGATCTCTGCAAATTCTTCCAAATCCAACCAAATCCCTCAAGAATGTACTTGCGTTTTCAGGACACATCCACGCGATACTGCAAAGCTTTAATAATATTTTGTTTGATGTGTAGTTTATGTATTGATGATATGATGTACTAGACATGCAATACGTGCATGAATGTTGGGTAGTGCCTTTAGTATTTGCAAGACCACGTGCAACTGTGAGTCATGCGTCAACTATGTACAAACTCCTTCGACACCACTTTATCCTTTTGGGAGTTATGGTTTTCTATTACTCTGTGTTTACAGTCCAGGTGAATAAAATGGTTGAATATATTCCTAGACTACGTTCACTAGTTAGCATCACGATAAGGCTATGTGAGTGGGATTGGGTTTGAAACCCGCCAAGATCGGGGTTAGAATTGATCTTCAGTAAGTCATGCTTGTCGGAAGAGGCGAGTAACGGGATCGGATGGTCAGGCTCGCTGACTCGTTTGACACGTGTCAAAGTATCCTAGTTGCGTAGATAGATGCTCATGCTGTTGATCAATAGGCTGAGTGCTGCGTTAAACAATCAATTGGAGACACGGGTTCGGATAACCGTTAATGTGAGACCGCCATGTTAAGGGACAATATACACACTGTGGAGATCGTGATGTGTGGCGAGGCTCCATATCGTGGACATCGGTATATGGAACAATGGCTTGCAGGGTTAATACTCCGTGAATTAAATATAAGGGGCGCTTTTCAAAACAAGATCATGTTACAACGGACCTGGACTTGTCAGTATTACAATGTTTTACACTAGTTCGTATATCAAATTCACCCAGCTACAATTCAGCTTGAAAAACAAAGACAAATTCTGTAACTATTTATATAGATAAAGGTAAATTTATATCATTGGCATTTGAGAATGCGAATGGAAATCATCTTCTCGCACAAAGAATACTGATCCCGCCGTCTGAGGGCCGAGACATATGTACACACTTGGTCTCGTGAAACAATGCCAGTTCGGTGTTAAATTTTAACTCTTTCACTCCTAGGGTGTGCGGTTCCTTTTGCATGTTGCATGGCGTATGGTCAGAGGTTTGAACCCAAGATTTGCACGGAATCCAAATATTAGGTTGTCTGTACCCGTCATTCGGTGTCCGCAGATATGTGCATTACTTCGGCTTTTGAAATAATCTGAATCAGTCCAATGATTGATATCGTGGCCACCCTAAACTTACATATTGTTTACAGCGGCATTATACTCCCACTCACTCTCTCAAACACTCTCAGTCTTTGACTGACATTGAACAGTTAAAAGGTGGAGTTAATTATAACCTCTACATGTCGTAATTAGAACGATTCACATCACTTTGTAAAATAGCGATATTATTCAGAATTAAACAAAACTCTCTGAAGCACCCCTTTTGTGTTTTTGTATTGGTGCTACCAACTCGTTCAAAGACAACATAGTCGTTCAGGTCAAGGAGATATCCGACACAGACAATGATTAATCACAGAAGTCATGGCTCGTGTTCAGCTACAGTCGACGGGGGGTCGGAGACACTTCGTCATATGACATAAATCAACTGTGAATGTGAAGGGTTATTTTCATATAGTCAAGGGTTCTTCTCGACGATTTTCATTCGAATTACTGATGAGTATGCTTATAAAAAATAACATGTAGCTTGATATAAATGTTGAGCATCTAAGTGTAAGATACACTTTACTGCTGTATAGGCGAATGAATGGATAATGCTTAATAAAGAAATGAATAATGCTTAACGACGGAATGGGTAAAATGGGTAAAAGAAATGAATAGTGTTAAACGATAAATGAAAATGCTTAATGAAGACATTAAATAATCTTACCAAAACAAATGAATAAAGCTTAACGATTAAATGAATACTTCTTGAGGTAGAAACGAATATAGCTTTAAGTAGAAATGAATAATATTTCACGAACGGTGGAATAATGTTTTGTTCGGTGAATAATGCGCAAAGTCCAAACATTCCCATCGAGAAGGGACATGCATGTATTGAGCACTCCCACACAAACCTCATCCAAAGAGCACATCTACCTCGTCACGATTCATCGTAGGAACAGATGCCATGAACGATAAAATGTGGGGAGGGTAGTTATATTGTTTCCATAATGTCATCCCCATCTGGACGCTGTACGCTGCTACAAGCCGACGGCGTAACAGACCTGCCTTCAGTTGTATACAGTTGCCACAGTTGGCCAAGTCGTCCGAGTTAAGTCGCCTCAAATGGCATTCCTGTGTTGCTTCTCTTGGGCACGCCAGAAACCTTTGGTTATAGGTTCGAATCCCAATTCGGTGCGCTGATATTTTGTAGACTTGTTATGCAGTGGTAAACGCCCCTGCTATGGTCATACACATAGCCGAAAATCCACTATATGACTGGAGAACTGTACAAGGTGGCGTTAAAAAGTACTCACTTACTCACTCAATAATCCGGAAGATCCTGTCTATATTCCGTATCTCCAACAATTCCCCTTTAACCAGAGGCAACTAACGGGATCGGGTGGTCAAGATCACCAATTTGACTGACACACGTCACCGTGTTCCAGTTACGTAGATCGATGCTCACACTGTTGGATTACCTGGTCCAGACTCGATTGTTCACAGACCGCTCACCATATAGCTGGAATATTGCTGAGTGCGGCATGAAACTAAACTTTTAAAAAATAACCCCAGATCACTAAATTTTTAGTCACATACAATAATTGTCACACGTAATAATTTTCTTTATTTGACATTTATTCACTAGATACTGCAATACTGGGAACTGTGCCTTACAGGTATTGAGACGCTCCCCGCGTGCACCCTGCAACAAACAGGTGCGAGGCCCGTCTCAGGTAGCAGGCTTCCGGGCCACTCAAGGGTTACCTGTGTGATCTTTATGACACGATACGATCGTGTAGGGGGCTTCGTGTCACGTGACACACCTAAACACCCAGGTGGATTATGCCCGTCCGTGGAGGAACGCCGGAGAAGTAGATAAGTCTGATAGTGGTTTACCGTTGTACGACCGACTGCTTTCCCTCAGTACGGACATAATTACCGCTGATCCATGGTAAGGGATCCTTGGATCTGTCAGATCACTGGTCAGCGTGAGTGGAGATCTTTCAAACTTGTAATATAAATGTATTTAGTAAACCTCTGTAATTCCTTCAACGCTGCCAAATTTTGATAAATTTCAGAAGTCCTTGGGTTTCTTTAACGAGACCCGCTCGAGGTAAATTCCAGTGAGGTTTGGATTAGCTCAATACAAATGAGATTATAAGTCTCATTTCAGGAGTAGCGGATCACCTGGATTTCGAGGCAGTGTTTGCTTTCGGATTTAAATCCAGCTGTCCGAAGTCTATCAACAAACCAAACACGATCACAACATTACAGCTGTGAAATATCTCAATATCAATCTATCACGGCGACATATTTTGTTGTTGACATTGACAATATTCTCTGTATAAATAGTTGTCTGGGAGGTCAACTGTGTTAGTTGTGCCCGGTGTGTGAGAAGTCGAGTTGACTCTTCTGTACCCTGCTGGAGAAGGCGTTCGACATCAACTAACAACATGTCGGCCGTTGCCATGGTAATGAGAACAAATGTACATAACAAGTCTATTCAAAAGGAGTTCCTCAGCAAGCTAACGGAATATATGGCCAAACTCTTCGGCATTGAGACTAAGGTAAGACAGAATGTTTGAGTTAGTGAGTGAGGGAGTGAGGAAGGGAGGGAATGTGTGGGTGATCAGAGGAGTGAGGGAGTGAGTGATTCAATCAGACGATGTGGCGTGGTCTAGGACAAAATCGCATCACTCTGGTGACACCTACGGGACGGTTATGCGGCGTACAAACTGAGGTTCCTCAAGATCATTTTGGTCATCAGATCCTGGCAAGCCCACGTGTTTGTTTCATGTTCATGCTTCATCAAAGATGGGTTTACGCTTTCTTATGCAGTTTAGATCAGGGTATGCCTTACTGAACACATGGCAAACGAGTGGTTCACCTGATATGGTATGTGCAATGATATGTGGCTAGAGTGTTAATAACTGATCAAAACCCTGCGTTAATAAAACCAGTTCCCCTCGGTACCGTAGCCAGACGTAGTGCTACAGTGAATGAGCTTTTGATATTTATGTACAGGGACATTTGTTATGAATATGCATAAACAATTATCAGATAACTGTCTTGAATTATGTATAGATATTTGTCATGGATTATGGAGAAAGAAAGTTTGTCTTGTGACAATGCCATCAAACTGGCTGGAAACGTCTTACCCATGTAGAGACATCATCAAAACAAAACTATCGCTAGTCTGTAGATTCATAATTTTTCCCCTGGACAGAAATATGTTAATCTTCAAAGTTCCTAATCTAAATTTCTGTCTTAAGCGCAGAGCCTAAACAGTCTCTCTTTTTCGCTTTCATACAATCGCTGATTGTCGTTTCCTGCTCTATATGTCTTTCATGCAGAAATCGTCCCAGATGTATTACTGTTAACAAGAAATATTCATTTTTATCACCCCACATTGGGTGAATGAAATGACGTCACTATACTTTGAATATTATTGTGACACCATCAGTTACCATGGCGCTACGACCAGATTAAATCCATGACTAATATCTCTCCAGTTGGAGATGGGATAGCTGGTCCTTTGCCCTTAAGGCATTTGTTAATATGTTTACAAACGGGAAATGTACTTTGTTGTTAAACAAAACTTGTGATAAATAGAAAACTTACAAGGTGTGATGATATATTCAATATCAAAAGAAACTGTGATGAGAATCCCATGTAGCTGCAAGATCTCACGCAAGTCAATAACAGTTGATATTCAGTCGTATTCATGTCGTTCATGTTCATTCGGGTCGAGCACACTCTGGCAGTGCTAATCCCTGCCAGTATATCACTATTGACTGCTGTTGAGCAGACAGTTCATGCAAGTCAGTACGGTCGACAACGTTCTTTACATTGGTAACTTCAGTAACTGTATCATTGTGCTGGGTCTAACGCCGGGTTATCAATATGTCGTGTCAAGTATTGGCACGTATATCAGTGTCATGCTGTACAGAGGGCCTAACCATGTCTAACCTCACACTACGACCAGCCATACAGGGAGCTCCCGACCTGTACCATATGCTTCCTCCTGGACTCGTGGCGTTTGGTATTTTTGAAAATGTGAACTAAACTGACGTCCAAAAGAAAGTTCACAACCTCGTTTGATCGTTACTGGAAATGCAGCGGAATAAGAATTGTCACTGATGATGATGATAATGATGATTATGATAATGATGATGATGATGATATCCACATGATGCGATGTGCAGTCTTTGATTCAAGTAAACTCCTTTTATAACGAACAGACGGATAAATCGACTTGTTTTGGTCCCGGTCTATATTTAATCGGAATGCATATCACGAAGTATGGACATACCCCACTGAAATTTATTTAGTTGGCCCTTCCAGATCGTTACGACCGCAGTTACTCGTTTTTTTTTGTAATTTTGATATTTCACTTTCTGATACCCAAGTTGCGCGTTTCTATGAGGTCCGAATAAGTGCATTCCAATAAGCGTTACCAGACCAACCTTTTATCTGTAAGTAGTTGTTAACAGCGCCCCAAACTACGCCCGAATAACGAAGCACTTTTTTTCTGGTATCCAGATAAGACAGCAGCGACGTAGAAGTGTTACATAATTTCCCAGAAACTCTGTTCGAAAGGCTTTCGATTCATCGATTAAGCCAAGTTTTTTCTCCACCGTTAATAGTTCGAATACGGTACCATGACTGTATGTCTGCTTGCTTTCCCCAGGCAATGTAAGATAGTTGCACTGGAGTCCATTTTATCAGGGGTCGGTAATGGTTTAGAGATTTGTGTACGGTTCCTTTACACTCGACAATCTAAGTCTGACAACGTCTGTTTGTGAAACGAACAAGAAACAAGCTAATGACACACAACCTAGCGTTGCAACAGTAAGTGTCATTTGAGAACATGGCGCTCCGTCAGTGACGCGCGACAGCCTCATGACAGTTGAGGTGGTGCTCCATGACCCAATGGATAATAAGTTTGTCTAAACACTCCACGCAGCATTTTTTAACAAGAGTCACTGTCCCTCATACATTTCTTCTTGGAAAGCGACGGTGGGGTAACCTAGTGGTTAAAGCGTTCTCTCGTCACGCCCAAGACCCGAGATCGATTTCCCACATGGGTACAATGTGTGAAGTTCATTTCTGATGTCCACGCACTGATATTGCTGGAGTATTGCCAAAAGCGGCATAAAAGTAAACTCGCTCTTCTGGAAAATGTGTTGGTGATGAGAAACACTACCAGTTCACTAGGCACTACCAGGTAAAAGAAATAAGTGGTGTCAAAACCTTCCAAGGATGAAAACAGCATCCGAAACAATGAAATTTGAGGCCTAAGACACAGCAACTAATGATACTAGGAGACAGGTGCAGTGTGGAGAAACGCATACTGTCATGCAAATAATAAGGCTATGATCATGAAATCAACCGGCGAAAACATATATCACTCATACTGCGACATCAGATTCTGCTGCAGATGTTCAGAACTATATGGCGGCGGGCTGGGAATAATCGAGTCTGGACCAGACAATCCAGTGATCAACAACATGAGCATCGATCTGCGCAATTGGGAACCGATGACATGTGTCAACCAAGTCAGCGAGCCTGACCACCTGATCCCGTTAGTCGCCTCTTACGACAAGTATAGTCGCCTTTTATGGCAAGCATAGGTTGCTGAAGGACTATTCTACTCAGGACCTTCACGGGTCTCCCCATTGCGCAGACCGATGCTCGCGCTGATGATCACGGGATTGTCTGGTCCAGACCCGTTTATTTACAGACCGTCGCCATGTGGTTGAGTGCGGTGTAAAACTTAACTCACTCACCGCCAACCAGGGGGCGACTCAGCCAACAGGAAGCTAGCATGGAGATATACTTTTGTAACTACACACCTAACAAACACACCAAGCACCCTTTCCACTAATTGTATCACGAATGTAGCTTTTAATCATGACAGACTATTTGTTTAGAATGTGACCCTGGAGCTCCACCTGGAAGCACAGATGATGAGAGCAGGATCCACTGCACCCATGATGAACGTTGACCTTCACCACAACAGTAACCGGGCCAGCCAGGCGAACAAACCAGAGCTCGCAACAGACATTGCCAAGTTCATATCAGCTCAGATCAGGATACCTGAAGACAGGTGAGTTTTGTTTCGTGAATTGCAGGTGAACTTTTTTGTTGGGTTAACCGAAGGTGCGCCCTGTGTCACCCTGTGTTGGCGAAGGGTTATGTGTATATTGATGGAAAATATGCAAGTATGGTGGGAAAGCACCCTTGAGTTAAGTTTTAGATAACTGGTAGCAAGGCAGCTTTCTTGAGAGCAGGTCAACTGAACTACTCTGGTCAACTGCAAACAGGACAGGCTGCACTATTGACGAAATGTGCTTGCGGCAAGGTAAACAACAGACAGGGCAAGGTAGAGCCTTGAGAACAAGTGAACTTGGTGGATGCTCCCATGATTGTCAGCTGAAAAGGACCATTGGTCACTCCTGGCTAGTCTGTCGTACAGACCCTGAAGTATAAATATCCAAGAAAATCCACGCAAGACTAGAAAATGTGGCAAGTCTAGATTTCCATAGCTTCAGCTGAAAATGAAGAAAGTCTCAGGGCTCCATTTCATTATATTATTTTTTTTCCACTATGAACGTTGTTTCAGTAAAATATGTTCATTTCAGAGACTAGCTGTTGCTCTTACTCCTGGCTAACTAAGCCAATTGCATCCTATCCCATGGCCCGTTTTGTTACTTAAACTGTCTAGGCCATTCCATTCCTGACATTTTCCAAAGTCAAGGAAAACCAAGTTGTATGGATAGTTAACGTCTTTATTGCAATGGGTGCCACGTTTCCACATACCGTTACACAAGTGATAACTTGCTTGATAGGTGTGTTGGCACCTACACTGAATCCTCGAACTAAATGCAATAAAGAAGTTGACTATCTATAGAACACTGTTTCCTTCATCTTTACAATATCTGACAAACTCAAACTTTTTCAAAGGAGTGATGTAACTGGTTCAGCTTGGGTTTACATATTATTGTTACATTTTCCATGCTTTCCTTGCAGGATACTGGTGCTGTTCTTTGATACAAGGAAATGCACATGAGAACACATCACCGGTATCAATACATCGAAGAACACCTCATCCATAGTGAATCTCCATAGCCTTAATAATTGTGAAACTAGCCACAAAGTGGCATATCCCATTGAACCTAATCTTGTTTTAGTTGTATCCAGTCGCAGATTTTATGCATTCTTGAGACTGTAGATTCATTTACCTGAACCTGAATGTTTACGTATTTTCCAACATTGTCCTGAAACTTCAGTAACCTAGAGTGGCTGCATTCTGTGTAATGAAATAAAACAAATTCATATTTCAACATTCAATGACAACTCTATGATTGGTGTTGAATCTTAGGTACGAAATACGAATTACTGAAATCCAATGCTTTATACGTTAAAATTTGAAGTAATAAACAAAAATATCAATCTTGTGTTTGTTGTATGAAACCACCATTAGACGACCAAGTTTCAATTAGTTGTAGACAACTCGAAACAAGTGCGAAGCACACACAGAGTTGGTAGTGTGTTGAAAACTCTAAGGAATAATTACAGTTGTATGAACAAATGGGTGTTGTTGAACATACTTGAGCAATATATTTCTGACTCTAGCTCATGTCCAGGTAATTCCACAATGCAATCTTGTAGAGCTGAGACTGCTTTGTATATAAGGCCTGATACCTCCACCAAAGAGTACAATCATCACAGCCAACAGCTGGCTCTCAAGAGCTACCCTATTTGTCACAACTCACACCACTACCTTAATCAGCTGAGAAGAAAAGTTTGGACCTTAATTATGGATGGCCAAGACATAAACAAGGTTTTCTAGAAGAGGAGAGACACCCTAAACAGTGATGATTTACCTCACAGACACTGTTAAGGGTCTCACTCAGAAACATGACCTCAGGCATACCTTCACAGAAAACAGACAATATATATTATGTACAAAGTTTTATTACAATTCATAAAATGTATGAACACATTGAGTAGTATGGGTGTTTCAAAAGCAATGTACAAATATCATTACTTGAACAGATGAGAGTACAGGGAACCCTCAGATGTGTCTGACATCTCTCACAGCTAAGAGTATTACCAGGGCATAACCCCTGCCATTATTAGCACTGAAGCTCAGGGAACCAATCAGTATCTTGCACCTGAGGAGTCTTTATTACTTTCACAAATTTATAAAAAAAATTGGCACACATTTTCCTTCTGATTTCTCACAAGTAACCAATAACCTATTTTGATATATCAATCAAACATGATTTCAATTGTTTACTGTTTGTAACACATTTTTGAAGCTTTTAAAACCAAGTTCACCTTTTAGAATGAACAGTGCAAATAACGTCAAGATCATCCCTCCATTGGTTCCCTTGATAAATGATAGGTATATACACACGGAAACAAATTAAACTCTCATTTTCACATAACCTGAATTTGTTTATTTTAGTTATTTTGGCAATATATCATGACAATGCTTCAACAAACGTCTAAACTATCCAATTAACAAGAACACTTTCGTCTCAATATCATAAGATTTAGTGTTAATATACACTGATTACAAAATCAGTATTTAAAGAATCAAATTCATTGTCAGTACTTTAAACTATTCAAACTAATGTTCATGTGATCTGTCAAAATTAACTGTCTAAAACATCCATGGCTGTTTAATCTGGAAATACAAGAGTATACAAGTATGAGGTGCTTAATTATTTTCCAGGTGTATAGTTGGCTTTCCTAATATTGCTTGTTCACTGTGCTTTAAGTACTGAACACAGATCCATGTAAGAAATGCCAAAATAAACAATGTCTGTAACAACTTCGTGGAATCATACAACCAAACTGATGGTCTGAGCACTTATAGAATTCATACATATTCACCAAGTTCTAATGTAAGTTTCAGGTATTCCTTTCACCCAGATGAGGTTAAAAAAGAACTACGTATTCAAAAATACAAATACAAAAGAATGAACAAGTCTGTAAATGTAACAGATGAAAAAATGAACTCTGTATACATCAAATGCACAGACTATGCAAACAATTAATATAAACATAAAATGTTTAAATGGTATTTTTCAAATTGTCATACTCAGTTCATACTTATTTTCATTATTCATTAGCATTAATAATAATCATATTGAAAAAAACAAACAAAAAAAACCCCAACACTTTCTGTCTCATGAGAACTTTATATGGCACATAGTTCCATGACAAGCAGTGTTACTTGTTTCATGAGGATCATATCACTGCTGATACTCATTAAGATACTTCTAAAACACTATCATGACAATGAAAGAACATGTATGATACACTTGTTTCAGTAAAAAGTGAAGAGAACTTACTTGTAACACATACATACTGTTAAACAAGTATACTGTATGAACACTGAGTCAACGAAAATAATAACTTCATAAAGATGTAAAAATGCACAACTGCCAATGAAACGATAAATGTCCCCGTCAATGAATCCTTTCAGGAACATTAGAGATTTGATCTGAACCTCATTTAAAGCACGCCTTAGGGTATGCGATGACTGCATTAGTTTTTTTGAGCGAGTTTAACACCACTCTTAGCAATATTCCAGCAGTAGCAGAGCAGGGGACACCAGAAATAGGTTTCACACACTGTACCCATGTGGGTAATAGAAGATGGGTCCTTGTCATGATGATCAACCACTCTAACTTCTAAGCTACCCACCATCCCACATTCATTTTCTGAAACAGTGAACCGTATAAACAATGTCAGTTTTATGTAGAAGATAGGAGACAGGTCCAAACTGACATGTCTCAGGACATTTACCACTGTAGAGCAGTCCCTTTACGTTTGATTATCAAAACAAACATCACACCTTGCATTGAGGCAGAGTGCTCTAAACTGCTCAGCCACACATGCCCAGACCAATTTTGGGTCATATTAAAAGGTGAATGAAGCGCCATGGTGAAATCAAGAAGCCAAATAGTAGAATCACAAGCTGCTGGCTATCTAGGAGCAACAAGTGTATCCATGATGGGAATTTAACCTGTGTTTCATGGACAAACAAATACCTTTACCACTAATAAAACCTCACCACCCTTTGTACAAAAAAATGCATGAAATTCTTCTCACGCTACCACTGAATTTCATGTGTAGCACTAGCTTCACATCATACCACAAGAACGACTGACCAACTTGGGTTTTATGTCACTATCAGCAATATTCCATTTATATGGCGGCAGTCTACAAATATTCGAGTCTGGACTGGATCAACAACAATGATCAACGACATGAACATGGATATATGTAACTGGGATACCAAAACATGTGTCAACCAAGTTAACGATCCTGTCCACCTAAACCCGTTTAAAGACAAGCATTAGTTCCTGAAGACCAGTTCTAACCCAGACAAATGACAAGAGGGTGTAACTAAATACTTTTATACGGGAGGTAGGTATGACCGATACACCACCTACTGTTTTACACATATTCAACATCAAATGTACATCAGAATCATAATTCGCATTAATATCAGTTCCTAAACAATATAACGTACATCTAACTTTTTACAAAATGGACAAATTGACCGCAATCCAAGACATGGGAAAACAACAATTGTAACAGTATCTATGACTGAGGTCTCAGGAACATCCCCAGATATGACTGAATAAGTGAACGTCACTCTAAGATTGCAGAAACAGGCAAACCACATTCATTATTTCAGGATAAACAGAATATTTCAAAACAAAAACTTATCTAGGGTTCACTTAAACTGCGTTCATACCTAGAATATTCCATGTTTAGATCTATTATTGCATCCTTTGATCAAAATGATAAATCTCAGGCTAAGGATGAATAGAAATTGAGGTGAAGTATCTCCTGAGGGGCAGATCATGGCAAGAAGTGGTGTAGCATAGAACATGGGGAGCTTGTGACTCAAGGTATTTTACGTGCATACTGACCAGTGTGGTAAAACCTGACTGTTCACACCACTGATACTAGAATCTCTGTCTTGCTAGCTCTTGGCTGTCTGCAGACAAGACAGGGCATAAAGCTGTGCAGAAAAACATTTCAGTAAAAATGAACATGCAGATTCAAAGTGATCCTCACTAGGTTGTAGATATTTATCACCAGTGAAGCCCAATAGCATAATTTTGGCACTGACAAACTATGGATTAAGAGTGATTGAGGTATTTAAAAGCTTAGGCAGATAGTGAATGATTAAGGGTCAGAACATTGCACAGGAAATTGTACTGCTGAAAAACATTTGGCCAACTGTCTAGAAGTACATTTTACTGGCTCATAATGTGCATTTAAATCCCATACCACTCAAAATCACATCCTGTTAAGCAGTAAGATGTATTAGGAAGAATTATGACACTGTAACACAAGTGTGTGTATGAAATTACATGGGCTGCTTTATACCATTATAAGAACAAGACCAGCTAGTTCTGTAACTTGTGATTTTATTCACAGAGGTTTTCATTCGGATGAACCACATTAAATGGTAACCCTGGGAATAGGACTGCAATCCCTTTATGACAAGTGAGAGCACTATCTACTTTCC
Source organism: Haliotis asinina (assembly GCF_037392515.1). Classification (NCBI taxonomy): domain Eukaryota; kingdom Metazoa; phylum Mollusca; class Gastropoda; order Lepetellida; family Haliotidae; genus Haliotis; species Haliotis asinina. Next base: position 84,618,796 of record NC_090281.1, read on the forward strand.
CAATGTACAATGAACTAAGTAACATGTTAATGACAAGGTATGTCAGATGATGACAACTCACAAACATACATCCTACTAAAACCATGGATGGCCCATTCACATTACAAGCCAACTACATGCCTATACCATGGAGGCATTTATTACACCCACTAATTCTCCAATGATCAAACTGGGATGAGCCTATAATCTTTCTTATGATGAAAACATGAATCCAAAGTACAACAGATCCAGTGAGTAAACCATTTTGTACCATGAATGTGATGAATTCCTACGACCACAACGGGTGCATTTTCCAGCACAACATATTACAGCATATGAACCGTTAATGCTTACAACATAGCTATTTCTTCAAAATTACAATCCACTCTGTCAAACAACAATGTATGAAGAGATGAATTGGCACATGGTGATGAATTCCTCTAAAGCTGCCATTACCCCTGAAGCAAACTAAGAAAATAACTCGGTCAAGAGTAGCATTTGGATGTATAAAGTACTTGTCTGGTATTTGCATGTCTTTCCATTTGGCATTAACATGTAAATCAGGACATCACATATACTTAGATATGACTCTCTAAAACATATTGAAATTGGGAATATTGTCAGCAGTGTTGCTTCCTGTATCAGATTAATTTTTATCATATTTTCTATACATAAGAAAAAAATAAGGTTAAAAAAAATGTACGACTGAATCTAAAAGATCTTGTTTTTTAGACACTTTTATCATGAAGGTACTTTCTTTTGAGAAAAGAAGTATCTGTTGAATGTAAAAAATCAATTCAACAGAACAGACGTAAGCGACCAAGCCTCTGAGATGGACTACCAATGGTATTCGAGTAACCCCCCTCTTTAACATGAATAACCATTTAGGCACTATTCAACATTTGTAGCCATTTCTATTAGCAAAAAACCAATGGAATACAACCATGTCTTCATCACGAACAGCACTACTGCACAATAATTTCAACTGCATATAAAACAAACATACATAATAGGGAAGTATGTATTTGATACACATATTACACTGCAGCTACAAGTCAATGCTGATTCAGCACAACTCAACACAGGAAAGCATAGAACAATGAACAAGAGAGCTAACCTCTATATGGTCAGAGTGTCTAACAATCCAGTGTCCTTCAGTTATTGCCTAGGGTTGTGATGTTTCACATATGCATCCCAAAGCATATCAAAACACTCCAAACATCTGTCAAATTGAAACAAGTACATCTCTTTCAGAAACAGTGCACATACAAACAGGTCATTCTCAAATGAAGTGATATGATAAAGTTCATCAGTGACAAAAACTACCTCCGATACTAAGTACTGTAGTACCAACCTAACTGTGGTCATGACACAATGTAACAATTAATCTAAGTCAATGGCTATATTGACAAATGACTGTTTGATCTGCTGTCGTGAGATTCACACTACTGTGACATTCTCGCTAATACTGTGATTTCTTTATCTATATAAACATGAAGGCACCATCGATGATAGAAAATTACGCATACTTGTCTCAAGAGGAAATGTCTGTACACAAAAATAAAATACTTTGTGTGTATATATGTACAACATATACAAAACTTGTTACGACGAGTCTTGGTCCTGCTCGTCCATTATCACAGAGGTCATTTCTTCTTGGAAGATGAACTGAGAGAATTAAGGAAATATACAGAACAATGAGTGAGTGAGTGAGCTTAGTTTTACGCTGCACTCAGCAATATTACAGCTATATGGCAGCGGTCTGTAAATAATCGAGTCTGAACCAGACAATCCAGTGATCAACAACATGAGCATCGATCTGCGTAATTGGGAACCGATGACATATGCCAACCAAGTCAGCGAGCCTGACCACCTGATCCCGTCAGTCGCCTCTTATGACAAGCATAGTTGCTACAGAACAATGAAGAATACATTGTCAAGGTAATTGTGAACGAGTTTGTTGTTATCACTGCTTTCAACTGTATTTCAATTATATCATCCACATGAGAGCTCATACATACTTTCCATTATAGAATAAACTATATTCAGACAGAAATTAAACCAAATTTATGTAAGATCAAACGGCATTAGAACTGGAAAAATAAATAAAATACAAAATCAAAATCTGAGATGAAAGCCTTTAGAGTCCTAATAAAGCATGTGTGTAATCTCAATGAATTTCATACAGCAGTTTTTGAGAAGTGGATAATGTACACCCTCCGGTTGGATGGAACGAACTGGCTGCACAGAACGAAATTCAACTTAGTTTAAACATCTATAAAACTGACAAAATTAAGAAACTGCATACAAAATATGAAATGTAAACCTTTAGAGTCCCTACGAAAGACACACAGAAGTTCATTCAATACTGTTGAGTGATTTTTGTGGACAGACTTCATCCCCTATTACACCATCATCATAGACAAATTCAGCAAAATGTACCTAATTTCAAATGTCATTAAACTTACAAAAAAAGGCCTAATGCAAAAACAAAATATGAGATGCACTCCATTAGAGCCCAAAGAAAATCCATGTACATGTTCATTGAATTCCTTAGAGCGTTTTTTTGTGGAGACTTGGATAGAGTACATTCCCTGTTTTGCACAGACAGAACGATGGACACAAAGGGGGCATAAAAAAAAAAATCAAATTCACAGTTTAGTGTTATTGTTACAGCAACTGACTATTGTTATCAATCATGAACATTGTTTTTTCTTCTATCAACATGATAAACTCAATGTCCTTCTGGTGCTTAAGGATACGTTTTCTCTTTTTTCACTTTGACTTTAGACTTGGCTGGGGACTCGTCAGAATCAAAGACGTCCTGTGAACAAATGTTGCTGAATAATTATCCACATTTGAAAACAATAAACAGATCACATATCTGTAATAAATTCATTATAACAAATATGAACATAGTACATCAATTTCTTCTGCTTCCCTAATAGATTAGATATGAGCTATTTCAATCACTGCCCATTTCATAGAAGACAGTAACCCAGAATTTCTTGTCCCTACTTACTGAAATGTTAACAAATAACCTGAATGACACTACTTCATGGGAAGTTGTCTCAAAATGAAGAATCTGCTACAAACCCTATTTCCACGCCTTGACATGGATGGACTGGATCTCTCCCAGCTATGTTCCCGGCTTCTGCTGCGTCGCCGATCAGGTTCACCATTCAGTTTGGATGTTTCTGAGAAGGAAAGCATGAGTGAGTGAGTGAGTTTAGTTTTACGCTGCACTCAGCAATATTCCAGCTATATGGCGGCGGTCTGTAAATAATCGAGTCTGGACCAGACAATCCAGTGATCAACAACATGAGCATCGTTCTGCGCAATTGGGAACCGATGACATGCGTCAACCAAGTCAGCGAGCCTGACCACCCGATCCCGTTAGTCGCCTCTTACGACAAGCTTAAGAAGGAGAGCATGAGTCAGTAGGGCATCATGCAAAGTGCCGACATATTCAAGCCATTTCTCAGCATTAGATGCTAACAATTCACACACAACATTCAAGGAATCAGACCTTACAATTTAGCATGATCATTTAATGCTTAACTTACAGTGAGTCAAAACGCTCTATCACTTCAAGCAATATTCAAATAACATCACGCCGAGGAACACCAGAAACGCATTTCATACACTGTACCCATTTGGACACGTGAACCTGGGTTGACGGTGTGACAACTGAACATTTTAACCACAAAGCAATGCAAAGTGGTGTAATCATGCCATGGATTGTTACTCTATATTTTATACCACTGGTAAGACGGTACTAGTTTTTATTACGAACAGTCTAATATGATAGACCTGTTATATTTTTGAACTGTGCTGTTAAATAATATATATCCATTGTATCAGTCTTACTTGTATTATCTTCACTGCGCCTCCTCTTGGTCTCATTGTCCATGTCCAGAGAATGGTCCTGAATAGTGAGACTAGTGGATTAGTGTGGGGATAGAGAAGATAGTAGAGAGGAATAGTTGGTTGGTGAAACTGCTGAATGACTTCATAGAAAGATCACATTTGTACAATCCAAAATCAGTCAACAACTGAGGGTTGATCACATTACATCTGATTTTTCATAATTAAAAGCACTTGTCTTGAAAACTCTCCTTCATTGGAAGCATCATGAAAGGATGAATCTATGTGTATGGGAAGATTCTCAAGAAATGTTTAGTGAAATTTTGGGGAAGAGACTCGTATCATTGAAACAAATGAACTTACATTGTCAGAGGTGCCTACCCTAAACGTGCCCTATCAGTAGTAAGTGATGGGAAACACAAGTTTTTTCAGTAATTTTTGTTTGCATAGTGGAAATATACGATCTTTGCTGACCTACTTAAACAACCAATCAGAAACAAGCCTTGGCGTCACGAGAAAGTTCATTCACCCATCGGAATTACACGATCTTTGCGAACATGATTACCTCATTACGCATTATAGCTCCTGATTACAGGAAGTGCTGTACCTGGAGAAAGCTTTGTGGATTGTTCCAAATTGTTTTAGAATAAACGTTTCACTTCTAAGTAATTTTTAAAAGCAATTTGGAATTTTTGACAGAAAATTGTAGTATTGCTGTATACTACCATAATGCTGTAACTAGAAAGTAAAAATCGTAATAATTACAGAGAAATCGTAAGGGTAGGCACATCTGCATTGTAGAAACATGTCGTCTTTCCTTCTAAACACATATCTTTATTTATTTTAAAAAAAATTATAATTGAGCTCCAAGTCGTGCTGCAAAATAATTTAAACTTGAAAACACAAAATACACACCAATTTCAATTTAAACTCCAAATCAGACAGTTACTCCTTCAGTCAGAGATTCTCCTCATAAGCAGGATTGGTACATTGTACTGGATGTCAGGGGTTTGTCAAGTCCAATGTAAGTAAAGAAAACCTTTCTAATATACCACTAACATTTGGCTGCAGAATGTTGCCAATTTCAGAAAAGAAACAACATATTTCATTGGATCAATGCACAGTACATCATCAGCAACACCAATGCACCAAGGAAGATTGCTGAATTGTTAGTTGTTGTAATTCATCTGTCCTATTTAGAGTTCATGCTGTTCGTTTAGTGGAAAATATTGGACACTTATCTTCATTTATTAACTGACCTAAAACCTGACTGGTCGAAAACTTGTAGATATGTCATTATCATGAATCAAAGTTTGGATCATGTTTGTGTTTCTTTTTCTTTTTCCATGTGGCTATTTTTTTTCTTTACAGCATGTACATATTTCATAGCTTGGAAGATCCAAGCTAGTTTTCCTTGATAGGCTGTTTGTGACAATTATCAGAAAGATCCTTTCTATAAAGATCAGCGATAGGCTGTTTGTGACAATTATCAGAAGTTCCTTTCTATAAAGATCAGCAGACATGGCAACCTTTTTCCTCCAATGTATATAGTCTGTTTGCAGTGAAAAAGTACCAATGAATTTCAATTTAAACATAAAAGTAAATCAAATAAAATGCAGTTAAGATTGCAAATCCTCATAATTCTACCTTGCCAATCGAACAATAAAATCTCAGAATTTTATTGAAAATTGTTCTTACTAGTTTGTCTTACAAGGGTAGAAGTACTCTTGTTGGAACAGAGAAAAAAATGCATGTGCAGTATGTGATGAGTGTGAACTTTCTTGTCCTTGGTATTTAATTGAATGAGTGCTTTATTGGATTTACTTTAATATATAAAGTGAAATTCATTGGTACGTTTTCACTGCAAACAGACTATAGTGTAGTCTACTGAAACAGATTCCTTTCACAAGGACCATATTTTGACAGTATGTGTGTTGCATATGTCAGTGTAGAAATTTCATTTCATTTTTGTGGATAGCAGTCAGCCATGTTTGACTTGTGAACAATTAGTTCTGAATATATATCAGAAAAGTGGAAACTGCCACATTATAGAATTCCCCATCTGCTATTTAGAATATTCTCAGAACAGACTTAATGGTAAAACCTTATCCTAGTCAAGAACCATTCTCATATTTGAACAATTTCATGTGAAGTTCCTAGTTTGCAGATGTCAGAATTTTGTCTTTTGTGACATACACTTAAGGAGTAAATTAATATCATTAAAAATATAATTAGGATCAGTAAGTAAACTTAATATAATATTGAACATCCTTGCTTAAATTATTGAACAATTTTTCAGTTGACATCTTCCATTTCTGAATCTCATTCAGATCTTCAATATTGTATCTTGAAAAAGTGGTCTTTTAGACAATAATATCTTTACATGGCAGATTCCACACATGGCTACATACCAGAAAATCATCTGAAACCAAGGTGTCTATTAGATGTTTTTGGATAAGTGATGCATCCTACACAAATACTTCTTTGGAAAAACAGGCTTTTCCTTCCAGGTTTTCACTAGATTCTTGTATTGATTCATGTGGAACTACTGAAGATTTCCAGAGTCAGATGACATGCTTACCCTTTTCCTCTCCTTCTTCTCTTTTTCTCTGTAGATCTCCTTTTCTCTTTCGTAAGAAGGGCTCTAAAAAAGATGAACAGGGTTATGTGCAATGGATAGAACAGCTGGACAACATTTCTGGTGTCTGCCTCTTGTGTGGAGTTCTTGTGGGTATTCTGGTTTAGTTAGATATCTTTCGTGGCATTTCATGCTTGTACTAACAGCTGTAACAGATCTGGTGTTAAGCCTGCTGAGAACTACTTGATTGTGTTCATCATCACCCCTCCCATGTTGGCAAGCTCAAGCTTTCAGTCAGTGGTTTGTCTGGACCAAGACTTGATAATTGATCTGCCGCCGCCATGTGGATAGATCATTGCTGACTCACTCTCTTTGGGTTGACACTGACCTAAAATCAAGAACTAGACCCAGTTCCTGATGCACTGTACTAACGATGGGCGGCAGCAGCAGGGTATGTAGTATACTGTATAGGACATGAACTTCCCTCTCAGGTAGTATACTGTATAGGACATGAACTTCCCTCTCAGATCAGCACCTGTCACACTATCAGTGCTTCATCTTTAGCTTAGGGCAGATAATGCACCAGGACCACTTCCGCTCAACCGACAATCTTGGATGGTTATATTGATGTATGGCCAGGTACCCAGAAACACTGCAGGACATAACCCTGCCTCTCTTGTCAGTACATGGCATACAATCACAGCTCCACTTCTGGCTTGATCTTCAGTTCTCACATCAACAGAACAGCTAGAGTGGACTAATCACCCATGAAATACATGAATATTGATGTCTGTATATCTGTGATCTCTTTAAGCTCTGGTACTGGAATATCTGTATGAAGGTATGTTCCCATTAAAACCAGAAAACTGTACATGTGTGTGCTTCAATGTGACCAGTGTATGATGGCTTCAATGCAACCAGCTTGCTCAGCTTAGTCATAGTGGAGAATTGACTTTCCATCCAAACATCGTAATCAAATCCCATTTCATTTTAGATTTTGGGGACATACTCTGTGATTTAATTTCTTCATGGACTTTCATGACATCAGCATAACCAGTATGTACATGAACAATCAGTTTACACTACTGTGCTCCAACATCAAATTCTTAGGTCCAGGACAATTGCCATGTTAGACTATTGCCATCCAGTGAACTTATACCACCAGTACCAAGATTCCAACCGGTTTACAGTGAGATAATTAAACACATGTTCTTTGATACACATTTGTGCAGTCAGTGTTTGTTACTAAAAATAACTTTGGTTTGGGCCCACTGTTTAGCAAAAGCAGATGCATGGGAGCCCAAGACACCTTTCAGTATTGAACAGTTGCAAATAGAAGCATTCATCCAGTCATGAACTTTTGGCAGCCTGACATGCCGAGTATTGGTTATTTAGGAAAGAATGGCAAGGACATACCTGTGGTTCCAGTACACTAGCAACTGGAAACTGAAATCACCAAAGTGACTACTCTCTAGTGTGCAATTTCAGGACTGAACAGACCCTAGCATGATCAGAACTGAAACAGCTGAGCAGCAATGTTAGTGATGAAACACTTGTTTGGCAAATGTCAATACTGACACAGCTCTGCAGCAGTGTGAGCAAGGATTTAGAGAAATAGGTGCAGTGCAACGTCAGTACTGAAACATTGTGTTGCTATGTTAATGCTAAATGGACAGAGACAGGTATGCAGCAGTCCTAGTACTGAAACACATGTGTAACAAAGTTCATCACTGAAACACCTGTGCAGTAACTTCAATGTAGAACTAATGCACTGTATGGACAATACAGAAACACCTGTGTTTTACTGGCCAAAAGCCTAAAATGGTAAGTGTTGGAGGCATGGTACCAGTTCCACATGGAACATGGAAAAACTGTTGACCATAGAAACATGTAGAAAAGACCCTCTTGTTCCACAATGCTAAGTTTAATGAGCATGATTTATGGAACTTCTTCGTAATTTACAATTGCGAAGCTCAGATTGTTTTCCAATGTGTTTGGATCTGAAAATAATCTGTGTACAGTAGAAAACATAATAATCCATTATTATTATTATATTTCTGTTTCTGTGATAGCAGCTATGGTGTTTGTTTTTATCCCTTTTCATACATTATCTGCAGCACATCACTAAGTAGTCATAGAGTAGATTATACTTTTTTTATACATAAACAGGGGTGTTGTTCAGAAAAATGTATGTACTTTGCTGCAAGTTGTTGTTGCCAGAAGCTGACCAGTACAGATGGAGACACCAGTGCACCCCATTATAGGAGACACCTGTGCAGCCGTTAATAGATGCAGACACCAATGCAGCCCTTCACAGATGGAGACACCAGTGCAGCCCTTTATAGGAGACATCTGTGCAGCCCTTCATAGATGGAAACACCTCTGCAGCTCCTTATAGATGGAGACACCTGAGATTTCAGTGAGGCCCTCCAAAGAAAGAGATTTCACTGAGGCCAACCCATAAATTGACACCCACATAGATTCTGATTGTACATGGAAGCAAACGTCCAGCCCCCAACAGACTGAAACACCAGTGAACTCCTTCAGAGACACAAATGCAACTCTCTAAATCTTAGGCATCAGTAAAACCTTGTTGAGGGTGCAGAAAAACATGGGTGTTGTTCAGAAGGATGTATGTACTTTGCTGCAAGTTGTTTTTAATCAGTAGCTGACCAGTACAGATGGAGACACCAGTGCACCCCATTATAGGAGACACCAGTGCAGCCCTTTATAGATGCAGACACCAGTGTAGCCCTTTACAGATACATACACAGACACCAGTGCAGCCCTTTATAGATGGAGACACCAGTGCACCCCATTATAGGAGACACCAGTGCAGCCCTTTATAGATGCAAACACCAATGTAGCCCTTTACAGATACATACACAGACACCTGTGCAGCCCTTTATAGGAGACACCTGTGCAGCCCCTTATAGATGGAGACACCTGTGCAGCCCTTCATTTGAGACACCTGTGCAGCCCTTTATAGGAGACACCTGTGCAGCCCTTTATAGAAGGAGACACCTGTGCAGCCCTTTATAGAAGGAGACACCTGTGCAGCCCCTTATAGGAGACAGCTGCTCACAGGGGCTTATAGATGGAGACACCTCTGCACCTGTTCGTTATTGTACACAGATTTCGACAGCAGTCCTTTGAGTGTATCACTGCATATGACTGAGAAACCCTGTGTACCATAGAAAGAGATTTCAGTGAGGCCCTCCACATGAGATTTCAGTGAGGCCCACCCATAAGTGGACACCAATATAGATTCTGATTGTACATGGAAGCAAAAGTCCAGCCCTCAACAGACTGAGACACCACTGAAATACACTGAGACAGACACAAATGCAACCCTCTAAATCTTAGACATCAGTAAAACCTGGTTGAGGGTGCAGAAAAACCCTAACAGTTATAATTGGGACATGTAGGGTACTGTGTTACAAGCAAGACGAAAGGGATTTCCACACAAATGCACACATGTATGACCTAGGTGAGGTGAAATGGACGCTGAAAACCATTTAACAGTTGTAGTTAAGTACCATGTCATCCACTTATTATAGCAGTTCTTCTATCTAGAACAGCCATAAATTGATCAACTGGGTTGTAGAGTAACCACAGTTAATCTCAAATTCAAGGGACCCTGTTGAGCAAAAAATAAACAAATGTCAAGTAATCATATAATGTATGTATAATGCACATTTGCAGCAACCAAACTTACCCTCATATGTTTGGACTTGCCCTCATGGACAGCCTCCTGAAATATAAGTTCTAGTAGTAAGATATGGTATATGGGTAAAGTTTCCCTTTGAAAAAGCAATGCTCACATATGTGACCTCAATAATAGTTCAACTAGAGGAAGTGTTACAGAAAATACGCTGGACCATATGAGTGAAAATCATACAGATGTCTTACACCACTGACCTGAAGAGGGATTCAGATTATCACACTCATATAGTACCTATATTAATTCAGCAATCACCACAATTTAAACACATTAATTTTCTTGAAAATGCTGTGGGTAGATAAATACCCTTAACGATTGTTAAAAGAAACAACAATTCAGACGTTTCAATGTGTCCTCTCTACAGACACATGGATGTGGACACAAAACAATAGAAATGGACATGTATCCCTAAAAGGCTTGGCATAAGACATGTCTGTTTTTACATGGATAACATCACAATGTACAAAGATTGAAACTAAAGTATGTATCTCAGGGACCAACCATTTGATATTCTTTGAGGTGTGTGTGACTGGGATATTTTGCGGACACTGTTTACAGACAATATTTCTAAATTTGAAGTCACATCAAAGTTAGGAATATCCAATCTGCGGATTTGGTATAAAACAAGGAATGTGCTGTAGCATTTCCTGGTTCAAATTGGATTTTAAAAAAATCCCAGGTCCCCCGACTCCACCCCCTGGAAGTCAAAAGGCTGGTCCCTGTATACATGATGACAGGCGTTGGGAACCTTGGTCTTGGCTGATTCGTCTTCTCACCAGTATGGAAACTCTTCAATCCCTGCCTTCATGTCTCTTGACCACAAAATCACCTGCTTCCCATTCCATAACTGACTTGTAGGAAGAGGCTTAACATCACAGCATTGAATTTACTGCTTGTAATTGCTGGCATCCATAAATTATGTATAAGCACTATTCTGGCTGTTGGACCAGTCAGTTAATTAATTTGATCAACTTGGTCAAGTGTGTAGACTGCATATACAAATGCATAATATTTGACTATTTGATTTACAAATTGTCCTTAGACAAACAGCTTAATTTTTCGGGTTACCTCTTACTGTGTCAAGACAAATCAAATGAGAAAATGACATTTTTCACCTGTGTTTGATTAAAATACAAGCCAAGTAAAATCTAAATCAGTCCTGTATCTGATGCAACAAATACCTCAGTATCCATTATACTGACTAGGTGACCCATTTGCATGCAGTAGGACTACAGTCAGTGACCAAAAGTGATTATGCAAAACTGACTGTGCTGAATGTGGCGTGGACGTCAGGTGAGGAATAAATGTTTCACATCTCTGCTTATGACCTTACATCGTCATGCAAGTCAGTATGGTAATATTTTATAAGGTCCAAATTCAGTCTAACATTCGTAGCAGCAGTTACTCCCCTTTGTTTACAAATAATTGTTTCTTTGTATTAGCAAGGTAAATCATGCTATAAAATTGCAGAAATAATTAGAATGAACCCTAGAACAGTTCAGAAACTTCTAAACCATTTTCGTGACACCGGTTCATGTGAAAACAGACCGAGCAGCGGTCGTCCCAGAAAATTGTCACAGCGTAGTGATAGTAAGTTGTTTCGTCTTGTCAAACGGAATCGGTGTAGTAGTTTGAGGGACATTACTGACAGCTTAAATGCACAAATTCCTCAAACAGTTTCTACTAGAACTGTTCAGAGACAATTGTTAGCCCAGGGCTACAAACGTCTTGTTTCCAAGAAAATCACCATATCACCCGTGAACAGAGAACTCAGATTTTGCCACACTAAATTGTAGTGGGGAAGAGATAACTGGAAACAAATTATTTACAATGACGTGACTCAAATACAAATCGGAAGAGATCAGAAAGTTCTCGTTTGGTGGAAGAAAAAATGAGAGATTACTCCCTGAATGTTTGGGTGTTCACACAGTTTGTGACAACCAGAACGTGATATTGGCGATGTTCTGGGACTACATCACTTAAAGTGTTGAGACACTCACTTCTGTTGATGGTAATATGAACACAAACAAGTATATTAACAGTCTAGATGAAAATTTGTGGCCTGTTATTACTAGACATTTCACAAACAGATCATGGATATTTCAAGAGGATCAGAAGCAGAGATGTCAGGGGAATATGGAGGGGTCTCTCAGTCGCTTACATCAGGAGACTGTACGACAATTCCTTCTAGAATTCGACAGGTTCTTCGAATTCGAAGTCATATCTTAAAGTACTGAAAATTTTATCTCAGTACCATTTCATTTTACAAAGTTATTGAGCTGTAAATCTGACGTGCAAAATCAGGAAATTCTATGACATCACACCACTGCGAACTCACTTTTGGCCAGTGACTGTATCTTCCCCCTCTTCATGTTCCGAATACAGAGTGAGTCCATCATAAACTATCCAACTTTTACTGTCATTACACTGATGCCGCAACAAATAAATCACTGTTATATATTCAGGTAACCAACTTGTTAAACTCTACATACAATGTGTAAAAGAAATGGTAATGATATTGTTCCAACTTGGATATGTTTAAAAAGTATTTTAATTTTGCAGTTTGGGGACATTATATTTCAAATTTGGAATGAAGCGAATAACTGGTGTCTGAGCAAGATAAATCCTTGAATCAGTTCTAAGTGAGATTGTGGAATGTTCAAGTGACTACTATCAACAATCAATAGCAAACAAAACATGCTCTTTATAGTACATAACACTTCCCTGTATCAAGCATGTGAAGACTGACATGAAACAAGGGCAAAGAGTCAATATGAATCATACAATTAGTTACTTGGTTCAAGAAGAACAATTTTATTGTTCATGACATCTTAAAGATCCTCACTGCCACTCTCATTTTTAAGGAATTCTTGAGTAGCATCCATATCATTTCACATGTAATCCATATCATGTAATCAGAGACAAAGACGTTAAAACATTTTCTCCAGTTTCAAAGTGAAACAAAGTTAAATTATTAAACATGTTTCACTTGAAAATCCAAGATCATATCCTATTATCAAGTAAGCATGTAAAACAAATCAGATTCACAATGTTATCATTTCACAAGTAGACCACGGACCATTGTTACCATTCAATGGTGAGCAAGAAATTATGGAATTTCAAACACTAATCAGTTAAAGAAAACTTTGATGAACCACTGCTGTATGAAGAATGATGTAAACATATCAGATTTTTGGATGAAACTAAAAATTAAGATGAGGTCTAAGTCATAGAAGCAAAGCTAACGCTCACTAAAATAACCTTTATGTGACATCACTGTTAACAACTACTGACATGTTTTTAATGCAGGACATGTAATACTGGAAGAGGTTACAAATATGCCACCAAAGTAAATCAAAATATCTTTGATTGTTGGGCAAAGTTTGATAAATAACAGCATGAAGATTTTATTGAAAAGTCAACAAAATAAAATGAATCCTGTTATCAAGTAAGCATGAATTATTAATAAAATGAATTATTGATTATCCAGTGCATTGCATCTCAAGTATATTATGATAAACACTCTGCACCCATGCATCACTAAAGCTTTGGATTCATCTCTACCAGTCTTTCAGTAACATTCAATAGAGTTTTTCTCTTACAAATTAGAGTAATTTCATTAAATAACCAAATGCACCAAAGCGTCAGTTGAATCAAGTCTCACAGTGACATTGTAGTAAATGGACGGCAAAGGAATTTCATCAGCGCTTCATTTAAGGAAATAAAATCTCACACACTTACATCATACAGTAATATCCTTTGATTCACTGGAATAAAATTGGGTGCATCTGTTGTTCAATATCAAATTTTATACTGTATATCATGCATGAGTTTCTGTACTGATGACACAATAATAAACTAAATTTTTCTGAGTCTGATGACATCATTTCAAGCCATATGACTCTGCATTCTGCACCAGTGATAGCTCCAAATGCTTAAATCAAGCTTTGTTAATCATGATAGAGGAGACATAACAGACTGGATAATTCAAGGAGCTGAACAGAATTTCAATTTCAAAATTCATTTGTAAAGAGGTACTATGAGTGAATTTCACTATTATGATTATGACTGTATCAAAAGACACAATACAAAGTATTAAAAAGCATGATTCTCTTTCTATTATTATCACTGATAACTACTTCATATAGGTCAATCAAAAACTATAACTGACTTAAAATGTCTTAACTGTGTTTATGAAATGTTGACCCAAAACCAATGTAAATGGCTCTTGACATATTCCAGACTTTACATGTCAAATCTTAATTTTCTTAACATGATGTCATCCTACTCAAATACAAGTTCAACAACTGACTGAGTGAGTTTAGTTTTATGCTACACTCAGCAAAATTCCAGCTATACGCTGGCGGTCTGTAAATAATCTGGACCAGACAAACCGGTGATCAACAGCATGAGCATTGATCTGCGCAACTGGGAACCGATGACATGTACCAACCAAGTCAGCAAGCCTGACCACCGATCCCATTAGTCGCCTTTTATGACAAGCATAGTAGACTTTTATGGCAAGCATAGTTCAACAAGTAAGTGACATTGTGTTAACCCTACATTGAACAGTATTTCCTTATTACCAGCAGAAGAGAATCTGAAAGTGACATACACTTTTTGTGTGAAATGCTGGTATGGTGCCAGCAAACCTAAAATAAACAAGGCAAAAATGGGATTCAAACCCAAGATCACAAACACCTTATGCATCTGAAATTGACCTTGGGTCAAACATTATTACACTTTCTTCCAACAGCAGTCAAATCTTCCACAAACATGATGAAATTATTAAAGATATCTAGAAAAAGGTACATGTCATTTTAGATATACCGAAATCACAGTTTGACTATTTTTTCCCCAGCTTGATGGAATTCATGCACTTCATGCAAGTAACTCCAAAATGTATTTCACCTGTACATCTCTGTTTCCTGTTACTAGTCCATGTTCACTGCCATACTAATTACGAATAATATTATCATCAGTATCACTATTACACAAGAGATGTGCAGCCATAGTTAAAGTTGTATTGGAAGATATATTTGCTTTGAAAAATCAAATCTATGATACAATAAACATTTCTAATCACAACTGGCAATACTGGTAGTATTCAACTATACAGTAATCATGGAATGTTGAAGTACATTAGATTACGACAAACCCATAACATGCTTCACGAATCACCAAACCACAGAGGTCATGTAACTAAATGAGTGAAAGAATTGTGTAAACATATCTGCTGTTAAACCTTTATAGTGACATCACATTAATGTTGTTGCATCTGACTCTGAGCCAGAAATTCACTGGCCACCTTGAACAAGAAGTTTAAGAGTGGAACCATATCTCATTATGCAAAATTAGAACAAATTAATAATCAACCACGACATGACACACTTTGGAAAAATAACTTGAATCTGTTGATTCTGTTCTGGTCAACTGACACTGTTTCATGACCATGTTTAGAAAGCTCTGAGTGTCATTCACAAAAGAATGTGAACAACCAGAGAGATATTCCCTTGTTTCAAGTTCTGTTATATTTTGTTAAATCAATCCTTGCATTTAAGCAAAAGTTACCGCACGTCTGGTTGGGAAGTACCAAAATATCTGAGGTTATGTATTAGACATTTATTATAACATTTTCAAACATTACGATTCAGCTGTTGATAATGAGTGAAAAACAAACTTGTGTTTGTCAAGGGACCTAAGTGTAAACATATTGCCTAAATGGACAACACCAAAATTTGGTTTCAGACTGAGGGAGAGAAAGACTAACATGATAAAACTAAATGCATAACATACAATCATACATATAATCTCTTCAGGAAGTTGGCTCAATAATCTCCAATGATTCACACATTGTCAACTGTGTTTTTCACCGCTCACCACTTTAAAAAAAGAAATTCAAACCATAATTATGTGCACTACCACATACTAGCTGGTTTACAGCCATCCATTTCTTAGACTTCCAGTTTTATGTCCTGAGAATCTGTATTTTATTTTAAACAGCAACAGCTATGCTCATGCTAATTCCATGTTATACAGTGCTGTTTTCAACCTCCACAATCCTGCTATCGTACATATATACCCCTATTGTTAAGCTTTTGCACAGGCCTAGTTTGCTACATCACAGTATCTATACATTATGTCATGTGATCACTTTGTTCCATTGTCTTTGGTTAATTTTTTTCTGTTGTAAAGGTATTTGAAACAAAATTGTAAGAAGCAAATTACATTTGTCCAGTGTTTAATCATGTGCATCATTTTAAAACAGGTATCACTACAGTACAATATGAAACATATCTTTGATGAATTCTATATTGCAAATCCAGCATTCAATGCAGATTATGCCATAGTATATTCTTTTCCTCACATCAACTGAAATATTGTTCTTGTTTGAACTTAAATGATTGTGACCATAACGAGATCATATAACTGGACTTTTTTTCCAAATGCTGACAAAAACAATTTTACCAGTCAAAATATGCACAATAAATGAATAACAGATTCACTGACAAGCTTCACTGTCTTTTCTTTTTGAGAGAAATGTAAAAATCTTCACAAGGCACAATTAAGCTTCATTACCAATCATTCCCAGACAAAAATACCACACATCATCATGGTTCAATATCACAAAGACAAATGGTAGCCATGGGAACATAAAAGAAAACAATAAAACATTTGTCAATATAGAACTGATCATAAACCAAATGTGTAATTTTCTAACTGAAAATTACATTCAGTAGTAACAAAAGTACATGAAAACATGTCTTAACTGGCCATTGATAGTTGAGATAATCAACTGAACTGAAAATGAAATGACGGAGTAGAAAGCATTAAAAAAACAAGAGAAAAGATAATTTTCTGGCATCTTCTTCAGGTGTTGACAACTTTGAATGATCACTCACTGAATCCATCACTGAATTTCACTTGGCACTGACACAATTTAAATTCACGAACACATTCCAGACACTTTCTTGAAGACTCCTCAACATGGAGTCATTCTTCGTTGTTTCACATATATTTCTCCACATATTGGGTCAAGCACTGATGAATGCCTTCAGCTATTTCTTCATTTACACACATGGGGACTCACTAGCAATCACAATTGATATCACGAATTAGTGAGTAAGCACCAATACAAACTCACACTCCTTCCATCCTGTTGAAAATGTGGTTGAAGCCTGGAGTGTAAAGAGCTCCAGTGATGAAAACAAAATCATTGTAAACCAGCGCCTTACAACACAGAATTTGGCAGGGTTCTTGACATACTTGCACTCTTTGGAAGAAGTTAATATGGCTTGTTCTATGGCCGGCCATTTTAGCTCACTGACACTCCTGATTGACAGTCCTGAATATTCATATCAGTTCCTAATCAGATAAATATTATGAACTCAAAATATCTTCTTATTGCTTAAATGTGATGTACAAAGTCCTAACATAAACATTTAAACTTGAATAGTGTCACTTTTAATTATTAAACTTATGATCATATTATCTACAAAATATTACAAACCTAATTATGTTTGACATATACTTGTAAATTGATGTACAATTCAGACAAAAACAAATACCATTAATATTAACCATCAAAGTCCTGATAATGAGTCCAATTTTAGATATCATTTACCCAGAATATATCTAGAACATTACTCATGGTTCAAGAGCACATAGTCCATTTAGGATACATGACAAATTTGTTACTCCAATACTGAATCAATCATACGATTTCAAAAGAACTGATAACTATACTCTGTTTATCATCTTTCAGATGAAATTATGCATGATTCTTCAGCTTCCATAATCAAGATTTTTCCTCTTCTTCCAAATAAGATTTATTAAAATGATGAGTCCTTTCATCAAAGCGACATCCCCTCCTTTCCAATGATCCTGGCACCATCCACCATGAAGATCCTCAAAGCAGAGCAGCGAAGAATTTCTTCTCATTATACTTAGGATTTCCTTACACTTTGGCAAATTTGGTGGAAACATATTCCAAGACACAGATTATGCTTTCATTGCATCCAATGTTCTTTATCTCAGTGTTCATTCACATCCCATCTTCAAACACTGATTAAACACATGAGAGTCTCTCTCCATTTGAAGGTAACTTACTATGTGATGTGAATGTCCATACATTTTCATCAACAGAGGAGCAGACTTTAATACAGACATCTTGACTGGCTTCTTGCCTTATATGGATTACATCTTTATCAACCAAATTACCCTAAACGGGTAAATGCTTCACCACAACTTTACAGGGAAGATGTGGAATAACTTTAGACATCACAGCTTATAAAAGCTTCTTCTCCACACAAAGGTCGACAGATGAACGATTTCAAATTTCTTCAAATTTTTCAATAAAAGGGTGACTCTTATAGCGATAGGATTTCCTTTACCATAGACAATTGGACAAACAGCTTTTGACAAAACAGCTTTTCCAGGCCGGCAATTAGATGGCCGAATCTTGAGCCATAAGTGGCTACCTTGATTTGGCGACATCCTTCTGATAACACTCATGAGGGTATGCAAAGCCCCGACTTGAGATGAGCTGTGGCCAGGTGATGTGCACATCTACGATGTCGCAGCGTTGATGCAGTGATGGACCCCCCACCAGGTGGCAGCATGCGCAATATGCTAGCTTCCTCCATCCCCCCTACACTACTCCTATCTGACCCTTCATCATCGATTAGCTCCCATGACGTGCGCACTCACTCCTCCGCATGGACTTGAAAAACACAACTCCTCCCTAGAATACTCAAAAAGAAGACTGATTAGTAGGCAGCTGCCTGTGCCCCACTCCTGTGCTGGCTGTATCCTCCTCCTTGAGTGCCACTCCTGCTAGGAACATACCTCCATAAGCTCTATACTACTAACCTTAGAACCTGACGATGACACATCAATCTTCCTCCGTTTGGAATCTGAAATACACAAGTTACATTGAGTCCATTCTTTACTAACACACCAAGTTTGAGTTTCTCATTTTACATTGTCAACCCTTCCTATTTCACTTATTTCTTTTACCCTAAAGAAGAAAGACTATGCTTAAGCTATGGACACTTCAAGGTCAATGGCCTTGATGATCTACATCACACTCAATGACCTTGACATTCACAAGTAAGGGTATCAGTTGTTGCAGACATGAGGTCACAAAACAATGGAAGTGACTGAGGGGAAAACAACTACTGCAATTTTAATGGTCTATTGTAATAGTTTGTTTTTCTAACCTTGATATGTCTCATATGCAGTTTTTTGACAAATGAATATATAGTTTACATGCGATAAACACAAACTGAAGTAGTTTCAGTCTTTTTTCATAACTGACAAGAAACTTTTAACGCTGATCAAGTAAATGGTAACAACATAAACGTAGTCAAGCTACAAGTCTGCAGCAAAACATCTTGTATTTTGCGCTGCACATTTACCAACAGAAGTCAGTTAATAAACTACAAATAGTTCTATGCGCTATCAATGCATTTGTAGTTTGTACCATCAATTAATTGCTATCAGAGACTGAATAACTGCAATCCATCAATAGTTCAATGCATCGTCACAGCCCTACCAAACAATACTTTTAGAGTGAAAATATTCAAAAATCAAAGGCTTCAAAGCCAAAATATCATTTGTCTTTTTCATAACTTAATCTAACCTTTGTAACATTTAAACCACGTTTAATTATTTGGCATCTAGGGACCATAGCCAAAAATATTGAGGCCACCAAAGGAAATATATCCAAGCCCTGGAAATCTTCCAGAATAAGTTTCAACAGATTCCATTCAACATCAAACTATGAGGCACCTTGGCTTTCAATGTCATCCAGTCGCGTTAGAAATATACCCAAGCTAAAATATGTGTATCAGGTATGAGACCTCAAACTAATTTATCATAAAGTTGTGGTTGCAGCTACGAACATCGGGTTGCCTATTCTAATGTGATTATTTAACTTGCTTGCCTACGTCCTCCTAATCACTGTGTTGATCATGACGAAACTGTACCTCTTTCATCGCCATATCGAGGAGAGTTGTCTGTACTATGCCTCAGGGAACTGCCACTGCTGATAATCCGCTCGTCTACTCTCTCTCCAGGCTCCTTGCTCACGCTACTCCTGGATTCGTCCTTCTCAGGCCGATCACTGTCATCTTTCTCACGTTTCACCTTCGACCCCTTTTCCTCTTTACTCTTCTTCTCACCCTTCTTCTTTTCTGACTTGCCATTCTCCCGAGCTGCCTTAGCCTCTGCACGTTCCTCTTTTGTCATGGACTTGTCCTTGGTCCTCTCCCCAGATTTGTCCTTGTGAGACTTCTCCTTCACAATCTCCTTTTCCTTGGATGAAGACTTGGAGCTACAGACAGAATAGGGACATTATATGATACTGTTTAGTAATTATGCCAATGAGGAATGAAATACATTTTAGGACATCTTCTAAATTGAAAACAGAAACCTGGCCTGCTGACTAACCAGAAACCAATCAGAACAATCAGGATGTTTACCAAACACTGACAAAAAAACACAAGTTAATTCCTGGAAAACTACAGATGTTTATGTGCTGCTAACTTTTCACTCTGTCCCAAGTTAGTGTGCAGTTCATATCCATGAGTCATGAAAATAAGTTCATGAATACAATTGGTATAAGGCACTAAAAAATGTCACCACTGTGTCACACAGGGATGTTTAGATGATTTCAAAAAGCTGTAAAAACTTATCTCAAAACCCCCAAATAGCACTAGACCAGAAGAACACTTATTCAATTTAACTAATCCTTAAGAAAATAAACTACACTCACATAAGCAGAACAGAGTCAGTGTCAAACACTGGAAAATATACAAAACATTCAACTTGTGACAAGTCACACAACTCACCTTGAAGTATCTTTCCCTTCATCTGGTGATTTCTTGTCTGACTTAGATTTTCCATCTTTCTTTTCCTTCTTCTCTGACTTGTCTTTCTTTTCAGGTTTATCTCCCTTGTCACCACTCTCCTTACCCTGTTTAATGTCCTTGTTTTCCTTCCCATCTTTCACACCACCTGTAAGAAATCATTGGCACAATTTCATAAGTTCAGTTATTTTTTTTTGCCACAAATATTACAAAAGCATGTTAAATGAAAACTAATCAAATGAATCTTCTGACAAATTCTTAATCATCTGATCGATGCTGAGACACAAAAACATTTGGTTACAGTGCCTGTATGGTAGGAAAGTCTGAAGTTAAGCAGTACTGGACATTTACAACTTTGATAAAATCCACACACGTTAACATGGTGCTGACAAACCTCATAGTGACAAATCAGTGATATGAACCAACACTATCCTTGTGTGGCTCCATACCATCTCACAGTCACTGCAGCTTCCACAGAAACGGGAGTCAGACAACTAATTGTCTAGATCACCTGCCTAACTTGGATTTGAGGCCAATGACCATAAATTTCTTAGATATGCAACAATTCACAGCACCTACACTCCATGACAGTGATTCAGACTGGCTTTTGTTATTGGCTGCATGTTTTGTAACTGGCTGATATTTTTACCACCACTCAATCAATCAGCAAATGCAAGAGGTAATTAAATAGTGGGTGGTTGAGTGAGTGCATGATGTTGACTACAAGTTGAAGCACACATTTGCTACCAAACCATCAGATACTGTGTGTGTGTGTGCACGCATGCATGTGTCAAAAAGTTTTAAATGTGCTGTGTAGGCAAACCACATGTTGATTCACATAGTCCCTACCAAATAATAACTCTAAATGACTAAAGTGTTTGCACATGTTGTGTCAGTAACTCACCATTTGATTCTCGTTTCTTCGTATCCTTAGCAGCATCTGCTCTGATCCCTGAGCCATTGGCTGCTGCTGCTGCTGCTTGGGCAGCCTTTTTCTGAAGAAAATAAGAAGATGCCCCAATTACCATCTAAAGTTCATCCATTTCTACCAACATTCATCCTTCCAAATTGTAACAGCACTAGTAATATGTATTGGAAAAATCATCAGAATCTCTTTAGCCCAATATTGAAATCAAAACATTGGATTTATTTCTCTACTTTGTTTTGTTTGACAATTTCTCTACAATTTTGCATGGGTACAACTTTTACTTGTCTAAATTGCACACTCAGTATGGTCTTGAAATGGTACTTTTTCCAACGTTTTATCTACAGGAATCATGTTCTGTTATCTCACAAGAGGTACCACATGACAAAATGACAACATTTATGTGACTATGTGACTTCATGTTGCTTTGATTAACTTTCAAGAATCACCATATCCACAAAATCAAATTGGCTGAAATATTGAGACTGAGACAATCAGTTGATCATCAATGAAATCATCATCATATCCATTCATCCTTTCCAATGAACAATTGACTCACAGCTTCAACATCTTTGATATGGAATCGAACCTCTGGCATCCATTGTTGCTTCTTGCTCTTCAGCTGACCAGAGTATCTATTTAATGAAAATCATACCATCAATAAATGATATGAGCACAAGGCACAAAGACTAATCTGTGTGCATATCCTAAATTAGGCAAAGTAAACTATCATTGCAAAGACCAAGACTATTGACGAAGTCACATAACACCTACCCCATGGCCAGAGCATATATGTCTGGTCTCTTGTCCTTCTCATCTTTACTGAGGCGATCTACTCGCCGCTCCAACGCCTGGCCAAACTGCATGATGCGGGGGTAGTGAGGTAGAATCTGGAAACAGTCGAACTCATGCACCTTTTTCCTCTGCATTATTATAACTGTAGATTCAATTTGGCTTATTTTGCTGAAAAAATATTTCTTCATCATATGATGTGATAAAACTGATGTTCTATTGAGGCTTTAAAAAGGATTAGTTGAGTGAGTTTAGCTTTATGCAGCTAAATGGTGGTGGTCTGTAAATAATCAAGTCTGGAATAGACAATCTAGTCTCATCAACAGCATGAGCATCGATCTATGTAATAACTAGGAATCGATGGCATGTGTCAACCAAGTCAGTGAGTTTGACCATCTGATCCCATTAGTCACCTCTTATGACAAGCATATTGGGTTGCTGAAGACCTATTGTACCCAGGATCTATCCGTGTCAGGGTTTTTTGAACGAATCAGGAAAATAAAATGGAGCAGCTATTTCTATAAATAGTTTCCATAAAAACAAATAAGCTTCTATCTTAGCTAAAAATTCAAGTCAATATTCTGATTTAGTTTATTCACATAAATACCCCCTTACCACAAAATGCCTAATGTGCACATGATTTTTGACATGTTGCTTTGAATGTTACATATGTTGTTTTTTTCTGTCATTTCTGTTCTTCAAAAACAGCATGTTTCCACTACAGTTCAGAAGAATAAATAGACAAACTGTAGGCATAGGCAGATATAAGCTATCTTGGCAAAATATGCATAGAAAATTTCCAATTACATACTGAAAAATAATTGTTGCATACCAATTATGCATTTTAAACATTAATTACACAAAAAATTACAGTATTTATAAAAATTACTTGTGTAATGAAGACATGGATTGCTATCAGGTTGTACTATCAGTATAGGACTAGTGCTGGGATGCTAGGATGAGTGAACCTTTATGAAATCATTTCCATTATATGTTGGTCTTGATTGGGTATGACAAGGCAGTGCATACCTGCCTAGTAAACTGGTCTTGATTGGGTATGACAAGGCAGTGCATACCTGCCTAGTAAACTTACTCAGTGACATATATTAAGATAACTAAGTAAAATCACAGAAATACCCACATATTTGAAAGCAGGGGGCAACGGAAAATGAAATACCCACTCGACAATAATAATATGCACATAAAAAAAAAACAACAAAAAAAAACAAAAACAGAGGGTACAGTACCCACATGAGCTAAATCTTTTCCAGAACATCACTGGCAAACTTGTTGACATCGTGTTTTGCTGCAGTGCCATGTTTCAGCTATAAAATGCACCACATGTTTATAAAGTCATCATCTGTTTAATCATGCCTTCATGATATCTTCACTCATGCTGAACAGTCAACTTTCATTGAACAACATTCATCACTTCTTTACTTCATCAATACAAACTTGGGCCTCACCTTTGTCAGGATGATGAGAGCATTTCTGATCTGGATGTAGTTTTGGGATTCCAGACATGCTACCATTGCCTAAAAATATAGTCATGGTCAAGATTATCAGACACAAACATGCATGAAATGGAATATAATTCATTGTCTGAACTATAAAACTGTACAAGTGTTATTTGAGTGTGCTCATCGACAAATAAAAGGTGCATAAATTACACTAAAGGATAAACAATCTGTGCATTTTATCATTCAAATGAACCATTTGTCTTTCCAAGTGCAACTATGCAAATCCTTGTTTTCTTCAAGGAGTGTAATCATTTATCAGGAATCTTTCCAAAATACTTACAAACATATTTCCACAGCAATAGCATGGGTTGACCATTCAATTTATAATAAACAAACTTTATCCCCTACATGAAGATATATATTCACCACTGTTTTTTTTAAAATCCCATTCCCCTCAAGAATTCAAGTAAACCCACCTTTGTCAGTCTGAAATGCCATTTGTGGCACACATGTCTGTAGTTCTCAAAGTCCAACCCATCTGCCTTGTTGCTGTTCTCTTTATCCTTGGTTGCCTTCCTGAATACCGTCACAAACCCAGGGTACCCAAAACATTCCTAAAGTTAAAAACAACACTGATAATGACAACAGCAGTAATAATGTGCTTGTCTAAAATGAACCAAATACAAACCTTAATGCATGCTCAAAACACAACATTATTTCCTCAGGGACATGTAGTCCAACCTAGCTATAAGACACAACTAGGGCAAGAACCACACCGCTACAATCTCATCTTACTGGTACTCATTCACTGCTGGTGAACAGAGTTATATGCTAAAGTTGATTCTGGCCAAAAACTTGTACCAGAAGAAGCAAAAAACACTTGCTACTGTTATTTCCCAGTATCTGGTATGCCACCTGTATTGTTTTTATATTCTAAAACAATTTTGTATAATGCAGGAGTAATTAATAAAATTTGATGGCCTGTAAATAGTCAACTCTAACAACACCAGTGATCAATATTATGCGCTACCTCACATCATCTAACCAAGATCTTGATCTTGAAGTACCTTAAACTTTGTTATTGGTTCCTTTTAATTCTTTAACAGCACAGACAGCTGGTATTTTCAAAGGTTACTGCTAATTTTACACCACTTCTAAACCTGAACAACTGATCAACACAAAGAAATTATTTCACAGTATTAATTAGATAATAGGTAGTTAGCATGATCTGTATTACTTCGAAATATTATTTTTGTGCCCTAAAAAACCATAATCAATAGTTCTGACCTTTTCGAAGATGGCACTGTCACTATGCCATTTCATGATGGTGTCGAGTGCAGAACAGAGGAAACGGCCATACCGACTAGCTTCGTTTTCTGTACAGCTGGTCACAGTATAGGTAATATCACAGAAGATCTAAAACACAAGACACAATATCAGGGCTGAAAGGCCTGATAACATAAATAAATATTGAGAAACGAAATAGCAAAACGATCTTAATCTGGATTTCCTATGTTTAGTAAAGCAATGTCTGACTGTATTTGATGTCAACAGCAATCACACAAACGTCTGATCTGTTCCTGTTATAAGCATACTTGGCAATATCCCTGTTACATGGTGGCCTGGCGAGAAATAAGTCTGGATCATAAAATCTAGTGATACTATGAGCAACGATCCATCAAGGTTTGATGACATCTTAATCAATTCACCAAGCATGACCACCCAAGCATATGTTATTGAGGATCAAGTCTGACCCTGAACTTTTATGGGTTGGGAGGGGTTCAGAACTAAACATGTGGAAAAAAGAACTTCCAATCTGTCTTACTCTATCATAGCAGATTAGAGTTGAGAAGTGAGGTGTCTTCAGCTCATGAAGTACATGTATGAACTTGGCACAGAAGATTGCATCACTGGCCGTGAAGCAACATCGAGGGAAGATGCATAACTGGAGGACCTCTGTGATTGCCTCACTCTTGGAACCTGCAATACACAAATTAGGGATCCCATAACTAAACAACAAAAAGTTGTTGATATGATTGGAGCTCATAACTAAAATTTGCTGTTTTGGTCATTGTTTTCACCAGTCTGTGGAAATGAACACAGGTTCACAGCATGATGAATGCTTGAACCAAAGGGTGATCCCTTGGCCACTCGGATCCAGGTTGCTAACTCTGCAGTGCATAGCCTAATAACTCTCACACTTTAATTTTCTGGGTTTTTTTTCTATTTCATTCATGGAGAGTCTTCAGCTGCTATGGCCACTGTGAAAGAGGATATGTAGGAAGCAAGTTAATTAGTCCTACCCTCACGTGATAGGAACCAGTGATCACGTTCATGCTGGAGTCGAGCCATCACTCGGTTGACATGTTCATTTTGCTTCTTCTCTTCCTCCTTCAGCTTCTCCATCAGGTTGTTACATCGTTCCTTTTCCTTCTTCTTCTTGCTCTGGGGCTACAATGGGATGGCATGTAATGACAAATGTGAATACACTGACTAGTATTCCACGGTTTGCATTGATCTGTATAATCTATGGTATACACAAAGATACAGTGAACAATTTAGCATATATTTCATTCAACCTGATAATGCTTATGTCAGCAAAAGAGACAAACAGTTGAGATCAGTTAAAAAGCTAAGTGAGTGAGTGAGTGAGTGAGTTTAGTTTTACACTGCTCTCAGCAATATTAGAGCTATATTGTGGTGGTCTGTAAATAATCAAGTCTGGACCAGACAATCCTGTGATCAACAGCATGAGCATCCATCTCCAGAACTGAGAATCAATGACGTGTCAACCAAGTCAGCAAGTCCGAACACCCGATGCCATTAGTTGCCTCTTATGACAAGTCACCTTTTATGGTAAGCATGGGTTACTGAAGACCTATTCTAACCCAGATCTTCAAGGGTCTAAAAAGCAAAAACTGGCAAACAATTAATAAAAAAAATCAATGTAAATTGTGAAGTAGTATAGCTCATGTTTGAATATGTAGCCAGCACATTACATTGACTTAGCTGAAGAAACTCACCATGTCCCTGTTATCATCAATAGCACTGATCTGGCTGTTGAGCTGCTGGATCTGTTTCTCATATGCTGTAGTCGGGGCTGCTAGGTCATACATTGACAGAGACCAGAAAGTCAAGTAGAACTGAGGGCTGCAACAGCAAACAAACATGTTTGAATTAGTAACACCATTCTCTGTATTTCAGTGCTCCTTTCTAATCTCATGGGCAAATTTCAAGAAATGAAGAAGGGTTCATTGAAATAAAAGATGCACATATAAACTTCTGAAGTGTCCTCAGAGGTCATGAGGGCTTCTTAATTGTGATTTATCATCTCAAAGCATGGGTTCTTCAAGTTAGGCTGACATAACACTGCTGGAAAAGCAACATAATTATTTCCTTGAGAGCATGGAGCAAACTGTACCTGATGTCTTCCCACACTTTGCTTGGATATAGAGAATGGACCAGGTCAATGGTTGGTTTCAAGACTTCTTCAGATGCTTCAATATAGCGCTGAATCTGTTGACAGAAAAGTGGTCAACTGACAACTACCATGTTGAAAGAAACTTTGTTTCAAGAAGGTGAACAGCTTCCTGAGATCGCATGTGAGAGTTCATGTCCTCATGTACACCAACTATATTTCCAGGGATATGTCTACAACAAATATGCTTTACAGCCCTGGTTATAATACAAGATTTGCCTACCAAATGCAATCTTTACCTATATATGGTAGACCCTTTGTACAAATGAAACATATGACATTAACTTATGCTACCAGTGATAAGAGGCCATATACAGGTAAATAAAACTAGCAACAGTCTCAGTAACAACACTCACCTTTGTCTGGCTACTACTTTTCTGGCCCTTATCACTCTTTCTCTTCTCTTCATACTTGGCCTTGGATAAGAATGAAAGAAAAATAATACAGGTTAAAACAGAAGGCATAGATTTCTGTTGAACAATATATTATATGCCAAAGTATAACATAAAAACTTTAATAAAGGAACATTAAATAGATACTGTGCTATGTGTGCTATCGTACATGTGTACTTACATTGATCCCATGTGCATAGAGAGACCTGGACAGGAAGAAGGCTGAGTCAGCGGGCAGATGAAACGTGGTCATGAGGACATCTATACTGGGCAGTCTCTTCACAAATTCCTCTGTACTCAGCTGCATGGACAGGAAGCTGCCAAACTGAACCAGTGTGTCCTGACACTGGAACAATATAAAATAGCATGCCATTATTTGAATACAATCAATATATAGCATCCTTGGTCTACAGATCATGATAGGTTTAACTTCGACATGGATATACTGAAGCTATGGAAATAACAAGCTCAGCTATGCCCTTGTCATGGCAACCACAATTATTTCAGCTTTAAAGTTCACCTATCATTTCTACCAAGAATATTAATATCCTTGTAATCCTTAGTACTGTTTTAACATTATTAATTTGTAATGAGAGAGTTTAGTTTTACGCCATTATAGCAATATTCTAGCAATATCAAGGAGGGGACACCAGAAATGGGCTTCACAAATTGTGCCCACGTCAGGAAGTGAACTCGGGTCTTCAGTATGACAAGCAAACACTCTAACCACTAGGCTACCCCACTGTCACTTATCAATTGGCATAACTACGATACACAAAATATATACACGCCTAAAGATGCAGATACTGCACTGAAAATTAATCTCAATATGATCATATTAAGTGACTTGATGATTTTTGAGATTTGGAATCCAATATCTATGATAGATACCATTGTAGCAGCCTTCATGGACACAATAAAGAAACCATATCTTCTTAACTGTGACATAAACAAAGATTGGCATACCTGATCATAGAGTTTCCCCACGAGTTTGAGATGCCTGTTGGATCCCTCCTTAAAGACAACACAGTTCCTCTGCTGTGACATGAGCAGACATAGTGACAGAGCAAGGTCGTGTTCCAAAAGCGTCTCTTTCAGGCGAGTTGATGACTTCTTGGTGTTGCGCACCTGGGCAAAGTAGCCTCCCTAACAAAGATAAGGGGGAAACAGTGAGCATAGTTCTAGGCTGCTTTAAGCAACATTCTAGCAATACAGCAATGATACCTTTGAGATATTTCAGTTAAAAACTGCTAAAAAGCAGTGAAGTCAACATAAGAATAACAGGAGTGAATTTGTCTTTTTCAGGATTGAAATGATTTTACTTAAAGCACCCTCTTTTTTAAAATTAGCATCTGTTCATTTGACTTGTGGTTAAGAAGTCACAGGTGTATAGTTTTCACTGGAACCTAGGGTAGTACTTTTGAGCTATTTCTTCATAAAAGTTTCTACCACATTCATAATTGAGCATCACCTCCATATTTGAGAAGAAGCTGACTGTACATTCCTTGGGAATTCTTTCAAATGTGTAACACTGTGTAAGAAAATTTCATAGACTATTTCTGAGACGCCTACCTCCTGTCTGAGCAGCTCGCCCCCCGTCATGGCTTCCAACTGGTCATTGGTCATCTCCTCAGATATTTCTACACCTGTCATCTTCTGTACCACCTCCCTCAACAGCAGCAGGTCAATACTGTAACATCACAGACACTACTTGTGACAGACTGCACTGTGATTGAAGCCTATAGCAAACACAGATAGTGACACAGGACTGTAGCCATCACCATCACTGTCATCACATTGACAAGCTACATACCCAAGTCTTTGAAGGGCATTTAGAAGTGAAATTTCTTAAGCTACATACCCACTCATAATTTCAACAATGATACTTGTTTCAACAATGTATGGCAATGTTTCATAAAACATAAGAGATATTCAAAGCATTATAGTTCAGATTTAGCATTACTCATGCCTCAAGATTTTTGTTGGTAATTACCTTTGGCCACAAATGCATTGGCTTAGAAGAGCGATCACATCTTTCTTTTCTTCTACTACTAACCAGCTCAGAATTTCATTTGTTCATACATTTTAAGACCAATGCAATTTGAATCAGACACAATACACATATAAGACAGCACAGTTAGCACAAGCAAGATGCTAACACTATGCAGAGACCAATACCATCAAAGTGTCCTCACCTCTTGCCTGCCTTGAGTTTATTGGCCACATACTGCATGATCCCAGCCAGTTCCACCTGGTACTTGCGACAGATGCACCCAGCAAAGTTTGCCAGACCTGGAACAAAGACATTGTAGTGAAACCTCTGCAGCAACTTTGGAAAATACATATCTTCACGAGTTTCACAATGACAGTTTAATTACAAAATGTTTCATAAGTAGTTGAATGCAAATTGAGTGGGTGAGTGAGTAAGTGAGTAAATTTAGTTTTACTCCGTTTTTTTTTCAATATTCCATCATTTTCATGGGCGGGAACACCAGAGATGGGTTTCACACATTGTACCCCTGTGGGATATTGGAAATAATTATATCTATTATATTCCCCCAAACTGATTGTAGGGGAACAAGTCACAATAATGCAAGCACAGCAATCAAACTAGAGTGAGTGAGTAAATATTGCTTAATGTCGTGTAAGCAAGTTTGTTTATATTTGAGGCGATCAACCCACATTGACATTTTGGAGCAATAAGTAGCTATTAAAAAGTAGATCCATGTGAAAGTAATAAATGTTAATTTGATCAGCATGATCCCTGTCAACACCTGCACAGATTGGCAGATACAGTAACTTGAGTGTTTTAACAAAACAATCACAGACATTGCCTGTAACATTTAGTTTCAGACTACATGTTGTTTAATTGGCATCTCTGACACTGCTAACCCTCCCTTCCTACTCTCAGCTGATTCTTTAACTTACTCTGGAGCCACAAGGAGATGTTTGTATCATCATGCTTCATTCTCTCCTTTTCAGGACTTGCCACAGCTTCTATTATACAGACTATACTCGGTAAAGGAAAGATTCACAAAACACCTGCAAATGTTGCATAACAGCAAATATGAGGTTATATTAAAACATCTCCAGCTACAGTGATACAAGCATGTCTTTATTAGGAATAGGCATTATGGTCACATAATGGCACGCTTAAGATTACTGTGGAAGGAAAGGAAACATGAAGCAGGCCACAGCTACACATTGGTCAAATCCATGAGAGCCTGTTTGAAGCTGACATACAAAAGATCACAATTCCTTAAAATGTCAGGTTCAAACCTGCAGATCACCAAAGGGTCACAACTCTGCTTAACAAGTTACAGGGAAACAAAACATACAAGCAAGAAACTCATCTTTACATATCTGTACAAAAATGAAAATGATTGGATTCGCTTTCAAATATTAGTAATTTGACATCTCCTAGAGAGTTGGACACTCCAGCAATACCCAGTCGGCATGGTAAAAGTGACACGAAAGGATACATGCTAAGACATCATAGGAGAAGGACGTGAGGAACTTGAGTGAGTCCACAACTGGGCCAATGAAGTTATCATAGCGCTGGATTTGTGACAGAACCTGAAAACCATGAAATACAGCCAATATTTACTATCCTAAGAAGCATATGTCAAACAAATATACCAAAGTATGTGCAACTTATAAAACTATGGAAACGCATTTCAAACTTCATTTCCATATATAACTAGCAATAGCAGCTTTGCTAAGCTGGTTTTTCACATGAGGAATGAATGCATTTGTCACAGGAATAACTGACTGCCCAAAATCAAATATGGATATACATGGATCAGCATTTCACATGGAAAACACATAAAGACATATTTTCTAGGTATCTCAAAACCAAATTTCTTGACTGTCCAAAGATGTCTCATATTCAAAGTACTTACATATTCAAACACTACTCCTGGGTTGCTGTGACTAAGTTTTCCAATTTGTCGACCAGATGGCTTGACTGTTTCTTTGGACAAGCGCCTGTAAACAAGACACACACATCTCTATCTGCATCATCACAGAAACAAGTTGCAACACTGAGGAACAAACACATTAATGACATAAGATAGACAAGAGTCATCAGAAGATGACATACCCCCCTGGCCCCCAAATATTTGAAAGAAAAAATAAAAATGCCGAAACATTGTAAATAGCAAAAGGCACCACTTTGTGGTCTGCTTCAAATATCTGCCAAGTTTTGCTGTAAGATATTGAATAGTTTTCGAGTTGTGCTCAGGAAACAAAACCCATCTCTCCATTTGGAGACTAAGTCAGAATCGTTTCTGTGGAAACTGGGAAAATGATAAATCACATAAATCTGTAAAGAGCAAAAGGCACCACTTTGGGATCTACTGTACATATCCAACAACTTTTGCTGACAGATATTACAAAGTTTTTGAGATGTGCTGCGAAATGAAACACACCTCTCACTTTTGAGACTGTCCGAAACGTTTCCATGGAAACCGAGAAAATAATAAATCACAAAAACCTGTAAATAGAAAAAGGCACCTTTCAGGTTCTAATTGATAAATCTACAAAGTTAGACTAAACTACCTTTAGACTAACACAAAAATGTTCCATGGAAAAAACCCATTAAAAATGCCAAAACTCTGCAAATAGCAAAAGGCACAACTATAGGTTGAGATTATTATATCCATCAAGTTTGGTCTAAAAAACATTGAATGGTTTCTAGTTATGCTCCGGAAACAAAATGATTACGGCCGGCTGGCCAGACAGACGAGGCGTCAACTATATCCCACCGGCATGTAATGACAAGAGTCATCAGAAGATGACACATCCCCCCTGTCCCCACGTTTGAAAGGACAAATCATCTCACAGTTACTCATTGTTTTCCAGACTAAGTTTGAATTGTTTCCATGGAATTCATGAAAATTATAAATGCCATATATCTGTAACCAGCAAGGTCACAATTTCAAGATCTGTCTCATATGTCATCATCTGGCTTGCGCACGACCGGATGGGGTTGCGGGCCAAATGAGACTACACATCGGTCAACTGCCTGGGCAATGGCAGTCTTACACTAAAAGAAAGCTTCACCAGGGAGGCAACCCTAGGGAGATCCAGACTGTAAGAACCTAGGGGGTTACCTGCTGAGGCAGGGTTCCCTGACACACCGAGAGGCAGCGAGGTAACTGAAGACACCAGCGCTCACATACCCTCAGCAGGTGTGTCGGTAGCCACTGGTACACCACCAGATGAGCAGGCGCTGGTGAGTACAGGAGCTGAAGTTCAGGCCAGACACAACTGCACCAACAGAGAGGCCAACACCGGAGCTGAAGCTCAGACTGAGCGCTCCTCCATGGACAATACCCTACCTGGAACCTAATCCCGAGGAAGGGGTGCCCCCAACTGATAAGCTCAAACCACTAAAACCTGGACGAATGCCAATCTCCTGATGGAGGTCAGACATCATGTCAGAGATAAGAGAGCAGACAGAGGACATTTGCTGCTGCAAGACAGAGGAAATAACATTAAGAGTTAATGGTGCAGGAGCAGGGGTGAAAGTGCTAAAGTACAAGGGGAAGGAGAACAGGTGGTTTTTACCCTGTTTACCCCAAGCACTGACTACATTCGAAGCAGACGTTTTACTCTCGTTTTTTTGGAAGGTGGATCCTTCTCATAATCCAAGGGAGGAGGCTTTACATTTTTCACAAGGCTGGTTGGCACGGTGCTTTTCCATCAGGCAATGCACACATACTGTGTGAGTGTCCTGAGGACACTAGCCCTGCAGGCAATGAAACTGTAACAAACAGAACCATTGTAGTGGTAACTGTTGTACAACCACAATAAGCATACATAAACACACACATACTGCCAAAAGAAAACGTAAGGGCAAAAAGTATATGCTGAAAAAAGCAAAAACAAATTTCATCAGCTTAACATGTAAACATGAAAAAGCGCATAAAATGCCAGCTACCGGTTTACATGAATGCACACACAACATGTAGCAAATACCTAAGTACATCCAAAATAAACTTGGCTTACAAAGTTTTGCTGAAAGCAGAAAAGGATAAGGCAAGCCCAGCCTAATTTAGGCAAAAAAAAATACAAATGCACATGCTGTGAACGCTCTCTGGTGCCACACAGCAAGAGACAAATGTAAGCCACGTGGAACACCATCTTGCCTGTCACATGGCAGGGGAAGGAGTCCAAACGGCCAGGTTACAACAGTTCATAAATAAAAGAAGCAACCTAAAAAATCCATCAAACACATCTTGCACCAGTGCGGAAGCACCTATTACCATGCACCTCTATATATTAGAACTACAGCATGAAAAGTGAGGTACGAGGTGGATGGCAAGAGTTACGTGCGGTGGGCCTGGCAGGGCCCTGTAAGGGTGGTCTCAAATGACAAGCAAAGTTTTGTCTTGTAATTATTTTATTGCAAAATATTATTACAACTGTCATGGGATTGACAAAGAAATGCTTATATGTACCTCAAGGGGGGATTCTTCTTAAAAAGAGTTTATGCCAGGTGTTGACAACTTGCTGGGCTCTTAAACGGCATTTTGATAAAATGCATGAAAACAACAACAACAAAATAATAAAAAAAATAATAATGTGACTCAAGACAGTGCAAGAATAGACATCTTTAGAGTCCCTGAAACACATACTTCATGATGTACTTGGCCCGCTCCAGACAATCCGCCCTCCTTCGGATCAGGATTGCATGATGCTGATGGGAGTCATTCTTCCAGTGACCATACAAACGGTATCTGAAAAGACAAATTTCAAGTATTCAAAGCACTGAGATCATAAACATCCAAATAAATAACAAATGCATGTTCAGACTGTATGGTTTGAGTTACATTTTCCATATTATTTAATAACATTCATGACAGTACTTGTGCAGAAAATATATTTCCAAATTTGCAGGATTTCACAATTATGTGAATGAGACAATCCAGCGATACTGATACTGATCCACATTGTACAATAACAAGCCTTCAAGTAGTAACAGATGTTGACAACATCCAAACAGTCAACTCCTACAAACAGTACAGGTTGCAAGGTACCAATTGTAACCCCAAATCCTGACAGCCAGGAGTCAGGTCTTACCTGAGTTCATACTTGTAGAGTTTCAGAAGTCCCCATAGCTCCTCAGTGAGACAGCAGTTACAGGGTAGGAGACACATGCTTGGCAGGATGACATCATCCAAGATGTTCAGGAACCCATGGTAAGCAACATCGTCTTCGGGACCCACTCCACCTTCATGACGCTGAAGCAAAATAATCACTAATCTGTGCTAAATGATGTCTTAAACAGCATTACCATCTTAACAATCAGTCAGTCCTATACAATTTCCATTTAACCATTCATTACTTTATGTTATGCGAAGCTACTTACCTTGGTCATGAAGGTCCTGCCAAGTCGGATGAACTTTGCCATGAGTATTGGATCACGTGAAGCATGTGGTCCCAGGTAGAGAAACATTGGCATGACTCTCTGGTGTAACTGTAGAAATGTTGTGACAGCATCAGGGGATATCTTACCCTTCCATCTTCGGTCTCGCTTTTTCATCAGAACTCTTGATAAACCACTGTTCCTAGAAATCCGTGAAACATCACACATTAGATAACTAGTTTTT
Source organism: Haliotis asinina (assembly GCF_037392515.1). NCBI lineage: Eukaryota > Metazoa > Mollusca > Gastropoda > Lepetellida > Haliotidae > Haliotis > Haliotis asinina. The sequence continues at coordinate 84,654,478 of NC_090281.1, forward strand.
CATATAGATAACCAGTTTCCTGTTAAGGTGAAAAATGGATAGTGAGGCACATAGTTGTAAGATTACTGGGCACACATCCCAATGGAAATAGAGGAAATGCTATTTTTCAGCAACAATACACTATATGAATAGAAATTCATCAAGCCAGGTGACTACATGACTATGGAATATGGATACTTACTGCTGATAAAGAGGTTCCACAAGTGAGTGAATCAGCTGACACAAGGCTTGGGCAGTAGATGTGTTTGACATTGCAAAGAACTCTGGCATTCGATCGAGAACAGCTTTCGCATTGTCCCAGGCTCCAATAGCCAGCAAAGCTTCACACAGGCCAATCTTCTGGTTATTGGTACGCTGAAACAATAGGTCAACATGGTACATAGAAATTTTACCATAGAGTACATAACTGTTGATTAAATGATCTGAAATAAACTGAACAAGTGTAGGATGTTCTTGAGGCAATTGATAGTCACAGATCTCGAAAAAATAATCCCCAAAAACATAAAACACAGTCTGTTGCCATGGCTGATGAATGCAGCAATGAGCAGTTCAACTCATACCTTCACACATCTTATATCAAATATTTGTCACAGTAATCTTTGAGAAAGGTAAAAGATCAGAATAAATAAATATCTCCCCTCATCCGTGAAAGTAAACAATATCATGGAACATTGCGGGGAACCAATTCTAACCCAAAGTTCTGACAAAGGCAGTAGTATCATGCTGTTACCTGGGAAACCATTGAAATGTGTATCCTATCACATTAGTACTTACCAGGTCTATATTGACCATGTCATCCTTATCTTTGTCTTCATCTTTACGGTCAGACAATGACACAATGTTTAGTTTACGCTGGTAGGCTTTAGCATCAGCCAATTCTTTTTCATGGAATGCAATAATATCTGAGTCTGATGGCAGGAGCTGTAACAGAATCAGAATTCTCAGTAGACATGGTGAGTAAATGACCAGAAAGGATTCCACATTTGACACATTATCGAATAATGGCAACATCATATTGTTAAAAAAAAAAATTTAGGATAAAGCCGTGGCTGTTATTTAACATGGAAGGTTAACAATTTTCCTCACTTTACACAACAATGCCAATACTTGAAAAAGGACACCTCTGATTACTGAGACTGATGTAATGTAGCATAAGTTGCAAATGTTACACTCTATTCATAAGAACATTTGTTCACTAAACATAAATCGAAATGAAGAGTCTTTAAGCCAGGTGGTTTATTTCTACAAACCAATCCAGAGACACTGAAGTGCTGAGTTTCTAACAAAAGTCTTTTGATGTTCATCCTTAATGTGAAAAATTATACATACATGTGGATAGAGATCTTCTAGATGTACCAAGTTGTGTCTCAACAGCAGTGCTGCAACCCGGAATAGTGAGGCTGTGGAATCAATTTCTTGATTTTGCTGAAAAAAAAAAGCACAAACCAGCATGTAATGGAAAACATATGTGAGGTAGTGGGTTCAACACCACTTTAAACAGTACTTGAAAGTGTCATGACCAGTCATCTTATTGTCAGAAGCAAACCTGAAATGTGATGCCAAAAGAAAAGGAAAGTGTGAGTGGGTTTTACACTGACTTTAGCAATATTTCAGCAACATCAAGGGAGGGGACATCAGAAATGGGCTTTGCACACTGCAGCCTGGTTCCCTGGGTCTGATGTGCCTGTGCTGACTTTCCAACACTGACCCAGGCAACCACTGCCGCATGGCGGCGTTCACTGCAGGGAGACGCGTCATACATTTACTATAGAAAAATCCGAGGACTGGTGGTTAGAAGTTTTTCATAGCATTTTCATCGATACTATGACAAAGTGTACGTCACCAGAACAACGGACATCATTACCTTCAGTGTTGGAAAACGTTATTTAAGCAGTTTCGAGACACAAAAATCGTCGTTACATAGGCGATAGGTAAACAATGGCACACTTCCTACTTTCATCACTGACATGTGCTTTGATATTTCATGTCAGCTTGCTATTACCACGAAATCGTACACATAAAACATAGATCTGAACGACCACGCTGATTGAAAATACTTAGCATCTTCATTTTGGGGGAATTTGATGACGTGTAATTCGTTGATTTGGCCCTATTTTCTCCTAGCTGTTATGTGTGTTGGAAACAAACTGAAAGCCCAGTCACTGTAACTAGAAAATGGTTTTTACGTTACATTATTATAAGTAGTAATAATTAGATCTAACACTTTTGAAACATAAATGCTTCACTTAACAATGTTTTTGCATTTATTATTTGTATTCATTTGGTATATTATTGGTATTCATTTGGTATATATCTTTTCAATATAACACTGGGCCACATCATAGTGGCATTGATCTTCAAAAGTTTAACAGTACTCTGGTATGGCAATATCTGGGTGATGCTACTGGGAGGTTGATTACATACTGGAGCATTATATATAACATTGAATATACCCAATTCCCCAACCCATATATAGCTACAGTTTTGTATACAACAGGAAAACAGATACATCATGAAATATTCATAACTGTGTGTGTAGTAGCTTGTCTTGTAAGAGCCCATTCATAAATGGAAAGTGTGCTTGTCTAAAAGACACTGATACACAACACTCAAAGATGGGGCTCATGTTTGTTGAAGACATGTTAAGTTAAAAAAATATTTCATAATGTGTCCATTTCCTATTACATAAAAACACTGTAGTCATATCTGGGGTTGGAGAGGGGTGGGGAGAGGGATACATTCAATTTTGATACCTCTTGTTATTGAAATCACAATAAACAGTTTAATACAGACAATGCTGGATTGCATGACACAAGCATGTCAGTGAAGCAATCTATTAAAATTCCCTTGGCTTTTTAACATAAATATAGACATGAGTTATATACAGCATCAGAGGTCTGTCTGTCAAAGTTTTCAGATAAAAGATGTTGGTTGGTTTGTTGTTTAAGGCTGCACTCGGCTCTAAAAATGTTATAATGCAGGACTGTACACATAATTGTTTAAGATGCATACAAAATTCTTATGGTTGAGTAGTGGTCACATACAAGTAATACATTCATATGAAACTAATATACAAAATATCTTCCCCTTCATATATAGAATTTACAGTCATTCAGTGTTTGGGACATTTGTGTATCTTCCAAAATCGACTGGAAGTTCAAACCTACTACACCTGAAAAGAACCGTGGTTGGTCTAAAGTGTATAGGGATAGGGAATGTAAGATTCTTTTTAACATTTAAGAGTGATTTAAAATGCTGCTAATAGAAGGAATCAGACAAACTATTGATGGAACTACATCATTGTTGTTGTAGGTTTTAAAATGATCTTTGTTTCGAAAAGTGAATAAGTATCTTCACACCTTGTGCTAATCACATATGTTCAAATTCAAATCTAGACAGAATATTTTAATGAGCAGCCCATCCTGGCAAGACAGTTTGCGTTCATCCAGTTACAGTAGTCTGCACCAATATCTTATAGCCCTTGTGGTGTGCACAAGCTTTTTATCTTGGAGAGGGGTTCTGCCACATTCTCCTCAAACAATAGCATTGTTTGCAGTTTTGAGAAAGTTTTCACACATTGTTGCTGTACATCTTCAATAATTTTACAGCACGAGGTCCCCTATACTTCTGCACACTTATACACCATAGGAACAATCATAGCATTAAATATCATATTAATTTTGAGGTTATTTTATTTTCTACTTTCTTTTGACATGTGTACAATGTTATAACATCCTTTTTACTGTGTGCACCAAGAGTAGTTAGTGCTTTAGTACAAATAAGTTTAGGTGTTAACATACTACCCAGTATCTATATCAAGATATAATTTCTAGATACACACCATAAAATTAAGATGTAAAAAAAATAAAATCACAATAATGAACTGGTCAACAAGTACTGAGCAAAATACTCAAAATTCAAAAGCAAAATAACTGATGGTGAGTTAATTTATGTATGCATGCACTGCTGTAACGTATAATATAGGAAAGCAAAAAGTCCTGAGCAGCCTTTAACTTTTTTTATTTTATTTATTAACTATTAACTATTATTAATCTATCTGAATAATTGCTGATGTCAGATGATTTGTTTCAGATGTACTCTATGAACACCAGGGTTATCATGCTCAAAATACTCAAAGTACAGTACACTGATACTGGCTTCAAGCCACAAAAACTACCGTTCTCATGACAGGTTTCATAGGTAAAAATCATCCTTAATTCAACAGTTCAGAAACATTGGAACATTTATCTATCTTATAAGTTCTTCCCTTATATGTATGCCAGTGTATTAACATACTAATCATACCATTATTTTTCTGTATTTAATTTAGGAATATAAAGTACCAAATTCCTTTTATGAGCTGTAGATGTGTGTGTATCTTTGTAGATTGATAATTTGATTCACTATGTTTATTATAATCATAAACATTTCTGAATGATACTGGCATAACTGTTTCATTTTCTTTTGTAGAGGCTAAATATCAGAATGCCAAACCCTAGCTGTCATTAACCTCATTCATATCAATCTAAGCGCTTTACCTTGTAATTTCACAAGGCAGTCGAAAAATATATCCGCTAAACATACCCTGACGCGATGGATGACATGGGACGTAATGGGCGATTTTTTCGTCATCAAATGTGCTAAAATGAAGATGCTAAGTATTTTCAATCAGCGTGGTCGTTCAGATCTATGTTTTATGTGTACGATTTCGTGGTAATAGCAAGCTGACATGAAATATCAAAGCACATGTCAGTGATGAAAGTAGGAAGTGTGTCATTGTTTACATATCGCCTATGTAACGACGATTTTTGTGTCCCGAAACTGCTTAAATAACGTTTTCCAACACTGAAAGTAATGATGTCCGTTGTTCTGGTGACGTACACTTTGTCATAGTATCGATGAAAATGCTATGAAAAACTTCTAACCACCAGTCCTCGGATTTTTCTATAGTAAATGTATGGCGCGTCTCCTTGCAGTGAACGCCGCCATGCGGCAGTGGTTGCCTGGGTCAGTGTTGGAAAGTTAGCGCAGGCACATCAGACCCAGGGAACCAGGCTGTGCACATTGTACCAATGTGTGGCATTGAACCAGGTCTTTGGCACGACTAGCAAACACAATGTAACCACTAGCTGGCCAGCATTCGATTAATTTCAACTCCATGTTTTGATAGCATGATAATAAACTATTTAATATGTATATTACTTACAAACAAAAAATAATACCTCGTGAAATCTAAATCCCAGAATATGACAAAGCGTCAGTTTGTCAGTGACATAATCTTTGAAAAGTGGAATGTAGAATGACTCCTGTTCTGGGCGGCACTCAAAGGCCTCAAGCATGATGTCCAACACCCGATTAGGGTCCAAGTCAAAACAGCCTGCAAACAAATGAATGTCATAACACAAATCCCCTTCAGACTATACAAAAGCTTGAGATCAAAGACATGTACATCAACTACTGTGGTTGATTCCCACAATGTGTAAGCTCACATCCCTCATCATTAACTTGTTTTGCTCATAGAAACATGTAATCATGCAAATCCTCTTCCTCGATATCTCCAGGGTATACATTTCAATAACTGTCCACTATAACCTGAATGCATCTACAGGTTGGCTAGATTTTATTACCTCCCTTTGCTGGCTCCACATTCTCATAGAAGCCAATCAGCTAAGCCACCGTTACAACCAAGCTTGCCAGTGTCTATAAAGATAGAGGTCGCAGCTGCGAACGTTTGTTTGTAGTGCGACTCAGATTTCTGGGGAAATCAGAGATAAATTGATAGGTCTAAAAATATGCAAGCACACCTTCAACTTCTTTCAGAGAACCACTGCATGGTCTGTGCTGCCAAGTTTAATCGGTCAGATAATTTAAAGAGTAAAAGTGAGCTGACTGGTTTGCTCACTTTCCCAGCATAAACACCTGACTGGATAAAATTGATATTTTATCCTTATCCATACTGAGGACGTTGGTTGCAATGTTTTATGGAATATTGCATTAAGATTAGTTCAAAAAGGGGGCAAAGTGTCATATTAAAAATAAGATCAAGGTCACACAAATCTACTGGTGCCGTGAATTACTGTGTTAACAAGAGTTTGAAAAGCAGTTGAAGAGTAGTTGTGACCTTGAAAATCAGGTCCAGGTCAACAAAACCAACTGTGTAATCCCAAAGTCTCTGTGTAATCCCTCAATGTTGGCTGTCACTAAATTTGAAGACACTGGGTGTAACAGTTCATGAGATATCACGTTAACAAGAGTTTAAAGAGTGGTCCAAGAGCCACCATGACCTTGACCTTGGAAATAAGGTCAAGGTCAATACAATTGACTGGTGTCTGTGCATTCCCTTAATGTCATCAAATCTGAACACATTGGGTACAAGAGTTCATGAGACTGTATTAACGAGACTTCGAAGAGTGGTCAGTCGTCGTGACCTTGAAAATAAGGTCAAGGTCATCCAGATCGGCTGGTGTCTGCATTATCCCGGAATGAAGGCTTTCACCAAATTTGAATTACATTGGGTATAACAGTTCATGAGATACTGAGTTAACAAGAAACGGGATTGAAGTACATACGTACAGATGCTGCCGAATACCTAGTCCCCCACTGCAGCAGGGGTCAATTATGAGATCGAAATACAAGCAAAAACTTATCTCTGTATCGTGACCCAAAGTGCCTCCAGCCATCCTAGTCAGGCAATGTAGGAGAGAGTGACAAGCATAGCTGGTCATGTGACCGTACTGGTGGGAAAGGGAGGAGGCTGATGGATGAGTGTAATGTACATCCGCTTCAATAAGAAGAAACTTAAAGGGATTTCAAGTGTTCCATTATGCCGTAAATGCATCCAGGGTATAGTAGAGATCCATCGGAATGTATACCCTGGAGATATGGCAAATCTTGCAAATACTTGATATGAACAACAGAAACTGTAAAATACACAGCAAGCAGTATTACTGCTACATCACAGCCTGAAACTATCAGGTAAAGATAAACAAGTTCCTGATGCTGTTCATTTAGTTTGCACTTTAATTAAGACTGATGAATGATATCTACCTATGAGAGACTTTATGTTTTCTAGCACTTGATGATATGTGACATTTGAGGGTATTTCTTGATTGAGTTCTGTCACCAGTTTTGAGTAGCCCTCACTTTCCTCCCGGAGTAAGTTGAACTTTTGCTGCTTATAACTGGAGAAAGAAACAATAAAACAGGACTATCATTCTATTCAGACATTCCTTGTCAACTAAAGGTGATGTACATGTATTACTATTACATAAAATATCTGACAATGAGCTTGTGCCAGAGAGCCAATGCTTGATCGAGTGATGCTTATTGTTTAATGCCATACTCAGCAATATTTCAGCTCTATGATGGCTGTCTGTAAATAATCAATGATCAGGCAAAGTAAATCATATTGTGAGCAATGATCTCAACAGAGATGAAACAATGACATACCATCAACCAAGTTACTGAACCTGATCTATTTGGTGAGGATAAAACATTTAGGCTAGCAAATTCTTTAACTCAACAATGACATTTTGCTGCCCAGAATCTACACAAAATGTCGCTCCTAATTGTAAATAAAGAAGTTGTTCATCTATATATTTTGTCCGTAAATTAGTACTCCGACATAGTTTGTTGGAAATCTATTCTGTTTAACCCTACTACGAACAATGTCTCGATAAAATACTGACTTCACATTGCAGTAGAGGAAGAAATCCCCAGAATCCCTTTTGGGTTAAAAAGGTGCCACAATTATGACATCCTGACTCAGCCAGTGGGACATTTTACATGATTTTCTACAACTTGAACAAATAAAAGAAACATCATCACTTACTATAGCTTTGTCTTGGTCTTGACATATTTCTGTTGGAATTGCAACTTGGAAAAAATAAGGCCAACTGCTTCCAGAGTTTCCTGATCTAAACGTTCCTTTAGTACAGGCTCAGTGATCAAACCCTGTGTTAGAAAGAAAGGATTCATTGTAGATTTGGTTTCCAGTTTGGTTGTACATTTAGTCAATGTATGCATGAATCAAGCACAAGTAGATTTCTATCAAAATAGGACATGTTTAGCATTTTGTTTTAAATCAGATATATGTAGACTTCATTAAATACAGGTGAGCTCTGTTTAATAGAACCATGAACAGAGTTTGAGTTTAATACTGACTTCACACTTCAGGTGAGGAGAAAATTCCCAACAAGGGCAGGACAAAGATGCAAACTACCAGGGTGGTTTGAGGTCAAAGATGATCATTTGATCGTACCACACGTTAGGTTTCTCAAGTAACCATGACAATAACAACAACATTATCAACATTAATGACAGGGATCACTTTGGGAAGGGATTTGGGGATTTTCACCCATCGAAATACAAAATATCCCATTAACATTTTAACTTGGGAAGAATTTTCCAATACTTAGGCATGCTTACACTATGTAATAATGTAATTTTCTGAACAGAACTGATATTTTAGACTTAACCTGGCTAATGCTTATTATGCTCATCTCCTCCCTCTATGAGAAGATAGTCGAATGCTTGAAATCCCTTGAAATTCCCTTCCAATTGAAGCAGACATACAATACACTCACCCATCGGGAGCCTCCCTTTCCTGCCGATACGGTCACATGGCAAACCATGGTAGTCACTCTCTCTGAATCCCCAAAGTATGCCCAGTACTCTCCGCCTCCCCCACCCTCCTTTGGGAACAATATTGGCAATAGTTTGGTCCTGTTCTTGCAATATTCATCTGTGAGATAGGGGATTGCATTCAGTCAAACTTGTCTTCTCTTGAAGCATTCCTGGAACGTGGTAATATATAGATCCCCTAACATCCTGCTTGTGTCTAGTGCAACTGTATGTCAAGATTTCCAACCAAGACCACTTGCGTTCCTTCTCCATGTACAAGTATCTTCGTTGTCATAATCACTCATGCTAGCCTGTTCAAGACATGCACATGGAGTCTCAACCATTATACTCTGCAGAGCGTTCTTGGTCTAAACAAGTCAGGTGATAAAAGGGTGAGTGAAACTCAGCACCGTTGTGGAACTGTTAGTTGTTGTGTAACAGTGACCCAAACTGCTGAATGCCAGCGACGTAATCCATGATGATGTCCCTTAGGCAGTGATTGGTAAAGACCATATTCAATTTCCAAAAGCAGCCCTCCATTATAGTTGATAATGAGCAATTTCCACGCAGAGTGAGTGTTGACGCCAATGTTCTTACTTTGTGTGGACTTGGCACTCACGGAGGGTCCAGTCCTGTTAATTTGTAGGCACTTTGTATTATGGATCTCATCCATACTAAGATAGTGTTGCAGGATACTTTCATAGGTGTCTCAGTAGATTATGGGATGAATAGGTGCTTTGAAACGTCTCCTTGTCTTAGTATGAGATGTATTTTCAACTGGGCATAATGACAAATCCTGTGTATAATGTGGCCCAAGGACTGTAGATAATGTGAGGATGTAGAATTGTCTGTCTGGTTGTCCTGGCAGTTAACTTTGGGCAATAAATTCTCATCTCAGTGACAGATGTACCCGAGTAACGGATTTAGCGACATCCTTAGTTCTGCCATCGAATACCGTGGCTGCTGACCAGAGAGCTCTATACAAGGGTTTAGCGTGTGAGTGAGTTTAGTTTTACGCCGCATTCAGCAATATTCTAGCTATATGGCGGCGGTCTGTAAATAATCGAGTCTGGACCAAACAATTCAGTGATCAACAACATTAGCATTGATCTGCGCAACTGGGAACCGATGACATGTGTCAACCAAGTAAGCGATCCTGACCACCCGATCCCGTTAGTTGCCTCTTACGACAAGCATAGCCACCTTTTATGGCAAGCATGGGTTGCTGAAGGCCTATTCTACTCAGGGACCTTCACAGGTTACAAGGGTTCAGTAAAGCTGTCGCCCCAAGTAGATTCTGATTGTAGACCTTGACAGCATAGTAAATTCAATCAAACAGACATCAAGGATAGATGCTCCGAAATGAATTGTTGATCCTTCTTCTGAGTGATAAGTGCAGAGGAGATGACAATGATGGCATCTTTGATGAACGGGGGATGAAGCGGGATACTCTGCGAGTCGATGAAAGAAATTTTATCCATACTGCAAAGTGAGGATACAGACAATGGCAATGAATTCCGTGAACAGGAGTGTGCATACAATGCCTTTTCTTCATCAAACAGCCCTATTGCAGTCGGTGAACCATCATGAAGGGCGACTGTAGTTGTAGCTTCTGACTGGCATTTCTGTTCTTCTTAAAAACAGCGATCCATCAAGTTAATCATATGAGTGGTGAATTGCTGCATGAAGAGGCTGGAGTCCAGTGACTGCGGTGCAAGCAGCTGCAGTTGATTCGGAGAAGCATCTGACATGTTGAGTGCAGACGTAGTAGACATCTGCGTAGATGGTAGACTCTCGAAGCATGCAGCATGTAGACGACGTAGTTGATGAAGGTCTAGTAGACGCTATCCACTGATCCTGCATGCTGACGATTTGTACCTTGGGACACAATCTCATCTCTGAAGGACTTCAAAACTGATGTGAAATGTTGTTTCAGCGCAGGTCTAGTGGTTGAAGACTTAGTCTTTGGCGAAGACGACTTGTCGGGGGATAAAGGAGAGTGTGGCAAACATGGCTGGTCATGTGACCATTTTGGCAGAAAAGGGAGGCTCTCTCAGCTTCAATCAGAAGGGGATTTCAAGTGTTCCACAATCTTCACATAGAGGAAGGAGATAAGCATAATAAGCATGAATCAGGATAAAGAATATATATAGAAATTCCCAGTAATTTCTTCTGAAAATCCCATAGTTCAGATTAAGGAAGAGATTTCCTCCTATTGATCATCTACTGATCCAGAGTGATCGCTGTAAAAATAACATTCATCAGTACTTCACTATGACTACAATGAAACTAATGAGCATCACTGACAGCAAGGCCCATGTTTTACTCACAGCGCTGGCTCGGACAAATGTTATAAATCGATCTCTCTGTGCCTTGTCCTCATTGCAAGTGGTCTCCACATCTAAAACAAACATTTGTCAAAATGATGTAACAACACAAGGTTTGGTTTGGTTCATCGTTTAATGTCACACTCAGTAAAATATCAGATGTATGGCTGCAGTCTGTAAATAACTGAGTCTGGTGAATCCAGTGATCAACAGCATCAGCACCAATCTATACAAATGGGATACAATGATGTGCCAACAAAGTCAGCGAGTCTGACCATCCAATCTGATCAACCGCCTCTTACGAAAAGCACAAGTTACCAAAGACAAATTCTAATCCTGATCTCCATGGGTCTTTGACACAAGGAACACCTCATTTTGTACAGACACCTTGGAAATCACATAAAAAGCATTTTTTGAAACGCAGATCATAGTAAATAGCTGGGTCACAGTTTTTTAAAAAAAACTGAAACCACACTGTCCAGGCACACATCCACTGATAGTCAATGCACACTGATGCATGTTTCTGAAAGTTTCATTTAGTAAACAATACTCACCAACCACAGCTATTGTATCTGCCAGAAGTGAATAGACATTCCTCATGTGATCCTGAAAATCAGATGAATACAATGTAATCATTGACCATAATAACCACTGGAACTGGCCCATATTACTTGTTCCACACATTGCTGCAATGAGGTTAATGAGATTCATTTCAAAACGTTCTGGTATTTAGGTCTTAGTTCATCATACAACTCTGAATTACTAGGATATAATTTTGAACACTACAGATCTACACAGGCAAGCAAAGTAGACATGGGTACCACTGTACTATTGTTGCAAGTGAGCTCAATGTTACTCAGACAAAACTCATTCATAGACAGACCAAATACTTGATAACATTCTTGTATACGTATTAATACTTTAACAGATAAAAACCACATTCCATTAAACACAAGCAGGCATTGGAAGAGACAAAAACCGATCCTAAATACCCTTGCTGCCATTATCATGTAGTTATGATACATTTAATACCCGTCCAGGGTTCCTTATCCATTTTCATGGACTTGGTTGTCCATGCTAGCCAGGCAGTTGACGGAGGTGCATTCACATTTGGCGGGACATGAAATTTGTACTTGCACAAGCCAAATGATGTGTGTGGTTATGGGCCTCTTTCGACTTTGGCTGTCAGTTGCCAGATACTCCCTGGCTACACAGCAGGCACTATTGTCCTTCCGGATGAGTTCTACCTTTTTTCAAGGGACTTTGGTGGTAGTTAGGAAGGTGTGTGGAGGTGGTTGGGAAACATAAGGACTCCATACCCTTACTTGAACAACCCTCCAGTTCTCACAACCAGCCTTCTGTCCTTGCCGTTGCATATCCTTCCACTCCGTCGGAGGATGCGCTTAAGTGGACTGCTCCACTTCAGGCACGCAAAAGCAAGGGTGAGGGAAAGGGCAAGGCTGCTCCTGCTCAGCAGCTTTTTCAGAAGTAGAGGTAGTCGGATTCCCATTAAGGTGCTACACTGCCCACTGTCAGGATTCACTATTTCTTGACTGTCGTTCCTATCAACAGCTGGCTGTCTCTTTTCTTTCAGGAGTGGAAGGCAGCCAGTTCAAAATCCTAGGTGCTGTCCACACTCAGAGATGGCCTTATTACACATTGAAAGCAAGACCTTCCTCAGAGATATCACCACTCAGTTAAGTCAGAGAATCCACACAGATGGAGATGGATATTCTCACCAAGTTGGGTTGGACTATCAACCTCAAGAAAACAGGGCTGGCTTCTACCCATTATCTTGTTTTCTTGAGGGCGTGATTTGAGACACATAAGGGACTACCCTCTCTGTCTCGAGACCACATTCCCAAAGTCCAGGGTTGTGTGCTACAATTTCTTCAGTCCCCCAAAGGCCTCAGCTCGTACATGGTTACACTTGCTAGACAACATAGTGGCGACAGTGGACACAGTGTGCCATTCACGTCTCATGACGCGACTGGTTCAGCAGGCTTTAGTGCAGCTGTGGTCTCACTCAGAGAGTTACGAGATGATTCTAAGAACTCTGGAGTGGTTAATCCCTCACTGGCGGTGTTGGACCGATGACCAAAATCTATCTGTTGGAGACCCTGGTGCCAATGCTCATGATTCAGACGGGTACCTCCTTTACAAGATGATGGGAGAAAGAGGGGACGGCACGTGCGGTAGGGTGGTGGTTAGGGGAGAGAGTGTCCTGGGGACCTCTGAGTTCCTGGCCCTGATCCCCGAACAAGGTGACCCTGCACATCAATGTGCTGGAGTTACAAGCACTCAGGTGCAGTCTGTTCAGCATACAGGTTTTGTGGATGCACTCTCACGATGTGTTCTTGCAAGAGTGGTTACCCGAGGTAATCTCACAGTATTTGGGGTAATCTCGCAGTTGTTTGGGTTGTGCCTTTCTCTGCACTCCTCCCTTGTAATAAACAGTGAACTGTGTCAATATTTTAATGATCCTTTGATAAACAACTTTTCATTATTAGGACAAAAATTCTGAAAAAAAAATCACAGAGTTGGTATGATGTTTTGATTATGATCAGCGTTTCATTGAGTATGTTATGCTTATTAATTTCCAGGTTACACTGCAATTCACTGGTCCGCTTTTGAGCCAAACGGTCTATAAATAATCGAGTCTGGACCAGACTTTCCAGTGATCAATAGCATGAGCATCGATCTGTGTAATTGGGAGCTGATGACGAGTCAACCAAGTCAGTGACCCTGACCAAACGATCCCGTTAGTTGCCTCTCACAAGAAGCATAGTTGAATTCTAAGTCAAGCATGGATTGCTGAAGGGCTATTCTACCCTGGACCTTCACGGGTCTTTGGTTGTACAGAGGATGCCCAGAAACAGAACAACCTAACAGGCAGAACAGGGCTTGTCCATGAACGACAGTTTGCACTTAGGCAGATGTTGATACACAATCAAATGAATAAAAGTAGACTCTGTCCATCCTGATAACCAGACATGAAGCTATATTGAAGGTATGGGCAGCTATGTCATTATTACCCCAAATAATAAGGTAGGACCTGTCTTGGTATGGTTCATCTACATGCTGTTAAACGCTACACTCAACCACAAGCAAAAAGTGTAGCGTTTATGTCCAGAGGGTCATTCCAAAGGTAGTACTCGTGTGCAATGATACTGCTGGCAACCAAATTGATGTTCTTGTTAATAAACTGTTTTACATTTTTTGGTGTTATCAACATAATGGGATGAAGGATACCAGGGAACCTCTCTTAACCATTATTAATCCAACAATAAAGACCTCTCCATTAGTTCAGCTTCCTTAGACAGAATATCTATGTGCTTTTCCAAAAAGAATCCGTCAGTTGCTGGGGACAAACACATGCCCGAAGGAACACAACTAGTCTTGCAACTGCCATTTCTTATTTCTTATCTCTCTCCATTTCTTCGTCTGTAAGCACTGCTTAAGTTTCTGAAGATCACTGGAGCTGTTGCAACCAAGATCTTTGCTGAATTTGGTAAAATGCCCTTGATGATGAGACTGTAATGCCCAAGGGGTGATCCATGGTGTATGAATAATCCTTCTGAGAGTGATGACACAATATGGTAGCCATAATCTGCAGACCCTGCACTATGTCCTTCAATGGTAACCATGCTTTTATCACCTCCAAATAAATGAATATTTTGAGAAACCCATTATAGCACTGCAGTTGTTTCCTGAAAACTCCAGCTGTCCACCAATAAGAAAACTGAGAGCACCCAATTGAAGACAATTATCCTGTGACATTTATTGATCTGACTCTTTGCTTCATGTATAGCTAGAGTACTCACATTTAGATCTCCTAGAGCAGCCAGGGCTTGGTCTTGTTTGAGATGGCCCCGAAGAACACTCCAGCAGAGCTCGTACATTGCTCGCTTCATACTCTTCTCCCCTGGCTCCCATAAACCATTGCTCTCGCTCTGTAGCTTTCGGCATTGCTTTACACTGAAAAAGAACACACGTTTTCATTTTACACTTTCATACACAACAAACATATTATTACGACTGCTAGGTGAGGAGTTGGAAGTCAAAGAATGAAGACTATGCAATTGAGTTGTGGAGCTTCACATATCTGAAAATGCTACTATTACTGACCATGTGCTGAGTGTTACAATATTTTAGTCGGGAAAAAGTCAAAATGGCCACACAACAAAATGGCCACACTGACCCTAGTCAAACTGGCCATACAAAAAAGTCAAAATAGCCACAACCCCTAGTCAAAATGGCCACACAAAAAAAGTCAAAATGGCCACCCAGAAAAGTCAAAATGGCCATACATTGTTTTATTAGTTTTTAATGCTCATGACATTTGTATTAATTTATATCAAAGTGTGAGAATGACAAAAGAAGATATATCACACAACAAAATGGTGTTTATTATTGATGTACTTTCCTAATTGATACTTTGAGACTGAGGTGGATGAGAAGTTCACCGTTCTTGAGACTGGCTCAAAGAAGGGGAAACCTCTACTGATGGAGTCTAGTGGATAAATCTATGTCCAAAAGGTACTCTAGCAATGTTTTCTTATCTACCACTTGTAGATGTGTAATTGAAACATTGCAATATTTTCTTTCTTAAAACTTGGAGATGTTTAATCAATGTCTCCTTGATACTTAGAGGTGTTATTTCAAGACCCGTTAATCATTTGGTAGTGTTATGATAACAATACAATAAGTAGGCAACTTACTTACTTGACTCAGTTGACTCAACTCAGTGTCATGATACATTACTATATAATGCTGAACAGATATGACCATGATATCACTTATCTCTATCATGGCTGTAAAGTGTGTTAAGTGTATTCCCCTCGCCTCATAAGGTTGTATTATATACAACCTTACTCAGGACTGATAAAACCCTGTATTTTCCTTGACACGATGTGTTAACTTATAATGTCTCTTTTTACAAATAAGTATAAATATAATAAAATAATGTATGGCCATTTTGACTTTTTGGTGTGGCCATTTTGACTAGGGGTTTGTGGCCATTTTGAGTTTTTTGTGGCCATTTTGACTCGGAAGATTTGTGGCCATTTTGACTAGGACCCACTTTAATCAAACAAATATTGATGTAATGATTGTGATGCTTGAATCATTTGAATGGTGTACTCTGACATTCCAGGATACAGTGGCCTAGCACAGCTGATACAGGCCACATAACTGTAGGTGATTTCTCATTCTAAACATGCAACATGTGGGAGTAGTGCACTTTACCGGGCGCGCTTTTTCCGATTTTTTTCGCTGTGCTGGCGGGGCTCGAACGCTCTCAGCAGGGGTCGTGGGATTCTAATTAGACTAATTAGCGGACACGCTACCTCGGGACCACCAGTGCGATCACAGTTAGTTAGTGCTCGTTTAACGGGTCATTACCCCACTAGCTCTGCGCATGCGCAGTGAATGAAAACAAACTATTATGGTTTGTTTTCATCTACTGCGCATGCGCAGAGCTAGGCCCCGCCTACCCATTCATCAAAGCGAGAACCCACACCTAGGCATTGTTTTCAAGATGTTGTGCAGCCAATCCAGCGAAGCTATGATATATGATGACGTTTATCGTTTGACTTTCGATTCGTGGATGGATATATGGATATAATCGCATCTAAGGTTTGCCAACCCTAACCTTTACTCACTAACCCTAAGGATCTAGAAGGGGGAGTCCCTAACCCTAAAGATCTAGAAGGGGGGATCCCTAACCCTAAGGATCTAGAAGGGGGGTGTCCCTAACCCTAAGGATCTAGAAGCGGGGGTCCCTAACCCTAAGGATCTAGAAGGGGGGTCCCTAACCCTAAGGATCTAGAAGGGGGGTCCCTAACCCTAAGGTTCTAGAAGGGGGGGTCCCTAACCGTAAGGATACATCAGCGCGGTAAAGTGAGACAGTTCAGTAGCTCTACAGCGCGCTATCACTATAGCGCGCTCATTAGCGAGCGCTCAGCAATCCCGGGTCGCGCGCCCGGTAAACTGCACTCTAGCCCAACATGTCATCAACTAACCCAAAAGGTTCCTGTCAAATAAAACATTCATATCTGTTCATGAGTTATGATTTATAAAACTTCGCCCTTTTGGCAATGCCAGAATACAAACATCATCATAAAAGTCCATCTTTAAAAATGTCAAGTGTTGTAAGCTTTCTTCGTTTCCAATACTTAATTCTAAATGTCGGCTGGTACCCTCTTTCAACAACCATGCTTTGACAAGTGGTTTGCATCACGAAATAACATGGGACTAAGAGATGATCATAAACTATTGAGTACGTTGTCACAAGAAGTGGGGATGTGTATGTAACCTTTAACATTATTCACCATGATTCTCGACAGTAACGCTGAACGCACTTTTGCCCTAAAAGGCATATCATTTGTGCTGCAATTGTATAAAATTGTAATGTTACAAGCGAGCATGTCGATAATCAACAAGTAAATTTTAAACAAATGTTTGCTAAATAAGATGAATAAGCACAGTTATATGGCATTCATATGAGACTAAGACAATAAAAATGCGACCTAAAGAACGTACAATTCTGATTTGCCCGTCTTTTCCCAAGCTTTGCAAGCATCCGCCGAAATACAGATGGACGCCATTTTCTTCTGGGAAATTTCGTCAATGACGTCACTTGAAAATAACCTCTAATGATTCGTTAAAGATATATTAATGAACCTATAAGTCATTAAGGCGTTCATACAAGATTCACTTTCCGTAAACTGGTTACAGATTTCGAAATAGTGAGAATATTATTTGATATCATCTAAGACAAGGTTGTATCGAGTTGAATCTAACTGAAAGTTTTGAGAGTACCTGTACACTGCAGACGGATGTTAACAACCGGACAAAACACGTATTTCAGTTTTAAAATAACAAAATACTTTGTCTTTTTAAATAATGTGGCAAATTATGTGATAATATATACGAGCATTTGTATTTATTGCATAGCAAATAGTCAATCTGAAACTCTAGTTATTTTAAGCATAACAAGCAACACAACCAGCAAGGACATCCGGTTTTTAATGTGAAACAAAATGGCGGCGCCCACGAAACACGAGAAATTATCGAAAACAGAGCGAAAGATCTTGAAAAAGCAAGGAAAATCTCGAATAACACTCCTTAAACACGATGGCATCTCCACGTCCGAGACTCCAACAAAGGTAGAAACATATATCTTGCACATTATCATTGGTAACTTACCTTGTTGAGTCGATCTAGCGCGATTTGACTGATACCTTATGGTATCCCTAAAGTGGGTATCGTGGCCAGATCATGTTGTCATTATAGTATGCCACCGTTAGTATGGCACAGCTGAAACCAGGTTTGTATTCTAGTATTCCTACGTTTGTTGCAGATTCTCTGTGTCAATAATGCCGGTTTAGACAATGGACTCACTCAACAGGAAGTCTGCGATCTTTTCAGCAAGCATGGACAAGTCACCGAGATCATCATGCTCCCACAGAAACCATACTGCTTTGTTTGCTTCTCTCTGACAGATGATGCTCAAAAGGCATTTCATGCTGCCAATGGATTTTTGTTCCGTAAAGGACAAAATTCATCACAAGATGTATATTTCTACACGTCATATGTTAGCCAAGGTAACAGAAAACCTCATTCCAGACAAAAATGACAGTTGTTGTTTCAAACCCATGTCAGAACGGTGGGGTGGTTAGAGCATTTGCCTGTCACACTGAAGATGCAGGTTCAATTCCCCATATGGATACAATGTTTGAAGCCCATTTAAAGTGTCCCCTGCCACGATATTGCTAGAATATTGCTAAAAGCGATGTGAAACTAAGCTCAATCACTCAATCCCATGTAAATAGACTCTAGAGCATAGGGTTCTGGGGTTTGATAGATAGTTTATTTATTTGTGTATAACTTTATAAGGGCATTCGACCTACAGTACCAAATACTGCATAGTATAGATGCATTACCCGATATGTATATAATATCGGTCAAAGAGGCAAATTCTACTAGCAGTATTTTGGAGAATACACTCGGAGGTCATTGGATGGAGATAAAGTGACTGGTTGTATGTAACATGGACATCACCTTCGACAGCTTCACAGTGCTTACACAATGCAACACTAACACAGACATTTTTCTGATCAACTGACTATCAAATATATCACCAAACAAAACCCAAAACATAGGTTCATTTAGGATGGTACATTATATAGTTGAATTATCAGATGTGTCCATACCATAAGTCAAGGAGACCATTCTTTAACACTGCGTCACAGAATAAACATAATTCAAATGCTTCATAGTTGTTCATATATTAAATATCTGAGGAGTATACAATGACTTCCGACAAAGACATATTTTCCACTTGATGACTTTAGAATTATACATCAGCAACATTTTCACTGACAGTATCCAAACCTTTTCTGGTTTGATTGAGTACCGAGTATTTTACACCCTGGTCTAAACATTGCAAACATACCATTATATGAAATAGGATATAGTATGGTTGAATTTCCAATTGGGTATGCAACATGGGTAGAAAAAAAATGATTGTGCTAACAGTGCTATGCTGAATAAACATATTTCAAATATTTCACAAGGTTGTTTATTATATTGGTATCTGATGATGAACAGAGACTTTGAATCGAAATATAATGCCCACTTGATGTCTTTGGAATTAGACGTTGGCGAAGGCTGTCATAGAACTTACAGTTGTATATAATGTGTACTTCATCTTCAACAGCTTTACAATGCTTACATAATACAACATTATCATTAACACTAGCCAGACCTTTCTCATTGCTTACATAATACAACATTATCATTAACACTAGCCAGACCTTTTCTCATTGCTTACATAATACAACATTATCATTAACACTAGCCAGACCTTTTCTCATTGCTTACATAATACAACATTATCATTAACACTAGCCAGACCTTTCTCATTGCTTACATAATACAACATTATCATTAACACTAGCCAGACCTTTTCTCATTGCTTACATAATACAACATTATCATTAACACTAGCCAGACCTTTTCTCATTAACTGCATATACTACATCCTGATCTAAGCATTGTAAAAGTTGGTTTATTTTCTTTACTAATATTAGACAAAAGATATTTTTCACAGTTCAACAAAGATTTATGAGAGTAATAGAAACACAGTGACTTGTGATCATGAAGGGATGAGTGCCACTCTTGGTAGAGACAATCATTAAGTCTTTCAACAAATTTACACATAAAGATTTTTGGATCACCGACAGATCTGGGGTTTGATTCCTTATTGAGTTTTGAAAAATGGTTGTTATTCCACCAGTACATATTTCTCTGCATCAGTCTACATTTCTTTACGCTTATGCATATGAAAAAACATTTGTCCTGTTGTAAGGAAGACATGGAAACCCCATCTTTCTTTCTTTGTTACTCAAATATAATCATTTTTCTACTATTTAGTTCCTGCCAGTGTTGCCCCATCAAGGGAGATGCCCAAAGGTTTAGTTTTGCTGCCAGATTTTGTGACACCAGAATTGGAGATGAATCTACTGGACCAGATCAACTGGAATGAACAAGGCAGTGAAGGTATCTGATTTATGTTTTATAGTAACAGAAACTGTACACTGATGTTTCATGTAGCAGACATGCCAACAAATTGTATTACCACTTTAGCTTTAAGCATACAGCCTGACTTCTGTGTACAACAGAGGTGTTAAAACATTTATAAACTTTGTGATGGTGTATCATTTATCAAAGTCATAGCTCTTGTTGCTCTACAATTTTTCATTCAAGTTCCTTTTAAACTCTTTGGTGTCCTTGCATCTGTAAGCTGCCTTGGAGTTATATGTAGAAGGGCTGGTCAGTACACTGTGTCTGAGTGGGATGTCCATGTTAAACTGCAGCTTAGTATCTCAGTTTGTCAGCTCTATAACACCAGCCTAAGACTCGACCAATGCAAGAAGATGCATAAGAACACAAACAAACTCATGATTTCATGTCACTTATAGATGTAATAATCGAGAACATTGTGTCAAAACCAACAACACCTCAACACGTTTTAGCACCTGACAATGTTGTTATTCAAGGGAATTATCTTTCAGCTCAGAGAACACTGAAGCATCGTAGAGTTAAACATTATGGCTATGAGTTCAAATATGGCATCAACAATGTTGACCCCAATGACCCACTACCAGAGGGTGTTCCAGAATCTTGCAGAGAGTTCCTCTCACGAGCGATGGAAATGGGTGTGGTCAAGCACTACCCTGATCAGCTGACTGTCAATCAGTATGAACCAGGGCAAGGTAATTGAGGGACTAGAGCTGTAATACATGGTACTATGTTTAGAACAGACACAAGTTCCACACAAACAGTCTTGACGAAATTACAACAAGAAAGAATTTTCTAAATCCATTTAGGTAATTAATAGAAAAAAGAATACATTAAGAACACCTTCTTTTATTAACATTTTTGCAATTTTAGATCCATTACTTGTTAGGTTTTGCATTATGTGGTATGTATTTAATTTACTTCTTCTCCAGTTTATATCTGAAGTCTGTGTGTAGTCTGATTCCTGTATCAGGTACCAGTTTATTTCAGAATATTGTCATGTGCATTAAACAGTTCTTGTTTGCCATGCATTCTGAAGTATTGTTCCTAAAGGGCAGCTGTAATCATTATTATTATCATGGAAAGTGGTTTCTGTCATAATGATAATTGTTTTTCACTTCACAAATATAAAACCACTATTGCCTTATTGCCTTTATTATCTTTCTTTTCATTTTCTTCAATATTGACATGCATATTGTGTGTTTGTGTTGATCTTATATAAACAAACAAAAATACATGTTGAAAGAAGTTAACAGCAAGTTGTGCCTGTTGTGAGAGTTGATTTAATCGATCAGTTTGTTGTGTTGTCTTTTTGTAATCCAGCATCTTGTATTGATGCTCATAATATCAGTCACTAGTTTGTCAGACCCAGACTAAGCCATCAAATATCTCTGTTCATAGCATTAACTCTTACACAACATGACATTAACACTGAAGAAATAAGTTTTTGCCCAGGGCCTGACTAGTTCTTGATGTTTGTTTCTAAGGTATTCCTCCCCATGTTGACACACCCCCAGCATTCGAAGACGGCATCATGTCACTGAGTCTCGGTTCTCAGGTAACCTACTGAATAAACACTTTATGTGTGACTGGTGTAGTTCAACATGACAGTGGTTGATGATTCATTACTACCTCCTTGATTTTGGGGCGGTGGGGTAGCCTAGTGGTTAAAGCGTTCGCTTGCCACACCGAAGACCCGGGTTCGATTCCCCACATGGGTACAATGTGTGAAGCCCATTTTCTGGTGTCCCCCGCCGTGATATTGCTGGAATATTGCTAAAAGCAGCGTAAAACTAAACTCACTCACTCACCTCCTTGATTTAGGGAGAGAGTGAACAGAGTAAACTATTGCTTTGCTTAGCCACCTAATGTATAAAGTAGTCAATTCAAGATTTTAGAGTAACATATGTGTCTTTGGGATTGCATTCTCTTTGTGGGGTGTGCATTGTCATACTTTTGTTGGGCTGTGTCCTGTCTGTGATTAGTGCCCACATCCTCAGAGTCTGGCGCCTCGTCAGGGTCAGCCATCTATCCAGTCCAGCCACCAGACAACTGACTGGCAAGGGTATGCAAGGCTGTGGGGGTGTGGGTCCAGGTCATGGATGGTGCAGAAGACTGTGCTTTGCTGGGAGACCGTACCCCCAAATTGAACATGTTGCATTTGACTACATTCTCAATGGCTCTGTGTATTTTAGTGCAGTGTATTACCATAACGTTATACAACTCTTAAAAATATATTTACATCTTATATTATATCCTGGCTACAATAAACATCTGTTATTCTGTATTTATTGCCACTACTGTGTGGTACCAGCATCACATTTTCCTAGAACTGCAGATATCATTATATTGAGTATATCTGTTGGTCACCTACGGATTTGATAACAAGGCTTTACTGACTTGAATGAAAATCTACTTTTACATTCCTGTGTAATTTTATATGTACATACCTGCATTGTCAGAAGGAATTTGTTGCAGTATGTCGCTAAAATTCCATTGTCAGAAATGTGATCACATGGATCTTGTACTTCAGCTGTTGAGTCAGGAAAAGCTGTAATTTACAAGTCTGTGTTTCTGAATAAAGGCTGTTATGGATTTTCGGCATCCTGATGATGGTCGACACTTGTCAGTGTTGCTACCCCAAAGGAGCCTGCTGGTGATGTCTGGAGACTCTCGGTACATCTGGTCACATGGTATCACCCCCAGGAAGTCCGACATAGTCCCCACCCCTGATGGGGGTCTAACACTTGTCAACAGGGGGACACGGACATCCTTCACTTTCAGGAAACTGACACCACTTGCAGGTTTGTTGTGATCAATTGTCCTAATAAAATTAAACTTCTCAAGTTTTCATAGAGATAATGAGGTATTTCAAACCATTTCAAAGGTTACCAAGTTTATCAACCTATTATTATATACTTTAATTTTCATGAAGATGTGGCAGGTCCAAGGCAAAAAGTAATACTATTTGTATGACATCACCAAGTTGTTAGTCTTATACAGTCCAAAAGTTGATAAGCAGTACATACCCAATCATTGTTGAGTAGTAAATTTACAATTAACATGTCACTTTAAGACATTGTTTTCATAAATATATATATGTTTAACTTACATTGCCATAGGTCTTATGCATATTACCTCAAGTTCCACTTAAAAGAGGTCATTGATTCGCAATTCTCTAGAATGGCTACCTCATGTATCGATGAGCATACAAGAATGGAAGTGACGTGATCTCCCCTCTCGTGCAAGCAATAACTATGAGAAAAATTCATTTTTACTAGTTAAGCGTTTTGCTAGTCAGACATTTTTGTTTTCATGAAGTTGCTGCTTACTGATACCTTATCACTGTTAAAGGTGTTGCTTGTATCTGGTAGGTATGTTTTTTATAACTTTTTCTCCTTTATTTGTGGAAAAAGAAAATACTTTAACATCACCTATCTGGCTACCTCGTGTCTCTCACTTTGGTGTATTTCCCATGTTGTTAGTATCCCTCCGCTTGGCTGTTGTAGTGTTTTGTAATCTGCTATGTTTCTTTCATCATAATGTTCTTGCTTGCTGTAAGTGTTTGTCACATTATATCCTAATTTATGTTTGTTTTTCACATTCTTCTCGGCACAGTGGAGGCAGCAATTTTGGCTGTTTATTCTCTACTGTCCCGCCTGTTTGAGCATGCCAGAAAGTTTTTTTCTGTTGCTGTTTATGTATTATTTACAGATTTGTGTGTATGATGCAACAATTCTGTTGCATCTGCAAAGTGCAGAAATCAGTGAACAACCCCCATCCCTGGTGTCGGAACTGTGCCATGGTATCCTGTACACATACTGAGCGGAACCATCAGTGTACTTTATTGTCCATCCCCGACTTTGAAGAGCTTCTTGTTGCGAAGAGGAAATGTTTTACACAGCTCAAGAGAAAGATGCTTTCCCCGGCTTCTTCTTTGTGCTCATGCTCCTCTCTGCCACAGACACTGGACAACCATTCCTCTTCATCGACTTAGACTCTACTCCTACGCCATGTAGGCAGACGTCTGAACTTCAGCACTCATTGGACGCCTTCGTCGACTTATCACAACCTGAGGCCCTTTCTCATCAGCTTCAGAAGCTTCCTTGGGCGCTCCTTTTGCCGACAACAGTGCTGACGCCAGTGCCAACTTCTGCATCATCTACTATGGTTCCAGCGCCAACACCTATGGCTCATCCCTCTGACTCTATGGAGTTGCTGCATAAACCGTTGCTGACTTTGATGCCATTTGCTGACTACCGAGCCAGTAGGTTTTCTCCAGAGTTGCTCTTGCTGCCTCATCCTATGGTTGCCAGTGCTGTCGCTGAGACTATAAGATCCATAGCTTTGATTCCACAGATAATGGGGCCGAGCGTGATCAATCACTGAAGTGCTTATCAAGTTCTCCCCACTCTTCCTATCATGTGCAGGATTTGAAGATATTTGCAATCAATACTGAACATAAATGGATGTTAAAACCTATTTCAGCTTTCACGTCTGTGACTTCGGCAGCAGCCTGGGATATAACGGAGGATAGTGCGTTTAGGATTGATCATTCTCCTACTTTATTCTAATGGCAGGGGAAAGTTCTATGTGACTTACGGCACAACTTTAAGTGCCGTTGGCTGAGACAACTACTGTGCAGCTTTCTGGATGCCTGGACCCTTGTACGTGGCAAGAATAATTCAAAAGGAAGTACCTGAGAGCCCCTTTCACATCAAGCTTCTGGACATATATAGAGAACATGCGGAACTTACTAACACTGAGGTGTCCCTGTCTACTTTTGAGGACTTGAGTTCTGCCTTTCATGTGCAAGGCGTCTTCGAAGGGCAGAGGGAAGAGCCAGTATGTTCCACAAGGGTAGTCCATTTGTAGTGCCTTCAGCAGAGGACATGGTCATGGCAGGAGCAACTCTGATGGTGAGCTCTGCCAGCAGGATCGTCCCCGGGAGCTCCCTGCGACACCCAGCAGGGGTAGGTGGAAGCGCCCTTACTGAGGTCAGTGAAGATATGTTCGTCCTACCACAGTAGATGTGAGACTGGGGATCTCCTATCCCAACTGGACAGTCCTGGAAGATTCTCTTGTAACCAACATCTTCAGGACTGGCTACAAGTTGCCAGTCGTCGTGTCACCTCCTCTGACTACAACAGTCATGCGTGTATACTCCAGACCAGCAGTCACTGATAGCAGACAACACTGAGACTCTGTTGATTTTCAGGATGCCTGCCTGCATGTGCCCATTTACCATCATCACAGGAAGTACCTGAGGTTTGTTTTCAACAGGTCCCACGACCAGTGGAAGGTGCTCCTGTCTGATGAACCCCCTCGGCCCCCAGTTGCAACACAAACAGTTGGACTTTGCCATCCATCTCCTAGAGCAATTGGGGTGGATTATCAATATTGAGAAGTCTCCTCTGGAGCCATCCCATGAACTGACGTTCATAGGAGGGGTGTTCCTGACTCACTCCAACCTTGTCAGGATACCGTAGGATCGGTTGAAGAAAGGTGTGAACTTTGCCAGTCGAGGTCTGTTCCAGCTTCTTATGCTCAGGCAGTGGCAGTCCCTGTTTGGTCTCCTCACTTAAGCATTGGTCTTGACACTCGGAGGTCGTTTGATGCTCTAGCGTAGCAGCATTTCCTCCTGCCTTGCATTCAAGGGGATGACTTGCATATGAGATTTCTTCTACGTCTGCATGTCCACCCTTACCTCCGCTTGTGGACTCTAGAGTCGAATGTTTGTGCAGGAGTCTTTTTAACAGAGTTTGTCCACGATCACAAATTTTTCGTAGATGCATCGCTCCTCGGTTGGGGTGCACACCTCAACGGCCACACCACCTCAGGGGTGTGGTCCAATGCCAAGCTAGGTTTAGTCATATGACTTTGGATGCCTCTGCATAGAAACACCAGACTTCTTATAGCATCAGACTATTCCACGGTGCAGTTGATTCGCAACCAAGTAGCGACCAGATCCAAACAGCTGTTGGAACACATATTCCTGTTAGCCAGTATCCTGGACGACAACGGCATCACAGCAACAGCTGTGCACATTCAAGGGTGCAGGAACTATCCAGCAGATGCTCTTTCATGTCCAGGCAAAGCATCAGCAACAGAGTGGATGCTATTTCCAGAAGCCTTCCACTTGCTTTGTCTCAATCATGGCCGTCCTCTGATCGACCTTTTTGTAGTCCCCATTGTGCGTATCTCCGATTCCAGATCCGAAGACGTGAGCAGTTGATTCCATGTCCTTGTCTTGGGAAGGTCTGGACTCGTACGCCTTTCTGATGCACAGTTGTGCTGCCAGTGGTGATACAAGGGTCAAGCAGATGGAGAGGATTCATCTGCTTTTGGTTGTGCCATGGTGGCCAACCAGGATGTGGTTTCCAAACCTGCGCTGCCTCGCCAACGGAATTCCACAGCAGTTACCAGAGTGGCCTCACCTGCTCCGGCATCGTCACAGTCTCCAACTGCACAACGATCCATCTGAGTTCCATCTGCATGGTTGGACCATTTGCAGAAAGCACTGAAGGCCAAAGGTTTCTCCACACGTGTGGCTAAATTTATTGTTCATGCACTCTGAGTTTCCACTAGTGGATGTCTTTTGAGATGTTTTGTGCACAGAAGTCTAAGGACCCACTGAAAGCTTCTCCTCAGTTCATCACAGAGTTCCCCCTTTTCCTTAGGAAGTCCCGGCGTCTCAAGGGCAACACTGTAGGGACTTATTTGTCAGCTCTTAACTCTAATTTGGTGGTCAAGTGTGACAAGCAGATATCCAACATGCCAGAGCTTATAGCAATACACAAAGCCTTCAAGCTAAAGGATCAGAAGGTCAAGTTTTGTTCTCCCTCTTGTGACCTTAATATCGTTCGTTAGCATCTGCGGGCTCTTCGTTACAAACCTTTGGACACTGCTTCATTTGAGAACCTTTCCAGAAAGACAGCTTTTCTCCTGGCACTGGCCATGCGGCTAGAGTCAGCAAGATCATCACACTGATGTCACCAGGGTGCGTTTTGAGCAGTCCCAGCATGGTCTTGTTCCTTGGGACTTCTTTGGGCTTCTGTGGCGAAGAATCAACTACCAGGACAGTTGGACAGAATGTTCTCCATTCCTCCATTGTCTTCCTTCTTAGGACCCCACGATGCTAAGGAACCACTGCTTTGTCCTGTGTGTGCTGTTAAGATGCATATTGCCTAGTCAGTGCCCATGAGGAAGTCTCATAAGAGGCTATTCATTCTGTTTGCCACTACAGCACTGGCAAACCATTGTGCTTTGGCTATGTACATCCATCCTGGCTTCTTACGATGCTCAAGATCTTCCTCAACCTTCAGCCAAAAATCATCACGAGATTAGGGCCTTGGCTTCCAACATCGCTCTCAACAGAAATCGAGAGATGTTTTCAGAAATCTTCTGCAGTCTTCGCTAGCCACTACCTGCAGGATCTAGCAGTAGAGGACATCGAGAGTCTTCAGTCTTTTGGTCCACGGTTGGTTGCCCAGCTTCTCACCCAACCTTCCTCCCATTAGGTAACTACTTCTCCTTACCTTCTGGTCTTAAGGATAGCTCATGCCTTGGGCGTGCTTGTTTTCCTTTGGCTTTGTATGGGTTACTATCTGTCTCTTGTTCCAGGCGTTACCTGCCTGTCGTTTCAGTTAGTTTTCCTGGATTCCCCTTGGCATGTGGTCGTATTGTTGTGTGACGGTCCTCGGGAGCCTGACACTGACATGCTACTGTTGAATCCATATGCATAAGACCTATTGTAAGGTATAATTACACGATGCCATTTAGAAAGTGGTCCAATGCAACATATGTCATATTTGGAATTTCACTTTGTTAGTAAAGTTCTAGTACTTTTTTTAGTTGAGCCCCATTTAGGATTCGAACCCACAGCCTCAAAGTCAGGTACCTATTTGCCAACACATAAAGTCAACAAAAAAAATATTAGAATTTTTACTTTACTAAGAAAGTGAAATCCTTAATATGACATATGTTGTATTGTAAGGTAAGTTATAAATAGATTAAATTCTAGATATTTAAATACTGGATGCTCCTCTCGTCTCTGGGGTCTTCGGACCTGTTCAGTAAAAGGGAATTTTCTCGATAGTCTGCGTTTGTGTGGGAGGGGAGATCACTCACTTCCATTCCTATTCATTAATACATGAGGTAACCATTCTAGAGAATAGCGAATCAACAACTGTCTCATCTCTTTTAAGCGGAACATGAAGTAATATGCATAAGCGGTGTGGTAAGGAAGGTATTTTAATATCTAAAATATGTAGATTTTATTAATAATATTTTCATATCTGTACTAACTGAAAAAGGCAAAAATAACTATTCCCTATTTTTTCTACATTAGTTCAGTCAGTAAGTCAGCTTCCAGCAACTTTAAGATGTTTCAGAGCCATTAATTTTGAAACTGTCTTTCTGTGTAAATACTCTAAACATCATTCATTCTGTATTTATAGGAGTTGATGTCACCCAGGAACAGAGAGAAAGGTAAATGTCAAATATGAATTAATAGTTCTCTTTTTTATTTAACATGGTTAACACAAAACAGGAAAGCAGAGAGGCATTTGAAATTTTTGTTTAATATTGTGTTTGCATTCAATTCTGATATTCTACCTTTCAGTCCATTTTTGCCAGACACAGAGGCAGCCGCTGTTCTGCTTGAACATGAACATGTTCACCAGGTGGGTAAACTTAATTCTGATGATGCTCATTGGGGTTCAGGAAATTTTAAAGACTCTTTGATGTGATGGTTTCCATGACTCCTAATGAACTCCCATACTTTGACATTGATATATTATAGTCTTAAGTTTCCAGATGTTTCCAGATAATGAATTATGGACAGTAGTGTGTCACATTAATGTCAATAATTTGTTACCTGGAATACAGGTAAGTAGCAGGTACCACTTATCGCTTCCGGTGCCTTTTCCATTCACTAACTGACCATTGGATACAGCTTCTGCCCTGAAAACAGAATTATGGGATTTTAGCGTCATAGCATGTTAAGTTGTGCAAGTATTAACAGTGCTCGTTGTGATTAAAATTGATCATATTTTAAATGTTTGTCATGTGTGTAGGTTTATGAAGATATAGCTGATCACTTCAGTGGAACTCGACACTCTGCCTGGCCCCAGATAGCCGAGTTCATCCATTCACAGCCAACAGGTACTCTCCTTGCAGACATCGGCTGTGGCAACGGAAAATACCTGGGTGTCAACAGCAACATATACAAGGTGATCTAGATGGTTTTGTGTTTTGTGCTTTCTTGTGTCAAGAAATATGCCATGTGATTGTCTAGTCCACTCTTGATTATTTGCTGAAAAGAAATGAACTACCCTTCATAATGTGGTGCATAGAGCATCCGCCCAGAGAGAGGAAGGTTGTGGGTTCAAACCCAAGCTGCATCATACCAAAAGACGCTAAAATATGGTACTTGTTAGTCCCGCATGGTTTTAATCGGTACAAGGACTGGTTGACTCGGAGTCATTATGATGTGTCTGTGTGGGATATTCATGCTTAACTGCTGCATGGTATCTAAGTGAGCTAGCACTATAAAACCAGCTTAAGTCAGGGTTACTAGAAGCAGCCACACATACACAGGCATACACGTCGTATGAGCGAAATATTTTTAAGTGCGATGTTAAACCCACCTCACCTCACCTCAAAAGAAAAAAATACAAACATCTCATAACTCACTCACTCACTCACTTGATCCATGTTGTATTGTTAACTGATTTCTGTTGCAGCTTGGTTCTGACAGAAGTGTGAATCTGGCCAGCATCTGTCAATTGCGGAACTTCCCAGTGTTTGTGGGAGATGTACTGTCCATTCCGCTTCGTTCAGACACATTTGATGTGTGTCTATGTATAGCCGTCATACACCATCTCTCAACTCAGGTAAGAACAGCTCAGTAACAGCTGCCATTCATCATTTTTCGACACTAATTTATGGTTCACCTGGCTTCACATATCTCAGGTTTCTAGGGTAAATTAGACAAACTTTTACAAGTGAGTTATTGATTTCATAAAGAATTCTTTTAAGGCTTGAAAAGAATATAACATATGACATATCCCCCCGGCCCCTACATATTTGAAAGGACAAATCATGTGAGAGTTACTTGATGTTTTCTTAGATATATTAAGTTTGAATCATTTCCATTGAAGTCATGACAAATATAAATGCCATATATCTGTAAACAGCAAAAGGCACTACTTCAAGATCTGTCTCATATATCTGCCAAGATCTGTTGAAAGATATCAAATGGTTTTTGAGTTGTCCTTTGGAAACGAAGCCTATCCCTCCATTTTGAGACTAAGTGAGAATTGTTTCAATGGAAACCAGGAAAAATGAAAATGCCAAAACATTGTAAATAGCAAAAGGCACCACTTTGTGGTCTGTCAAGATATCAAATAGTTTTCAACTTGAGCTGCAGAAATGAAGCCCATCCCTCCATTTTGATACTAAGTCAGAATTGTTTCAGTGGAAACCAGGAAAAATAAAACTGCCAAAACATTGTAAATAGCAAAAGGCGTGACTGTCTCAAATATCTGCCACGTTTTGATGTAAGATCTTGAATAGTTTTCGAGTTGTGCTCAGGAAACGAAGCCCATCTCTCCATTTTGAGAGTCAGAATTGTCTCCATGGAAACTGGGAAAATGATAAATCACAAAAGTATGTAAATAGGAAAAGGCACCACTTTAGGGCCTATCCTACATATCTGCCAAGTTTTCTAGAAAGATATTTAGAAGTTTTAGAAGAGTTGTGCTCCAGAAACAAAGTCCATCCCTCCAAAAGTCCAAAACATTTCCATGGTAACCCAGAAAATTATAAATCTCAACAACCTGTAAATAGTAAAAGGCACCACTTTGGGGTCTAACAAGTTTTGCTGACAGATATTAGGAACTTTTTGAGATGTGCTCCGGAAACGAAACACACCTCTCACTTATGAGACAAAGTCTGAATCGTTTCCATGGAAACTGAGAAACTAAGAAATCACAAAAACCTGTAAATAGCAAAAGGCACCATTTTAGCTTCTGATTGATACATCTACCAAGTTTTGCTCAAAAAAAAAGTGGATTTTGAGTTCTGCTCCGGAAACGAAGCCCATCCCTCCATTTTGAGATGAAGTCTGAAACGTTTCCATGGAAACCAAGAAAATAATAAATCACAAAGTCTCTAAATAGCAAAAGGCACCACTTTAGGGTGTCCCCTACAAATCTGCCAAATTTAGAACTTTTGGGTTGTGCTCCAGAAACGAAGCCCATCCCTCCATTTTGAGACTAATTCCGAAACATTTCCAGGGAAACCGAGAACATAATAAATCACAAAAAACTGTAAATACCAAAAGACACCACTTTAGGTTCTGACTCATGTATGTAACAAGTTTTGCAGAAAAATATTGAATGTTTTTTTAGTTCTACTCCGGAAATGAAGCCCATCCCTCCATTTTGAGACGAAGTCCGAAACATTTCCATGGAAACCAAGAAAATGATAAATCACAAAAATCTGTAAATATCAAAAGGCCTGCCACACATATCTCCTAAGTTTTGCAGAAAAATATTGAACCTTTTTTTAGTTCTGCTCCGGAAACGAAGCCCACCCCACATTTAGACCAAAATGTTCCATGGAAATACAAAAAAAATAAAAATGCCAAAACTCTGTAAATAGCAAAAGGCACAACTATAGGTTGAGATTATTATATCTATCCAGTTTGGTCTAAAACATTGAACGGTTTCTGAGTATGCTCCAGAAACAAAATGATGACGAACAGACAGACGAGGCGTCGACTATATCCCCCGGCATTACATGAATGAAAGGAGTCTTGGGTTTTTAAATTCATTTGGCAAAGTATAAAATGTGACCAGTGTGACATGGCATTTTTATTGGTTTTTAGATGTATAACATTGATGCTCAAAACAAATTCAGATGCAGAAGATATGATTTAATTAAAAATAAAAATGCCAAAACTCTGTAAATAGCAAAAGGCACAACTATAGGTTGAGATTATTATATCTATCCAATTTGGTCTAAAACATTGAACGGTTTCTGAGTATGCTCCAGAAACAAAATGATGACGAACAGACAGACGAGGCGTCGACTATATCCCCCGGCATTACATGAATGAAAGGAGTCTTGGGTTTTTTAATTCATTTGGCAAAGTATAAAATGTGACCAGTGTGACATGGCATGTTTATTGGTTTTTAGATGTATAACATTGATGCTCAAAACAAATTCAGATGCAGAAGATATGATTTAATTAAAATATTGACAAAGTGAGCTCAAAGGTGATGATCTGTTTTTTAGCAACTAAAATCCCCAGCTATTTCTTGGTGTTGTACTGACTGTTGGTATTATAAAACAACAGGCCAGAAGACAGAGAGCTGTGGGTGAGCTGCTCAGGATCCTACGCCCCGGGGGTCAGCTGCTTATATATGTGTGGGCCATGGAACAGGAGCGGAAACAGGTCAAGTCCAAGTACCTCAAGGGGGACAAGAACACAACCCTTGAGGGCAAGAACACATATCCTGATGGCCAGACTACCATCCCAGACAAGAAGAACACCGAGGCAGAAGGCAAGACTATAACCCCAGTGGGCAAGAATGCACCCTGTGAGGGTACAAACCCACATCCGGACTGCATGCTTGGACCCAATGATGGCAACAGTGATAGAAATACTAAATGTGATGGAGCCACAGCTGATGTTGATCTGCATGAAAGAAAGAGCCGGGGAGGTGAAGATAAGTGTTTAGGTAATTGCTCTCCAAGTTTCATATGTTCTGTTGATGAACTGTCCGGAACTAACAAAGTTGATTTTCATTTTTCCATGGAGTCAGAAGGTGATAGGAAGAACCAGTCAGTGTCTGTTCAAAGAACTCCTGAAACTACTGAAATATTGGATACTGACAGCACAGAAACCATGAAGAATCATTCTGAATCAGATTTATCAGTAGATTTTAGTAATCAGTGCAGCACCACCAGCAAGAGATTAGCTGTTCATATCAACAGGACAAACTTTAAGGAGCAAGACTTACTCGTGCCATGGCAGCTGAAAAATCAGAAGACAAAGTCTAATGTTAAGAATGATGCAGATGCCAGTGCGTTTCATAGATTCTACCATGTGTTTAAAGAGGGTGAGCTACAGGCCCTGTGTCAGAGTGTGGGTGGGGCACAGATTGTGAGGAGCTACTATGATCAGGGAAACTGGTGTGTGGTGTTACAGAAATCATGACTTAAGAGTATGAAATAAAAAAAATATATTTATTGCTCTGCATACAAATTGGTGAGTAAACAGGTTTTCCGAGAGTGTTGGAACTATGATTGTATATATTATGAACTCTAGTGATTCCTCTACAGTCATCCACTAGCATATTTTGTTAAAGATTTAATGACAGTGTATAGAAGATATAGAAAAACTAAAAGTACTTTCATCCTGTAATATACTAGTGATGACATAAGAAAAGCCAGATTTATGGAAGTCAACTTTATTGTGAATTACACGACATCTTGTCATCAGGAGCAAGCACATGCTCCGAAATGTGGTGTTATCCACAATAAAGAAGTTGACATATATAAATCTGACTTTTCTTATGCTTTCCACTTCTAACTGCTCTTTGAAGATTTCTTGATGACATGTCAGCCAACTCATTCACATTGTATGGTGCCACTGACTGTGATAGTAAATTCAACAATACAAATGTAGTCGTTATGTATGGTCAATATCAACCTATTCATAGTGGGATGATGTTTAAATTACTCACTTTGCAATATTATGGCTGAATGCTGAATCTGGGCCCTTATTCTTGAAACGTTTGTAGCCCTAAGAATTCTTAACTTTGATCGTAGCCAATGTGTCACAAATGGGCTTAAGGTGTTCGCAGGTCTATGAACGTTTTTGAGAATAGCTAGCCTGGACCAGACAATTCAGTGATCAACAGCATGAACATTCATCTACTCAACTGGGATATGATGACATGTGTCAGCAAAGTAAGCGAGTCTGACAATCTGATGTCATGTGAATCAGTTATAATGCTTGCCAAACATATATTTAAGCAGTACGTGTCAACACAGAATGCATCACAAACACTGAACATTTCTTTTCCACTATAAAATATGAAAATAAAATGCAACATTCAGATAGTAATTATTGGAGTTTTGTTTATTTTCTTATTATAAAATTTGATACACTTTGGTGAATATATTAATATACAATCAGTGAAGGAAACACATATTATCATTCATCTATCATCTACAATTCATGGCAGTCAAGTACAGTGTTCCCAGAAATTATTGGGAAAATCTTTGTTTTTTTTCTAATGATGCTAAGATTGGGAAAAGGGCTTTCACTATGCACTAAGCATGCTAAATAAGGGAGACAACTCTTGAAGGCTTAGAAGGCAGCTCATTACGTCAAGAGTTATCTCCCTTGTCTGAGCAGCCGGCTTCCTGTGTTGACATGGCAGAATTTACAGCAAGAGAGAAAAGAAAGCTCATTCTAGATGATTTTGAAAGGGGTGAAGCTGATGCTAAAGTGTTAGCTTGTAGACATGGTATTCCTCTGTCTACAGTATACAGAACTTTGAAGAATATTCAAACAGGAACCGGGATAGAGCACAAAGCAGGGGCAGGTCGGCCTAGGAAATTCAGTGTTGTGGATCGCCGAAGACTTGGGCAGATTGTGAGCAGGGGCAAATTGAAAAGTGTTGAGAACATCAGAAATGAAATGATTAGCAGAGGAAGTCCTCAGGTATGCAATGAAACAGTTAGGCGGGAATTACAGAGACTTAACTGGGTGAAAAAACGTGGAATTCCCTCGCCGTTGATGAAAGATGCACAAAGGGAAAAACGTTTAAACTGGTGTCGGGCTCATGAAAATCAAGATTGGGATAATGTTTTCTTTTCGGATGAAAGTTCTGTTTGGCTTTTCCCTAATTGTGTGAAACTTTGGACCAAAGATACTGTCAAACCTATCTACAAGCGACCAAAACATAGCCCGAAGTTTCACATGTGGGGTGGCATATCGGCTCGCGGAGTGACGCCATTGTGTGTTTTCACGGGAAACTTGACAAAAGAAAGATACGTTGACATTCTAAATGGTCACCTTCTTCCGACAGCACAAACATTGTATGAAGATGATTGGATTTTCCAGCATTATAATGACCCAAAACACACTGCGCGCTACACAAAACAGTGGTTGTCGGGCGAAAATGTTCAAGTTTTAGACTGGCCCAGTTACAGCCCAGACCTAAACCCAATTGTGAATGTGTGGGGAGTCATGAAGGACAGAATAAACCAAAAGGGACTGAGAAATATTGAAGATATGAAGGCCGAGGTGGTCCAATATTGGGATACCCTGTCACACGATTACCTACAAACTTTGATGGGTAGTGTGCCTAGGCGTATTCAGGCATGCATTGCTGAGCGATGAGGTCTAACAAAGTACTAAAACAAGACTGAGACTGTAAAAGGATGATGTTTTAACATGTTTATGTAAGTAAAACGCCAGAAGTTACTAAACGTAATGAGTTACATGACGCAACATGATTCTCAATAATTTCTGGGAATACTATACAATAGATCAATAAAGGAGAGTCTGTTGCATAATTGGTTATTTACAGGAAGCTTCAGCATAGCCAATCACAGTGGTGACACGAGATACATTTCCACATCGCCAGTAGAATTTCATGTTTTTCAATGGCATCCTCATATGTTACTGCTTTTCATGCTAGAAAATGTTGAAGGTTAACTTACGTTACAGTTACTGTCCTACTCAGCTCTTAATATATTTCTTTGTCATGAATACAAGAGACAAATTGAAGAGACCTTATTTCACATGTCCAAGAGTGAGTGAGTTTAGTTTTACGCCGCACTCAGCAATATTCCAGCTTTACGGCGGCAGTCTGTAAATGATCGAGTCTGGACCAGACAATCCAGTGATCAACAACATGAGCATCGATCTGTGCAATTGGGAACCGATGACGTGTCAAGCAAGTCAGTGAGCCTGACCACCCGATCCCGCTTGTCGCCTCTTACGACAAGCATGGGTTGCTGAAGGCTTATTCTACCTGGACCTTCACGGGTCACATGTTCAAGAAAGAGGGTTACAGAAATGGGATTGACATTTTGTACTGAGTCGCTAAACTAACTCAAACAAAACATAAGGCAAGTGGGTTACTTCCTTTAGCTGTCAGCAAGCAAACCCTCTCAACACAAATGGCAAGGATGGCTGTCATATGTGCAACTCTGAAATGAATTTAAAAACATTTACGGACAGGATTGGGTATCACTGTACAAACTCACTCAGTCTCCACTCGGCAGGACAGACAATCTGTACCCAAACCTCCAAACCTCCATGTATGTTCACATGTACCATACATGAGCAGAGGAAATAGTAGATTTGCAACCTTAGTAATATCCTATGTACAATCTATTCATTCTCCTTATACAGGGTATATTGTCATAATACCTGACTTGTTTCTATGTACAAGTGTACAATTACAGTGTTATAATTATAATTTACTAACGAATCACTCAACAACATAACAATTTTTAACAGCAGTAACAATTAGGTAACACTAATATCAAAATTATCAGATGAAAAGAAAAGTTCTGTTTCAGCCCAATAAAGCACGGAGTCCAACTTTCTTTACTTGTTTCAGACAAATCAGTCCTGATATTATGGTGAGAGGTATTGACTGGTGAAAAATTAAACATATACTCGAAATGTATTCAGTCAGATCATGTATATCTTTCATAACAATTCAAGTCTTGAATATTTACCATACTGTTGAAACCAACATTCACAGGATGTAGAAAAACTTATTACCAACCTATAGAACCTTGCACCCATGAGTGACTTCTTCACATAGCATACTGCATTTCATCCTACAAACTGACAACGTTGCAACCTTGTAGACAAGCAATTTCAGTCCTTGAGATTTGAAAATACTGCTGTATTCTGCTGTTAAAAAAAAAATCATTTCAAACCCTTTTCGGCTAGCAGAAGATAGGTTTGTTAAAAATACAAACTATGCTTTTTCTGATAAACATATCTGGTAACATGATTTTCAAAATCATGATGTATTCATCTCATAAAACAGAATGAGTCTAAAGCCTTCTCTGTAACTGATACATGTTCTGTCATTTACATTATTTTCTTCTTTATTTCGGCCAGGAGAGTCAGTACATGGAATAAAATCTGTTGGCTTCAATATGCACATTTCACAGATTACAACCCACAATAGGCAGTCACCCTATGCTCTCACACAAAAGATAACCTGTTTAACACACTGCAAGAGGGGCTATCATCCCTTCTTGGAAAGCTGTACAAAATTACTGCAATCAAGTCAACATAAAATCATATAGTCAGAAATATCCAGATTAAGGACTCAGGTTAATGAGCACCTGTGTCCATTTTTTTTAGCAACATGATCACGTTTTTGAGTGAGTTTAGTTTTTACACAGCTTTTAGCAATGTAATGGTGAGAAACATCAGAAATGAGCTGAAATGCCCAGTTGATGATACTTCACTGCTGTACCTGTACTCGATGTGCAGAGAGTAAAACCCTTTGGTTTACTTTTTGGTTTACAATGTCCGTATTATCATTTGTTGGCCAATTTCCAGGTGTTATTGAGTATTTGAAGCACAGGAATATTTCATTTGGAACCTCCGGCTGACATTGTCGGTTCCAAATGCATTCCTGAGCAACAAATACTCAATAACACGCAGAAATTGGCCATCACATGGTGTGTATCTCTTAAGTGGTCACATTATCAGTTCATAACAACAATTTGAAGCTCTGATGAAATATCCTCAATATATTTAGACAATTATTGGTAACATTACCAACATAACACATTCTTTGTCTCAACATGACTTAAGTATTGCATAGCAGTGTTAAACATTAAGTACCAATGTTAATATTCATCTCATTCTGTACCTGAAGTCAATGCCAAATGAAGAACTCTGCAATGCAAGAAACTGCCCTAATATTTAATCTACCTTACAGCTAAAATGGATAGAATTATCATTAAAATGCCTGCACGTTATCACAAATAAGCTGGCCACTGTAACTTGATAATGTCCTCAAAATGCTTGACAATGGGCCATAATCAAGCCCATTGTTAGGTGATGTCATAAGCAGCTCAGCTGTTGAAGTTCAATGGGGAGAAGAAATGGGAAGCCTGTATACGTTTGTCAAGTGTAATAAGAATGTCTTAATTTTTACAAATGTATCAGCACCTGTTATCACTGTTTCCCATATTGCCAAAGTCATGAATATTAAAGGAATGCAAGTCAAAAGATGTGTCCTCTAGGTTACATTTTCACCAGAGACAATATACGGTATATGGTCTCTGTTTTCACCAACATTGTCCTGACAGAGGAGAATGTGAAGTCCAGTTGTCTCCCTTTGACTGCACTACCGGATTTCTAGCTTCACTTTCACATAATTTGAGAAACGTGCATAATCAGGTACGAAGCAAACTATACATAAAAGATAAACTATATCAACTCTACGAAAACTTTACAAGATGAAATTCCATTTAATAACACAAGAAAAGAAAAAGTATAAATTCAATTGAAAAAATTCTGTTTATCAAGTTAGAACAGGCACAATTTTACCTTGCCTAAACCACATGTACAAACCTATACACCCCCCCAATCAAATCATAGTGCATACTTATATTTTTTCAAAATGGATAACCACATAATACTGCTTTGTGACCTTTGATAAATGTATCATAATAATTGATCATATAATGTTACTGCCAACATATATGTACAAACTATAAATACATGTAACAAAATAATCCCATCAGAAAACTATAAAATGAGTTGTTGGTACCATGATTTGACTTTCCAATATATATACGGCTTAGTCTAAATAAATTATTCTTTAATTAACCAGTATTATTTGCAGTCCTCTGAGGTGCAGACAGTATCTGAAAAGCAATATTACTTTACTTTTTAAAAGAGATGTCTAAAAAATTAGAAAAAATTAACAAGGATTAAACACTACCACAAAAAATATTTCAATCACAGACTTTAACACGTCTGTCAAATATCTGACCACACATATGGTCCTGTAACCAAGGACATGATCATGATGAATATGGGATTTGACCTGGCCCTTGAACAGCTGAAGGATGCACCTCTTCACATTCAACAATGATGCCTTAGACATTCCAAAATAAACTTAATAAATTATAAGTAAAAACAATAAGGAATATATGATTCTATCATGTCTCAGCATTTAGTTTTACTTGTAAACATGAGAATGTTTTTGGACCAGTTCATCACCTAGACACACCAAAGGCAAAGTTTGTTCTGATTTGTACAAAATATAGACATCATACAGAACACCATGATAACTCTATAATACTTTTTCAAGCAACACACACAATGAGTACTAATATACATATCTGAATACAAATGCAACATGCTATTGGTTCCTGTGCAGATATGTTTGGACATGCTGGAAATGGGCTGCCTAACCCACAGCATGAGCATCAACTTCCTTCACATTTGTTCTGAATGAGTGAGCGAGTGAGTTGTGATTAATGCTGCTTTGAATTGTATTCGTGTTCTTCCAGTTCACTTCCATAATGCAGACCTCCCAAAACACATACCTCCGGAAATGATGATACAAATAGTACAGTAACCAATTGGGCCAGGATGGTCACCCCTAATCAATGAATGGCCAGGTCCTCACTTTGATGAATATGGAGAACAACTAGGGATTAAGTGGACATCCTTGTCTAACACCAGTAGAACAATTAAAATAATCAGATATATGTGGGTTTTTTTGCCCGTAGCTGACAAGTACAATAGGCTTCATGTTGTCATGTAAATGTTGAAGAACATGGAACTATTTTTTCATGGACACCCTTTCTTGTTTATGAGAGATGAAAATAATTTACACAAAGAGTTCAACAACCATATGCCCCTATAGTTACTTCCCTTAGATTACTTCCCTTTTTATATAAAGGTATTATAGCTAGGAAATGACCTTTACACAATATTTGTGAAAACAATAAAGCAAGGTTGGGTGCAATCATACCTCCTTAATTTTCTTTAAAATTTCTGTTGGAATACCATCGTTTCCTGGTCACTTAGTGTAGCATCATACATCATAGTATGCATTTACACAATCAGTATAACGTTCATGACTATGTTCAGTAATATAAGCATTCCACTCCTGTTCAGTCATCATGTGATACAGGATTTAATAAAGCTAAAAGAATATGCATGTTTTTGATAAAGTAAGTGCCAAGATGAATATATTTTTTTACAATACTTAAATATAATTAAATAAATAATGATGAAATAAATACTAATGAGAAAAAGGATCACTTGCTTCCTTGTAAAAACTTGTTATATGGGCGATACCATTTTTCTTAATCAAGGATACACCCTACTGATCACAGATGCAACCAACCATAACAAATGTTGTTCTAACAGATCTGCGTTTTGGGAGGACACCGTTCTATCATGTCAGCCTAATGAGATAGCATAGTGACCGAAGTGACATAGGTCTCAGATAATAACAACTTAGGTGAAATCCACAAGCATGTGCAATGACACAGTGTAAACAGACCATGCACCATAACTGGGGAAGAACCAGGATTCAAACATACACGCCCACTGAAAGATCTGATTCTGAACATTTTGTTAGTTAAACATTAACAGCTCATCTCTGAACGTAACATTTACCATATCACTTCATTCAGCAATGAAATATAGCAACTTCAAGGATCTCAGGACATTTAACAGTGATGGCAGTTGTCTGCTGATCTGCAGTTTTGAAATTGATCAATTCCATTAATTGTCTAAATCCTTTGAGAAACTCTGTACCCGTATTTGATGACACATTTTTCAGTTTTCAGCTGAAATAGACTTCCCTGTTGGTAACCATGACCCGAGAATTCTTAATCCTCTGCAGCTACAGAGTCCAGGAAAATGTCTGATAGGATTACCTTGAGAGCGTATTCATTAAAGAACATAGAAACAAATCCATCTTGCAACATGAGTGTTGTTGTGCAAGGCAACCTTTGCACTATGACTGTTATAAGCCTTTGTTAAGGTACGGGAGTTACTTTCAACTCAGATGCATAAACTACTGGTTAACACATATAAGATGATCCACAACCTGACAAATTACCCCAATTTGCATACTTGGGAACGATCCACTTGAAACAAGAGGGAGACAGGTTGTCTGATAAATATCAACAAGTTCATTTTCTCGTGCGTTTCCTGGGTTTTTTTTAACAAAATTGTTGAATATCTAAAATGCTTGTCAATGCCCCAATCATCTATTTGTCTTCGTCTTAACTAAAGGTTAGCGTGGAATATCAGTATCTTATGCCTGAAATTGTAGTCTTATCATTTGAAGGATTATGCGGTGTTGATTTCATGTCACGGTTAGCATGTATTGCACCTGCATAATCGTCAAGCTACCTGTAGCAGCCAAGTGTACTCGCCCAATTCATTGTACCGCCTCTCGTCACAAACGTGTTTAGTGCGCAGGATCATCTAATACGTGTCTAGCAGTAGATGTAGTAAAATCTCACTCAATGAAGAGATTGCTTACATACCACGGAAATATAGATACGATTTACTATGGATGTTCCAAGATAGATGTTGTGTGAATGTCAAGGCACAGCACAACACAGAATAATTTTTCATGCGCTTGGTGCAAGTAGACATATAAATTAAGTTACAGTTTTCAACAGCAGGTCGCACACGGTTTGTAGTGAGCGAGTAAATATGGTTTTAATTAATATTCCAGCAATACCACGGCAGGGGACACCAGAAATGGGCTTCACACATTGTACCTATATGGGGAATTGAACCCAGGTCATCCCCAAAACAAGAAAGAACTTAACTACTCTACCACCTGTCATAACCACCTGGTTTGCACTTGTAGGCAAGTCAGACAGATATTTCATGGTGCAATATCATGAATACGACAGGTTATGTTTGACTTGAACCAAGCCTTTTAAGTAGCACTACCAATTCAGCTAAGACAAAATAATATCACAAGGCAAGTTCCGGCTAAGAAATGTAATGTTATGGCACAGAATGCTTTCACTGAGAGAAGCATGTTACAAGGAATACTTGTGTGCATAGAAATCAGTTTGACAATTGGTTTATATTTAGACACTTATATCACAAGTACACAGAGAGGTGTGAGATGTTGAGGGATGGGGCTGGGACAGACTGAGTAAAGCAATTCACAAGTT
Organism: Haliotis asinina; assembly: GCF_037392515.1. Classification (NCBI taxonomy): domain Eukaryota; kingdom Metazoa; phylum Mollusca; class Gastropoda; order Lepetellida; family Haliotidae; genus Haliotis; species Haliotis asinina. The sequence goes on from NC_090281.1 coordinate 84,697,251, forward strand.
AAAACTGTCATCAGAAGTCAATAGCAGACAACTGACTTCATTGAAATGGCAGCAAAATTAATGCCACTTTGTTAACAGTTACTTGGCCAACATTTACATCTTCTACAATGCCAACTGTTTTGCTGAAGGATCTGTAATATTCACTTCACAAGAACATCTGGATTGTCATTCACAGGTTCAGTACTGATAACGGCTCCCATACTGGTCCAGAATTTGGTAAGAATGCATTTTTGGATCCTTCTGCCTAATATGGCAAATATGATAAACTCAACATACCAATGGACAATGCTAAAGTACCCTAAAAATACACTGCATATAATGTTAAATATTTAGTTGAAAAGTCTGAGGGGCCTTGTAAATTGTCCTCTTGTGAACAGTAGGAGATTTTAAGGTACCGAGACTGATATGCTACAAGAGCAAACACCAAGCATCCATCCATCTTTTGAACACTACACGTCAACAACATCTGAAGAGTTTGTGCTGAGATTGCCCTACGACTGAGGGGGATGGTATGCAGTAAACTGGTGGGATGTACTGGGATCTGCAAACTGTTGCTGATAAGCAGCTGCATTGGGCGGAGGAAACGGAACATTTGGATCTGGCAACATAACCATTTGTGGATACGGATAACCACCTTGACCCATCATACTGTATGACATCTGATGGGCTGGCAAGCTTCCTGCTAAGTAGTCCCCACCTTCGGACTTAGGATCAAGATGTCCTTGAAGGTTGCCTTGATGTGTTAACCCAGTTCCTGAGAGAACACCATGGTTCTGGACCGACATCTTCGGGTCACCAACATGCGGTGAACTATCATGTGACACACTCTGCATACCTTCTGAATGAACTTGTGATATGGGCATATGGTATGTGTGCTCCGTTGATCTTTGAGGTTCCATTTCTGTGACATTCTGCCTTTCCCCAGGAAATCCTTCACAATCCCTTCCTCGTACTGAACTCTGTGTGGTCATATTAATTGGCTCTGAAGCTGATGTTGCAGAGACCGGAGCCACAAGGTCGGGATGTGGAGTGTTAAGGGCACCTGTATTTACATGGACTTCTGGTTCTTTTATCGCTACATCCTTTGCTTGTTCCTCCTCCCCAACACCTGGTAAGACGTCTATAAAAAAGTCAGTACGTCTCACTGTATTGTTAATGGTGTCTTCACGCCACTTTTTAGGATCCTTTTTATGAATCAGAATCATATGTCTACGCAAGATTGAAGAATCTGTGAAGTTCCTGCCACACAAACCACAAGAGAAAGGTTTCTCGCCTAGATGGATTCTCTCATGGCGAATCAAGGCCTGTTTTTGGCTGAACCCTTTCCCACAAGCCATGCACACATAGTCCTTGGTCTCCTTGTGAACTTTCATATGAATAGTTACAGCAGACGACTGTCTGAATGTTTTTTCACAGACTGGGCACTTGAATCGACGGATGTCATCATGCATGAATCGATGCTCTTTAAGAGATTTTTCATATGAAAAAGCTTTACCACAGACTTCACATTTATATGGTTTGAAACCCATGTGAACATTTGCATGCTGGAGATATGAGTTCTTTTGAGAAAAGCTCTTGCCACATGTGGGGCACATGTATGTTCTTTTCATACCTAGATGTTCAGATTTGATATGGTATGCAAGGACATACTTTGTGCTGAAATTTTTCTTGCATATCTCACATTCAAATTCCGGTTTTACATACCCATCTTCATGTGTCCGCCTATGTTCTACAAGGGACTTAACTCCCTTGTACAGCTTTCCACAGATGTCACAACAATTCTGCGGCTTCAGATGAGTTTTTAGATGACGTTTCAAATCTTTTCCAAACCCAAATATTTTGTCACAATGTTCGCATTTGAATTCCTTTGTAATATGGACTCGTCTTTCATGTTCTCTCAAATGACACCGCTTGTTTGCAAAATAAGGGCATTTGTCACAATGGAATTCTTTAGGGATTTCTGAAGCCATCCTCTTTGGTCTTCCCCTTCTTTTCTGAGCACCACTTAACTGCTTTTTTTTGGCTTTTGGAGGATCTGACTTTTGGGAAGACTTTGCTGGCAGTTTTACTTCAATTTTCATAGGAAAACCTTTTCGAGGTCGCCCCCTTCCTCTCTTATTTGAGGGGAGTGGTTTTGCTAATTCTTGTTTAGCTTTGCTTCGCCTTGTTGTTCGCTTAGTTGTCGCTTTAATTTTGCTCAGTGACACTTTTTCTTCAGGAATATACTCATTATCTGAGGCTGATATCTTTCCATCATCGCCGCTTTCAATCTCAGTCTCTCCTGAATAATCTTTATCAGCAGAATCATCTTTAAAATCACTCTCCTCATCTTCTATTACATCATTATCTGGGATGTCATTGCCATCATCATCATCTTCTTCTTCTTCAGCAGGTGGAGGTGGCAGATCTTCATCAATGGCCTCGGTTTGCTTGGGAATATTTTTCTCCTCCTCTTCAGTTTCTACAACCACAGCAACTTTTTCATCACTGGTAAGTTTCTTAGAATCTTCATTACTTACAACATTGACAGTCTCTACCGTGGGCACATTTGACAAAATATTTTTAGCAATAGTTTCCACCTTCATCCTCTTTGCAGCAGTCTCTTCCTTGCTTAAAGTTTTACTCAAACTGTGTCTCTTTCTAGATGTGTTTGTATCCAGCTTTTCCGAATTTTCTTCTTTTATTTCTGTAATAAACTTTTCTTGGCCATCGCACATTGGTTCATCAGGCAAGGAACTACTACCAGGGTTATCATCCAGCTCAGCTTCATCAGCTTTTGAAAGTTCCTCTGTCTCATTCATAACATTTGATTCTTCAGGTTCATACTCACCAATCTGGTTCTGCCCTGTTGAGTTACTGGCACTGGGTATACCTTTAGTCTGTGTCAGTGCGATTTGATAGTTCTGTTCCATTTTGTACACATTTTTAAGAACTTCAAGAGTCTTTCGCCTTGATTCTGCTTCTTTCGTTGGTAACTGATACCCTGCATACAAAACTACAGGTTCAGGGGGCATCTTATGAGGTTTAGACACTAGGATCTTATCCTGTGGTAAATGCTGATCAATGTGACTGACATGTTCGGGTCTCTTTGATTGGGGTTCCACATCTTCCTTTTGACTTTTTCGGAAAACTGGATTTGTGAAAGTGGGAAAAGTTTTTCTGTTGAGAAAATCCAGCCCCTCCTCCTCTTCCTTCGATATGGAACTGTCCGGAGGAACCACGGAGACGGTGTCCACCCTGGTCTGGCCATATGTCAGCAGGAATTTCCCGAGGAAGGAATGGGCACGATTCACCGACAGCCAAGAACCCTTGACTTCATATACACCGTCTCGAGAAACAAGTTCGACCCCGGCCTTTTGACTCAACTCGTGCAAGTAATTCGGTACGACTTCTGCTTCGTGAAACTTGCCAATGTACTCTTGAGATATCTCTGCAGTTGTCTGAGAGAAAACGTGTACGTTTTCAAACGTATCCATGTCTAAATAGACGTGGGAACGCATGAAAATTCGCAAATTTCCGTACCAAGATTATCGCCTTTATGTGAGGGTTTACGGTCTTCCTGTACTGGCGAGGTGGGTTAGGGGAGGTAATTCTTCTTCTAAGATAGTACTCGGTGGTCAGGAATTCTTTAAGATGAAATTTTGCACAGCCCGCATGACGGGTTATAGTAGGTATTTATGTATGTTTAGCAACATTTTGTCCTGGTCACATAGGCCAGTCCACACCCAAATATATATATACACCCATGGTTAAATTTGATACAACGCTTGTCAAGACTATTTAAAGCATCGTAAAATCTTTTTCATTACCGCCAAATGTTAATGAACACACCGAAGTCGGAAACGGTTTCTCAAAATCAATACAACTTCTATGTATGCAATGTTGATATCGTGAGCCTTATTTTGATGACATTATTGAAGTGTGTGATTGTTTACGATATTTCAAAACATATAATCTGTATAAGAAATGGAAATTAGGCAGTTAATCGCTATCGATATGCCTTATTGTACAAAACATGTTGTTGGCTTAAGGTTAATATTCTTAATATATAATAAAACAAATGTGTTCTAATTAATATCATTAAAAATGTTTCAAAACCGTGTCTACAGAATCATTCTGTGAATTCACCGCAACTATTGTCTATCCGTGATTATATTTACAAGTTTGAAAAACAATTAAACGCTCAAAGAGAAACGAATCTCTAGACTGTTTAACTTTGGCTTTGCCAGTTGCTAACTGTCAAAAGTGGACAGAGTCCATAATGGACTATTTTGGCAATGGCAGGAATTTGAAGTTAAAACTGATTTCAGATTTTCTCACGGACGACTGTAATATATGTTTTATATTAAAATATTTTTCAGAGCATGTGGAATGATTTTTTTGTCTCTCCTTTTGACCAAGCTACAGTTTCATAGGCGTAAATAGGTGAGCGACAAACTGCACAGGCGGCACTAGATAGGTAGGTAGATAATATGGGCGGATCTTGAATGGGGCGATTAGTGTGTCTATGCGTGGGTAGAGTTTGGTGGTTTGAGGGGGAGGTGGACGGACATGTGCTTGTTTTGGAGATGTGAATGGTATGAGCAGAGCTCTGGTTAGAATGAATGACAAGAGTGTACCCAGATCGACAAGTTTCTGAAAGCGATTAAAACCCATATTGTCTAACTACTATTCAGCTCAGAAGATGACAAAATTCTTATCTTCGCCAAAAGTGAGAACTATGAACGTTTGTGCAATGTACTTCATGTATGCTAAGGGAACTTTCTTTTCATCAGTTGGTTTGTGTCTACAGACTTACTCCATCCCAGCAGAGGCCACAACTACATACATGGGTGGAGGAGCAGCACAGTTCAAAACAAATCGGGAATCATTTTCCGAACGGACATCGGACTGAAAACCACGTAGGATAAATAAAAAGTGAGATGTTTCTAGAGCATCGGCGAGTCACTTTTATTTTTGCGCGTAACATTTTTTTTATTGCTATGGAAAAAATGACTTGGTCGTGTCCCGATCATCCATTTGTCTACTATAAGAATGAGTGTCTGTAAGAACGTGTGACGGAATCTACATCTCATTAACACACTAAACTTTCCAAACTGTATTTCTGAGAAAAATAATTTAAAAATTTGTTCCTCCCTCGTCACTTTATTTTCTATCAAAATTTTTAAAGAAGCCCTCCCGCCTCGTCAAATTTGAAAAAAAAATGTGCCCGAGAATATTTAGTTTTGTTTTATGCAGCCTTATAAGGCTGGCACTTTAAGCTAAACTCCCCTACAATTCCCAACTCGAATGTGTGTGACTTTATGAAACAGGTGAAGAAGATATTGCTGAGTTGATGTACAACAGCATGAAATCATGGCTAAACTAAAAACAACGGTCATCACTCGTATGTTAAGCGTGTATGTGACAATATATACGTCCGAGAGGTGCCTTATATTTTCTGGGATTCGGAACCATTCCTCTCACGAAGCTGCGATATTGACTTCAGGTTGTAACCTGAATCACTTAAGGCTCCAACACCATCTTAACACCACGTGATAAAACAAACAAATGTGTTAAAAGCAACTGAAACGCCATCGTCTAATCATTTTCACGACAATGTAGACATTTTACGCGCGAATCTATGATGATCGATAACGCAAATCAGTTAGAGTTACCTACCCGTTAGAGGGCGTGGTGGAATAGAAATCTCTTTCTTCCGTATCAGTGGAGTGGACTGCGATTTTCTTCCTGTCAGGTCATAAAATACAGAAACATCCTTCGTCTGTCCAAAATGGATAGAAGGGGAAGTCAGGATTATGTTGATACACCCTCAGCACGATCGAAAACACAGAGTTCCGACTCGATCTCAACATCTGAACGTTCTGTCTCCATGCCGAATGAATCTCCCAGTAGCAGTTCTAAGGAGAGTGCAGGGTCTCCATCCAAATCATTATGTTCCTCAACATCTACGTCTTCAGAGAACGTCCCAACTGCACAGGAGATGAAGGTATATCATGATACGCTACGTGATATATTGTTTTGAATAGTTGTGATGAGATTTGTCCTCAAATTTTGGGCCTGTAGATTTGTAGTGTGTTGAGATTGTGGTGAAAGTTTCTTGTCACCGATTTGCAAAATTCCACATATCTGAGAACGAAGTCCAGGTTAGAATAGATCCCTAATTCATTTCTTGAATGACAAGTGCACTGACTTATTTGTAAAGTCCAATCAGTTGACTGACTGCCTGTCATCATATCCATATGATGTCACTTGCAGTCAATCGCTGGGTTGTGGTCCATACTTGATAAATAGTTGATTAATTAAAAGCCTTTATCAGATTTTCAGGTAAGAGTTCTTCCTGTTTCCCCATCCCGAATAATATTTATAAGTTGATAAATACTAGAATTATTAACAAAACCTACCACAACAGTTACTAGAGGAGTCACAAAAATAATTAAAAGCCCTCAAAGTAAGTACAGTATACATTTAGTGTTACCTCTGTTAATTTGCAGAAGAAAGAATGTGGGTGAACGGATGGAACTCTTTCCAACCCGAATGTGTTGAAGATTTGAAAAGTCTAGTTCACTTTCATTTGGTCTTACATATTTCAGATGACGACTTTCTCAATAACCATGACAACTTTCAAGCAATTGTCAAACAGGTGTTCCCATCTGACACACTGTGGATATCTTTTACATCATAAAAAAGTTTGGAAAAATTGATTGACAAGTTCTAACTGCAGCTGAACATAAATTTGTCTTGACACATGATAGGCATATCCTGATGTAAGGTATAATGACCAGGACCCCTTATGATATTGTACCATTCAAGATCCGCCCATATTATCTACCTACATATCTAGCCCCGCCTGTGCAGTTTGCCGCTCACCTATTTACGCCTATGAAAGTGTAGCTTGGTCAAATTAACTGTGTTAATGGAGTCCATTGATATAAAGTCCACTTCAGGAGGAAGAACAATATAGGATGAATGATTTCTTAATTGCAGGTTTTCAAAGATACCACCAAGTTTGGTCAAAGTGATGAACCTCCATTGTTGGAAGGAGAGAAAATCCATGGGAGAGGTAAAATTCAGCCTATATTCCTTATCATTCTCTGGCGATGTAGCAATTATTACCCGATCACCAGACTGAAAGTAAAGTGAGCTTATAATGCAGTTTGTTCTTCCTGTGGGTTGTCTGTTCATGGCTGTTCTGCAGGAGCTGAAGTTTAGCATCGATGTTATCACAAATGATGACACTTACGTTCAAATTATAAGATTCATATCCAAATTTTAAAATGACTGCTAATGCATCCATATTGAAAATCTGTCAATGAAAGCCAGATTGAAAACTTATGGACAAAATGGTCATTGATTCACTGTTTTTATTCGAACAAAGATGAAACATGGGATAAGTTCAGTTAGTTGTGGGGCTAAAACAGTATGTTTATGCCTTATTCAACCTTTGTCCTTTAACCATATTCACAAATTTTCCTTAAAAAATCTAGTTTAGATAGGTGTAAAGATTATTCTCAGAACATGCTGAAATACATCCAACATATATATTCAAAACTTCTTTTCCATTGGGCATTCAGGTTTAGAATGTTGGTCAGGCATGGCCATTAGCATGTCATGGCATACATGGGCAACATGGATTACAGCTCTTAATATTAATCATTTGATTCTATGGTCCTGACTCAATTACTTAAAACCATATCTAGGATATTGTTGGGAATAGTGTATAATGATAATCAAACAACATTAATTCCAGGGTGAGTAAGAGCTACTGGCCTGCTGGCACCTGGCTAGTAAAAATCCAGTAAGGCCAACTGGAATATAGCTGAGTGCAAAACTCACTCATTGATATGAATCTGTTATACCATCTCTAATTTTCAAGCACAGTAACTTCATCAAAAATATTTATGACAAATAATGGGTAATAAAATTAGTATCTGGTCCCAATTTCATTATATTTCAATACTGAGTTGTCAGTTCATGTATTGTTTAGTGGGGCAGTCGATACAGATCATAAAGATTGATAATCAACCTTTATATGTAAAGTCCGAAAGAAATCAACATGTAGCATCACTGTAAGAAAAGACACATTTTAACCTAATAGAAAAGCAGCCCATCAAAAAAGAACAAGTATTGTCTGTAATATTACTTATAATTCTTGTATTAGTTATCATTATTATTTTTTTTTTCATCAATGGTATTCCTGATTATATATATCTTTAGCACTAGTATTGTTTATTATGCTCAATTAAACAATAATAAATAGATTATTAATAAGACATGGATTGTCAATGTTGACAGAGTTAATTTACCTTGACCTTGACAAGGACACTACTTACCACTCAAGAGCCTGATGATTTGGTTGACAAGCCTTTCATGAGTTTGGGAAGAATGACTAAAATTGTAAACTACAGATTGTTTCCATTTTTCAGATCTTGCTTCAATAAATAGCAGTCAAGTTCAAGGGAAAAACACTCAAATTTAATTCAGTGACCATGAATAATGAATTCTTGAAGGAATAAAATTTGACTGACCAACAAAGCAGGGAGTTAATAGTATCAGCCATACTGTACAGAGTCAACCCTGTTTTGTGTTTCAGGCTATGATGTTACCTATCTATGTCCATACAGCGGACCAGCAAGAGGCACACTGACTGTCACCAACTATAAACTCTACTTTAAGAGTTCAGAACGAGTAAGTCAGAACCAGTACATTTCTGGTTATTTTCTGCTTTTCAAACAGTTTTTAGTGTAAAGTTTGTGAAGTGTTCCTGGTAAACTATTGTATCAGCATTATTGTATTGGCCTAGAGATCACTTGTTTCATCTTCATGTTTCCTCCAGGAGCCTCCCCTTATCCTTGATGTACCACTGTGTGTCATAAGTCGTGTGGAAAAAATAGGTGGTGTCTCCAGCAGGGGAGAGAACTCTTATGGCATTGATATTCTGTGTAAGGTAAGCTGAAAAAGGTCAATAACTAAAGCAAGAGAAAAATAATTTCAGATATCAGTTATAAGAAATCAAATTCTAGTTGACTGCTAAAAAGTTGAGTTTCTCTTTGAAATAAAGAACTTTTAAACTATCTCACATAGTCCACTTTCCTTGTTCTGTTGTTTTATGCATGAGAATTTTTAAAAAAAGGAAGGGAGGAAAGATCTGTCTTTTAACTTTGGTTTGAAGTATGGGATGCCATGCTAGCTCTGTCAGACAATCACAACAGTGATCATTTCCTGTTTTCAGGATGTAAGGAATCTTCGTTTTGCCCACAAGCAAGAAAACCACTCCAGACGTCAGGTGTTTGAAAAGATCCAGCAGTATGCCTTCCCTGTCACAAACAAAGTGGTATGTTCACAGTAGATGATGAGTTTGTGTAGGGATGAAGGCGCTTTATTTTTTGGTGCAAAACCAGGGCTGAACAGTTTGTTTTTGCTATAAAATTGAAGATGTGAATGTAAGTGCTTATTGCCAGGATCTGCGTGAAAAGTGAGTTTGAAAATGAGTAAGGTTTATGTCTGCTTGGCAGTATTATGTCGTTTGCTTGAAAATATTATGTCGTCTGCTTGAAAATATTATGTTGTCTGCTTGGCAATACTATGTAGGGGTCACCAGGTATTGGCTTGACTGATTGTACCTTTGTTGTGAATTGAACCCAGTCAACAGACATGTTATCCACATGGCTACCCCACTGCAGGATGAGCATAATAATGCACTTTGTTGTCTTGATTATCTTCAAAGTAAAATCCCATTTTATACAGGAATAACTGTAGGACAAACTAAGGTCATGTGTTACTTCAGGTCTTACAGTCCTCTTTGTATGTTTGATGACTACCCTAAGGAAAATTTCTTCACTTTGTTCATTATGTTTTTTGCAGCCATTCTTTGCCTTTGACTTCAAAGAGGACTATGGAATCGATGGATGGAGAGTTTATGACGCCACAATGGAGCTGAAACGGCAGGTTAGTGGGGTCAGAGGTTAATAGGCAAATAGAGGCTCAAATGCTGGAGATGGTTACATTAGTAGAATACAATAGTTGAACTCATGTTGAACTTTCTAGTATGGTTTCCTTCTATTTCAGGGTTTGCCAACAGAGAGTTGGAAGATTACGAGGTTGAATGAAACATTTGAGCTCTGTGATTCTTACCCTGCCACCGTAAGTTAATTTTAAAGAGATTCATATTTTGTGCTGCTTTGCCATGGTAACATACTACTTCAGGTGAAACTGAATGTCCATCCATCCGTCTGTCAAAATTAACATATTGTTTCCAGAGCATACCTCTAAAATTGTTCAGTATTTTTAGAACAAAATAAGTAGATATAATAAACTGAACCTATGGTTGTGCCGTTTGCTATTTACAGATTTTTGGCATTTTCTATTGTTTTTTTTCTGTTTTCCATTGAAATGTTTTGGCCTTAATCTAATGGGAGGGTGGGCTTCATTTCCGGAGCAGAACTAAAAACTGTTCAATACTTTTCTGCAAAACGTGGTAGATATATCAGTCAGAACCTAAAGTGGTGCCTTTTGCTATTTACAAGTTTTTTTTATTCATTATTTTCTCGGTTTCCTTGGAAACATTTCAGACTAAGTCTCAAAAGGAGGGATGGGTTTAGTTTCTGGACAGCTTGAAACCTTCTCAAAACGTGGCAGATATGTGAGGCAGACCTGAAAGTGGTGCCTTTTGCTATTCACAGATTTTTGTGGTTTATCATTTTCTGAGTTTCCATGAAAATGATTTGGACTGAATCTCAATCGGGAAGGGATGGGTTTCGTTTCGAAAACTTCTTGATATCTTTCAGGAGATCTTGGCAGATATATGAAACAGATCTTGAAGTGGTGCCATTTTGCAATTTACAAATTGCTGACATTTATATTTTTCTTGGTTTTTATAGAAGTGATTCAAACTTAGTCAAAAAAATATCAAGTAACTCTCAGATGATTTGTCCTTTCAAATATGTGGGGGCCAGGGGATATGTCATCTTCTGATGACTCTTGTATTACATATTTAGCCAGTTCACTTTTTAGTTGGAGGTATGCATCAACATATAGTATGTTCGTTTATATAGCGCCAAATTCCACACCAGTTATTCTCATAGCTCGAAAAATCAAAGCACAGCACATTATACCCCTGATAACTCAAGTTGCCTAGGAGGCGATAGAAGGATATGTTCACATGACTTTTCGCACCTGGCACCCATTTTCTATAGGGTGAACAGAGGCAATTTTGAACAAACTCATCTTTCTAAGGTGAGTTCACATGTGTTACATGTGCTTAGTTGTAGGGCAGGACTGAAGTCCTGGAAATTCTCAGGATCCCAGCTGCCAAACACAGTCACCCATATTTGTGCTTTCTGTGGACAGCATTGCTTAACTTAACTGATTTGTGGCCTGGCCCCAATTTCTTGAAACAAAAGTTTTTACTCCAATTTCTAACCAAGTTTGACAAAATGAAACAGCTGAATTTTAACACAACTTTATTTTCAAAATGAAGAAGCCCATACAAACTTAATTACTCTATCCACCAAAGTCATATTGTCTACTGTGTTTTGAGTTTAATATCGATTTCAGTCCATTCTGGGAAATGAATTTTCCTGTGTTTACTCAGATTTGAGTAAATACTCAAACTTAGTCAAAAATCAGACTTAAGTTTGTTTCAAGACATCTGTGCTCTGTGCATAGGACCACACACAACCACATCCAAATTATGGATTACAGTCGAAACCCGTTTACCCGGACCCGACATATCCGGAAGCCCCGCCTTCCCCACGATTTATATGTGAAACAAAACTTACGTTCATTAATTGTACTTGCTTAACCGGCCCCTCACTTCCGGACCCAGACGGCAAATTTTCAAACCATTCCCATAGATTTCCATTGAAAAATGATCCAGTTATCAGGACGGAGAGATCTGTGGAATGCATACGTATGTGTCACGTCAATACCATTTACCAGACGACTGTGATTTCATTCTTAATCCATCGGAAGGCATTTGGTGTGAATTGATTAATTAGCCATCAAAACACTAGTGACATGTGTCACTCGGGTTGTTCATTAGGATTTGGCGCGTGTGAGAACATCTCATCAGCAAAGAAAACACATGTTAAGTAGGATTAAGGGAAACTACACTGTAATTGTATTGTATATAACACTTTTAAATCAACCCCTGCTGTCTGTTTCAATGCAAGTTAAAAATATCCTGCCACATGATCTAAGTCATGTGATCCCGTCCCGTTTACTTTCTGCAGACAGCGTAATTCGACGCGATGTCGTATGTTTTTAGGGCATTTAATATTTACAAAAGAATATGCAATTGGCAAAATAGAAACTTTTTGTTATCGATTTATGTTTTTCAAGACATACCATCTGAAGATTCACTGTTATTACTACTTACTGTTGATTTATTGATATACGTACATGCAATTTTTTTTTGCTTTCACTTAATTTTCATGTTTTGGTGGTTTGATTCAATTAACCAGACGTCTTGCTATCCGGATGGTTTTCGAGTGAAACCAAAACGTCCGGATAAACAGGGTTCGACTGTATTTGAACTGTCAAGTCAGCATTTTTATCCCCAGCAACGCGTTTGGCAGGGGGTATTAAAATGCGCTCTATCCATCCATCTGTGCACATTTACATTTTCCAGAGCAGAACTCTAAAACCGTTCAATATTTCTTCACCAAATGTGACACATAAATAGATCTGGTGATGTACTGGTGCCTTTTGGTAGTTTGGGTATTCTGAATAAAATATTTTTGGTGTTTCCATTTCAACAGATTTGACTTTGACTGAAATGAGTGTCTGTGCTCTAAAAAATCATTCACTGTTTCTTCACCATCTTGACACACAGATTGGCTTGGTGTTTCCATGGCAATCGATTTGACTTCGACTGAAATTAGTGGTTGTGCTCTAAAGATGGTTCACTATTTCTTCACCATCTTGACACATAGATTGGTTTGAAGGTGTACTGGTGCCTTTTGTTTTGAAATTCTGAATAAAATATATTTGGTGTTTCTACAACATAAAGTTTGACGTCAAGTGAAATTAGTGGTTGTGCTCTTTTCCAAAGCAGAATTCTAAAACCATTCCGTGTTTCTTCACCAGACTTGGTACATGGCTTGGTCTACTAGTGTACATGTGCCCTTTGGTAGTTTTGGATTCCCGAATAAAATAGTTTTGGTGTTTCCGTAGCAACAATTTTGACTTCGACTGAAATTGGTGGTTGTGCTCTTTTTATTTTTATTTCCAAAGCAAGACTCTAAACCATTCAAACTTTCTTCACCAAACTTGGTACGTAGATAGATCTGGTGGTGTATTGGTGCCTTTTGGTAATTTTTGGCGTTTGGTATTTCCATGGCAACAAGTTTGAAATTTGTGGTCGTGATCCTTTCAGGATCATAACTTTCAAGACATTTCATTACTCTCATTCTCTATATACACACCAAATCATTTGACATATTCATAACTTGTAGGCATATTAATGAAGTATATTTTGCCATTGTGTGGGATATTGTCTTCTTGTTTTCCTTGTAACTAACAATTTGCTATTCATGATTGTTTTGAATCTTTAAAAAAAATCAGGCCTAACATGTTTATCTCATGGAGATTATGAAAATTTCATTTGTCAGGTCACTAGAAGGCATTAGCAGAAAAGCCAACTTTCTAAATATTGTCACCTTATATTCTGAAGAGATGAATGTCAAAAAGAACATGTAATCCTTTTTCACTTTTTTGTAAATATCAATTAGGTACTTTATTTCTGCATCTGATCACTATTTATGTTTATGTGTGATGTTTCTTGATGTTTTAGTCTCTACAGTGATAGACATGTTCATAATGGACTACTTTCTCTGATACCTGTATTCCTACTCCACCAGATTGCTATGCCCACAGCAGCTAATGATGAAGATATTCGAGCTGTAGCCAATTTCCGTACCCGAGGGAGAATGCCAGTGAGTAATCTCCATTCATCATTAAATTTTAGCATGTTACTCATTCTCTTAGATGTCCAATATTTGCCTGTCAAGATCTGTATATATTGTTTAGGGCCCTGTCCAACAAAGCCATCTTTGCACTGTAATGATCATCAAGCAGTGTGAAAATATGGAGTTAAGATCGCCTCAGCAACAAGACTGTTACTGACCAGTGCTGTTGCAGAATTGTTTAGAATAGAAATGTTACACTCTTCTGTGGTGTTTTTATCCATTTCTTCATTTTCTTTTGATGACAGCGTTTGAGAATGCTGATTTAGAGTTTTGTGTCTACAGATAAACCCAAAGTAGACATTTAAACTAATATGATTGATTACACAAAGCCCTTTTAGAAAGTTGTCAAATGCAGCAAGTGATATTTTTTTAAAAACAGTTTCACCATTTGGTTTGAATCCCATCTGTGATTTGAACCCACTCTGTTAGAGTTAGGCCAACACAAAGCCAGCAATTCAAGTCACTTAGTTACTGAGACTTATGCATTGAAATCTGACAACTGGTAGTACAGATCACATACTTTGCACTTATCAGAAGGGTACAAGCAACATGATCTAGACTAGTTGTCAGACTTTCATTTTGCTGAAATAATATGAGTCAGGCTCAAAAGAAACTTGCACTGATCTAAGGTATTGATCATTAGAGAACTGAGATGTTATACTGTGAGTAATTCAGGAAATGAAAACCTGTCTCCTAATATTGAATATGATGAGTCCTGACTACAGATTCTATCATGGATCCATCCCGAGAGCCAGGCCACCATCACACGCTCCAGTCAGCCCATGGTGGGCGTGGCTGGCAAGAGGAATAAGGAGGATGAGAGGTACATCCAGATGATCATGGATGCCAATGCACAGTCACATAAACTCTTCATCATGGATGCCAGGCCCAGCGTCAATGCTGTAGCTAACAAGGTAGCTGTGTTTCTATTCTCACTCACTCACTCACTCACTCACTCACTCACTCACTCACTCACTCACTCACTCACTCACTCACTCACTCACTCACTCACTCACTCACTCACTCACTCACTCACTCACTCACTCACTCACTCACTCACTCACTCACTCACTCACTCACTCACTCACTCACTCACTCACTCACTCACTCACTCACTCACTCACTCACTCACTCACTCACTCACTCACTCACTCACTCACTCACTCACTCACTCACTCACTCACTCACTCCATGTATGTGATGTGACACATATGTATGGACCAAGCCACATTTTGTTGTGCAACATATATATTCAGTATTGTTGACAAAGTAAGAGAGTGGAACAAGTTAATGTATTATTAAATGTCAGGGAAAGAAGGTGTAACTTACAACATGTACACAATCGGAAGAGGACAAAATAATCGAAACAAATATGTTTCATCATTCAACAGAGTACAGTAGACAGATATATAGGTGTTCCATTGTGCATTGTTGTTGTTGTTGCCAGGCAAAGGGAGGGGGCTATGAGAATGAAGATGCATATCAGAATGCAGAGCTGAGCTTCCTGGACATCCACAACATCCACGTGATGAGAGAGAGGTACGTCATTTGGTGTCCTACCACACTCCACCTGCTTACAACCACAGGGAATTCTGGATGGTAATACGGACCCAACAACTAACTTAGAGTGTCAAGCACAGGATTTCTAAGTTTGAATATTGCAGTGTCAAACAACAGATTCTCACACCTTTTCAGTGTCTTGGGTATATGAGGAACAAACTGTAACGTTGCTGATTGCACAATTCATTATTGTGAGGATAAATGCAATCCCAAGGTCAAACAACATCTCAGGAACTTATCCTTATGTCCCCTTAACTTCTTTCTCATCAAGAAGCTGAAGATCCTTTAAAATATTATATCAGTGTCTAGTTCTGGTTTTGTTGTATCTTCTGAATTGTCATTATAGATTCGGGTAGTGGTATTATTCAGTTATTTTTTTTCACAGCTTGCGAAAGTTGAAGGAGGTGTGTTTCCCCACTATAGATGAGGCTCACTGGCTGTCTAATATAGAGTCAACACACTGGCTGGAGCATATTAAGGTAGGATCATCATCATCACTGTCATTGTCGGCATTGATGTAATCATCATCACCACAATCATCATCATTTAATCATCATACAGACACTTTGTATAGAGATACACATAATTTAGGATTTATGTGAAAATTATGCTATTTCCATCAAGGTGATGTGTACATCATGAAATAAATGTCTTTTTTATTATGGATATGGTGTCTGAGTTCGGTGTATTGGTCTTGTACAAATCGAAGCATGCAAAAAGACAGAAATATGAAAAGGGATCTATTCATATCAAAATACACACCACTAGAATGACATGAAACGGTTGAAAACAAACATATTGCATTTATGCAGTTTGTATTTCAGAAATGGCAATGGAAATCAGAACCGTTATTTTTGTCAATTTCTTATATCTTTTCTGTTTGGTTAAATGTTTGGGAAACTTAATTAATTTTAGTTTTTGCTATGAGCAGCCTCACTTATTTGTCTGCAGCAAATTCTGGCTGGTGCAGTCCGGATCGCTGATAAAGTGGAGAGCAACAAGACCTCGGTGCTGGTGCACTGTAGTGATGGCTGGGACCGAACAGCACAGGTGATCTCTAGTTACACATCACACTCTCCACAGATGCTGTGGCCGGTGCATTGTTTTCCTGAAGTATTGTTCTGCAGAATAGCCTCACTGTTGTAACTGGTGTAACTCGCATATCTACATTATATACCTGTGACAGTCTAGATCACACATATTGTCTGGTCCAGACCTGATTATTTGCTAACCATGTATTAAAGCAGGAATACTGTGAGTCCAGTGTTAAACAACATCCATCCAACCAATGCATACCTCTGTTCTGTGATAGGCTCAGTTCTGAGACTTGTGATAGTTTTAGTTCTACTACTAATGTTGCACCCATTCAGACCAGCATCCCATCATCACATGTAAGCTGCCTTGTAGACTATGGTCCAGATAGCGGAGGTCTTTATGGATGTTGATCCATGTTGATCCAGGTCAACTAGGCCTCACCATTATGGTGTGTGAGTTGCTCAGCTGACTTTCATCTAGTTCAGCTTGGTATCACCATGAATGAAACATGAAACTTTATATATGACAACTTATTGTTTATTGCATAGTGCAATGTTTTTATGTTGGTCAGCTAGGTCTAACCATGATGGGTGTGTTGCATTGTGGGTTAGGTCAAGCTAATGTGTGTATTTCAGCTGACGGGGTTGTCAATGTTGATGTTGGACCCCTACTACCGCACGGTGCTTGGCTTTGAAGTGCTCATAGAGAAAGAATGGATCAGTGCAGGACACAAGTTTGCCCAGGTAAGTGAAGCCTGTGTAGGTGCAGGTATTAGTTCTTCTGATCATAAATTCCAGGATTGTCTGTTAAAAGAACTTTGTGTTTATGAAGCATATCTCTGTCAGTGTCCACCCTGAGAACATACATGATGTATTAATGTTAACATTTTGTGAAACATTCAACACTAACAACAACCATTTCTTCAATCTGTAATTCCTTGTTGTTTAACACAGCTGTTACGTTGAGGGGCAATACAGTAGCCAAGTGGCTAAAGTGTTCACTTGACATGCTGAAGACACAGGTTTGGTTTCCAGCAAGAGTAGAATGGGTGAAGGCCATTTCTGGTGTCCTGTGATATTGCTGGAATATTGAAAATGTAACTCACACACTGATATGTTGAACACCTATTTATGTCCCCTCTTCAGCCTTTGTCAAAAAATGTTCAAACTGTTATAAACATCGGTTCTAAGAGGCTGTCAACCAAGAGGGTCCAGACAAGCAGAATCTGAAGTGAAAGTATTTCACTGTAAGTTGTCTAGTTGTAAACCTGTGCCTGTTGTAGAGAGTTGGCCATGGGGAAGACAAGCACTCTGATGCTGACCGGTCACCTGTGTTCCTGCAGTTCATCGACTGTGTCTGGCAGATGACACAACAGGTAACAACTTCTGAAGCCTGCACTACACTACACTGCACTAGGCTATGCTGCACTACACGATGCTGCACTACACTACACTACACTACACCACACCACACCACACCACACCACACCACACCACACCACACCACAACACACCACAACACAACACAACACAACACAACACAGCAGGACCACACTACACTGCACTACTCTATACTGCACACCGCACCGCACCGCACCGCACCACAGTTGATACCTGTTTGTTTGTTTGTTTCTAGTTCCCCAATGCGTTTGAGTTCAATGAGCACTTCCTGATCACGATCATGGACCACCTGTACAGCTGTCTGTTTGGTACCTTCCTGTACAACTGTGAACAACAGCGTGTGAAAGAGGTGAGGACAGTTATTCAGAGATCCTTTAGTCTCCATTGATGGACCTACAATGATGGACACTTTCAAAGACATAGCTTCTGAAACAATTAATGATTAGAACAAGTCTAAATGTCTCGCAAGTGATATCTGTGTGGATAACAGTACAAAATGGCGTATGTGCCTCCATTGCATAAGGCTTAACAAAATTCATTTCATACTCTCTGATTAATAGTTTTAATTTTAATTTCATATATTCCTCATTATATTGATAATTTGAAGACTTTTTATATCAGTATAGTTTCATGAACTATATATTACATGGTTAAAAGTGCAAGACTGACAAAAGTGACAGAGCCTTCTCCCATATAAATTTCATTGCATTATAATGTGTGTATATATGCCAGTATAATGACAAGTAAGAATGCCTTGGTCCTTTCTGTAACAACTGTACATGCACATAGAATGATACACCAAATTTCGAGAGTCTTTCAAATGTTAACTGTTGGAAGTCTAATAGATATGGTTTGGTTCATGCTATTTATGTGAACAGTACATTGATGGCAATATGGGAGTAACTTATGTTGCTGGTTGTGACAGGGTGTGAAGGAGAACACTGTGTCACTGTGGTCCTTCATCAACTGCCAACTGGAGGAGTTCACCAACCCATTATACGCCGCCTACCTCCATCAACATGTGCTGTTCCCTGTCGCCAGTCTTCGCCGCATACAGCTGTGGACAGGGTACTATTGCCGCTGGAACCCACGGATGAGGCCACAGGTTTGTCCTCATTTTACCTTGTAGCCCATTCTTCTTGTCCCTGTGAGTTATCCTTGATGACCTTGTAGGTCAAACTTGTGTCCCTGTTGGCCATACTAGGTGCGGACCAGTGGGGTAGTGTAATGGTTAAAGCATCTGCTGGTCACACTGAAGACCCGGGTTTGATTCCTCACATGGGTCCAGTGTGTTAAGCCCATTTCTGGTGTCCCTAGCTGTGAATTGTCACAAAACTCACTCACTCCCTATTGCCCTTGTTAGCCATTGTTGTTACCCCTATGCATCATTCTGGTTGCCCCCTGAAAGCACATTTTGTTGCTCAAATGATGCTCTAATCCACTGTAAAAGTTTTTCTTACATGGCCTAAAGTATCATTTGGTTTTGCAATAAAAGGTCAGGAAAACATATTCAGTGTCAGCAGGAACTGACATAAGTCATGTATCAATGTATTTCCTGCCGAAGTCTGTTGGGTAAAAGTAAAAGAGATGTTGATGTGAGTTTGAGTGTAACAGTTATATGTCATATGACTTACAGGAACCACTTCACCTGCGTAACCGAGAACTGCTAGTTCTGAAGACTCAGCTTCAGAAGAAGATCGAGGAACTGCAGAAAGAACTAGAGAACAAAAATGCTCGAGCAACTCTCCAGCCATCCCCAGCTCGAGTGTCCTCGCCTGTGACAGTCTAGGGTCATTTGCAGAGCAAGTGATAAGGACCCATGGGGCTGTACCTACATGAAATGGAGAAGAAGGATGGATGTCAGGGAAGGGACACGTACAAGCTGGTTGCGTGAGACAGACAAGAGTTAGTTTAATGGCCACTGTGCTTAAGGTGTTATTTTGAAAGAGCATACGCAGAACACAGTTATGTCATTTTTCTGAGTTTGTGGTTGAGCTGGTTCTGCAGAAAGAACATCTTTAGAGATACTGGGACAGAGCATGTGAAGGACAAAGAGTTGTCTTTTGTCACCTTTTAGAGAAGTTGTGAGGAGTGAACTTGAGTTAGATGAAAGTTGTATTTTTGTAGCTGTATCATCTTCTTGAGACACTTTGATGCAGGAAGATTGTTTGTAAGGCAAATGAGATCCCATGTACTGCACAAGTACCGATACTGGTAATATGTGTATTTCTAGACCAAGATCAGGATGGTCTATGCCCCAGTGTTTGAAGAAATCACTGAAAGTATTTTGGATAACTTGAGTCTGTTGACTACAAAATATAAATATGTGAGCAATGTATGGTCAGTACGATTGTAGAGTTACAATACAAATGAATGTTACGAGCTCTGAAACCTTGTCAACCATGTGTTCTAACTGTATTCATATTTGACATATATCATCCTGTTTTCATGATCTGGTGTCCACAAGCAGAAGACTATAGTGTACATGAAGACAAACATTTATCAGACTAAAAATATGTAATCTGTCACTTAGAACCTGGTAGCCAAAGTTACCTTCTTCTTTTCCCAGTGGTTGAAAGCCCAGTGACCTACTGAGCAGACTTTCGTCCCTTGTCAAGTATTGGGACCATTTATGACTGGGCCTGCTACATCACTTTGCCCTCCTTGTAAGCTTGCATCTATGACATATATGAAATGCTGTTGAAGGTCAGTTCTCTTACTCACCTACCTTGGGACCACCTCTCTAGTCTTTTGGATAGAGTATTTTTCCAGAGAGCTGAATATTGCCCAGGACCTGGTTTTTCAAAACTCAGTTATCTTAACCACGGTTAACTCCTAACTTCTCTTACTTGCTTGCAATGAAAACACTTACAACAGACAAATAGTCAGAATCACTCTGATTACTAACACCAGATATTACATGTACGAAAGATCCCTGAATCAGAGGAAGGTGTTATTAGCTTGCAGTTAGATAAATGTACATACAGTTTTGAACAACAACCGTGCACTGTTCTATTCCCTGCCATGGCATACTTGCCGACATTCAAAGATGGCACTTAAGGGATAAAACAAAGACTAGTCGACTACTGTGTAGGTATAAGGTATAGTATGGTATCCCAATGGGTTAGCACTAGTACAGCCATACACCTGTACATGTGGAATGTTACACAAGTGCAACTTTAAATGCAACATTTGACCTCACTGCACAAATTTCCTGAAGTAAGAATATCCTTGTAGTCCAAGTTTGACAAAATATATGTGTTACTTGTAAATGATTAACCTGTAATGCTGCCTTGCATTGATTGCAAATCAGTCTGTCCCTGAATTGTGGGTAGCCAAGTGGTTAAGGCATTCACTTGTGATGCCAAGGAACCGGGTTTAATCACTCTTTTGAGAACATTGTGTGAAGCCTACTTCTGGCGTCCCATACCATGATGTTGCTGGATCATTGCTAAAAGTGACATAAAACCATACACATTCACTCCTCATTGGGGTGCAGGTACAAATTAATAACAAATCAGTATTTCAATTTACATAAATCCATGACATGTCAACTATTTTCCATACAAAGCACAGATTCTCTGATGAACAATGTTTTGTTGACACAGGATTTTGTAACTACCTCCTTGTTTGGTTGCTGTATTGTATTTCCACATTGCTATGATAAATATATACTCATGGAAACAAATAAGGGAACACATGAAAGGGCAGATCCTTTAAAGGTAGTGTTTTCCAGGTTTCTTCACAAGGTATCTATTGCTCTGTGGGTGAAATTCTGGAAATACATAAAGGAATACTTGTACGTTCACATGTTCCCTTATTTCCATGAGTATATGTATTGAAATAAACAGAGATGGGATGAACATATATATATATCAAAATAAACAGAGGTGGGATAGACTGGATAATGAAGGATGCTGAAACCTTGAACCAGTCTTACCCACTTTGTTGATAGGGCAGTGGTATTCTCATAATTTCAATGTTTACTTGTTCAGGGGAAGATCTGGGTTTGATTCTCATTACATGCAATGTGTGACCTTATGGTATTTCGGCCATAATATGCTGATTTAGTGCTACAAGCAGCATGGAAACTCAGCATTGAATGAGGCATTTGTATGTCAAATCTACTGTATATATGTGTACAGATTAAGGACTTAATGTTCTTTCATGACCATATTTCTTAATTTATGATTTCATTAGATTGTTTTAATTGTTGTTGTCAGTATGTAACAAGATGCATTTCATTTTAGTCATAAATCATTTTGTACATGTTACCTACTGGATATTTCCCAATGCAATCATCATGAATAAATTCTGCATTCTCATTTCATCTTTGTGGACATATTCATGAAGGAGAGAAGAAAGTTTGAAGTTGTCACTGGCTGTGTCAACAAAAGAATTTAAAAGATACATGTCAGCATGGTGTGTCTCTCTGGTATGCGTGACAAGTTATGGCATGGTATTTAAATGGGAAATAGAGCAGAGCTAGCTGAATGTTGTGTGACATATCACTCAGCAAGTTTCTGACAAGTGATCAGATCGTCCACCGGTTGACATCATGAGAATCAATCTACATGCTTGATGTAGGGATACAATGACATGCATCAGTCAAGTGACTGAGCCTGACTACTTGATACAAGACAAGCATGGGTTACTGAGAGCCAGTTCTGACCTATATATGCATAGATGATTAGGGCTAATACAAGCTTTGGTTGGTTGGTTTGTTAACACCATTCTCAGCAATATTCCGGTTATATGGTAGCGGTCTCTTAAATAATAAAGTCTAGACCACACAGTCCAATGATCAACAGAATGAGCATCAGTCTACACTACAGTGACATGATGAGCCTGACCACTTGATCCCATTAGTCACCTCTTTTGACAAAGATAGGTTTGCTGAGGACCAATTCTAACCAGGATCTTCCTTGGTGAGCATGGCACAAGCATGTGCCCATACAAGTGCAAAAGTCTTGATTGTGACAACTCCCTCTAATCAAAGAAAACGTCTTTATTGAGAAAGAATATGTTTATTTGATGATACATGTGTGACTGAACTGTGAATGCTGCGCCGAGCTAACATCAAAGGGTCACTGCATTGGATTGGCTACATACATGGCTAGATATACAATCAACAGCCACCTCCCAGACGTAAATATTAAATAATTACTTGCAAACCATAAAATGCACATGACAGGAAATTTGTGGGGGAAACAGAATGAAAGTTCTTTCTGTCACTGAATACTGAAAAGGATAAAACACATCACACATATGTGACCGTGACTTTGTTTTCTCTTTGCATGAAGAGCAACCAACCACATGACATAGAGTGATGTTACAGCTATTGCAAATCTGCACAAGATACAACAGTGCTAAGATCAGTTCTTACTAACATTCATGGCTCCATGATTATTCAGTATCAACAATGCAGAAAAGATATTTTCACAAGTTATACTAACAATATTTTTAACATCTCACAAATCAAAAATTGCCCAATTATCTCTTTTACCTTCTATCACATTCATTTGTTATTCACGGTGATACAAATATTAACCTCCCACTTTGTTTTATCGGAACCATACACGTCAGGCTGATATAACAATTTGGCAGTAATGCAATATGTACAGACACGTTTCGGGTGATACTACTAGCAAAATAACAATTGAGGTGATTGTGAGCCTTGCAACCTTCTTTAGTGTCATTTAGAAGCTGGTATGATGAAGAACAAGCTTGTGGATTGACAACTGCTTCATTGCAACTGATGCACCGTTTCACTGTTGATCCTAACAGTGTTCGCTGTTGATCCTAACACTGTTCGCTGTTGATCCTAACACTGTTATCAAGCAAATGTATCATTTACTTGATAACAGTGGTAGGATCTACAGCAAAACAGGGCATCTGTTGCAATAAAGTAGTTGTCTATCCACAAAAAGTGTTCCCCTCCTTGCCAAGCAACATGTTGCAGGCTACCCTCTTCACAGTTTCATTTTGATAGAATCCAAAATATCACTTGCAGCTACTCAAGGAAAATAATACTTCAGAGATCATCACCTCCACTTCAAACCAGCATCAACATACAACAGAAGTCGTCATCATTTTGTGATGACTGTTTCTCTTGCATGAAGGTCAAATGACGGTCATCAACGTGGAACAAATCCTGGATATCAATTATGCCATTTCAACATTTTGCATAAGATGTGAACGGAAACTTGGACTTGAAGGCACAAAGGACAGATGTACATGAGATTCAGGTTTTACAAAATTTAAAACAAGAACACAAGTCACAAACAGTTACACATGCATGCCATCTCACACTTTTAAGTCAGGAGACGACAGCTGAAAATAGAGGTTTGTAAAAATAAAAAGATTTAACTGATTTTCTTAAAATGTAAACCTAAGGTACAATTACAGAAGACGATGATAAAGTATTTTTTAAGTTTATCAGTGATAGGGGGCTAAAACTTAAAATAATTTTGCCAAATAGCATCAGTGTAACATTCTGATTTCAAAACACACATAATCATACAATTCATGAAGTTCTAAACCAAAGGGCCTTCAATATTTCTCATAAAAGAAAATTAACTTCCATTAAAAAAACTGTAACGAAAGAAAAATGTTTTGTGGTAAACGACACGAACTGACCTCGAAGAAAATACTGACTAGCAATAAAGTGAATTTTGTGTTACTGACAGAAGATAAGTTAACATATAGGAGTTCTGGACAAGGTTGGCTTTTGTTAATGGAGCCGACCTGGAGCGATTGATCCCAGTTATCAGATCTACATCTGTTGATGTAAGTTAAGGGGAGGGCCACAAACAATGACACTACATAATGTGCAAGTCTAAAACTATACTTGCAATGTTTGTTCATAAATATTGCATAACTGATGTAAACAAGAAAACAAAGAAAATGGAATGATAGAGCAGACGCACACCAACGCCAACATGCCATAGGTCACAGCCAAGGTCAAGGTCACATCTATGATAATACATTGCTATACTTCATCAAATTGTCAAAAGACTGATGTCTTCATCTGGGCAAAATCCAAATAAAATTATTTCTTGCTTAATGCACTGCATCAGTTTTCAGAAGGGTTTAAAGAAATATCAATAGCCCCTTCCCAAAAGAAATTAATATATCCTGACCACATGAATGTGTAGTCGACCCAGCTGTGACAGATAACATACACACATTGTTTTGTCTTTGAATATAAGAGTTGAATAAAAATTCCAAGAGTTTTTTTTCAGCTTTCCTTTTCTTTAAAGCTCAATGAAATACCCTTTACCAAAGGTTGATCAATAAATTCAAATACAGAACTGAAGACAAATCTCTACGAACAGTCAAAGAATGATTACTGGACATTTGTATCTGTATTTATTCAAAGTCAAAATAATGTGTGATTACTTGTGAATGCTGGGATGGGCAAATACTGTAGCTGAACCACAACAACAACACCACGATCATGTGACTGACTGTATATGTAGATATATATCCCAGGTACAAATACAGACATGCAGGCTACCACTGTGCAGTGGAACTACGTGATTTATACACAACACCAAGAATGAATCACAATTAATACCCCTGAAAATGAACATCCACTTCATACCTGTACATAGTACATGGATGTCAAATTTTAAAAACTATACTGGATTAAATTACATTCCCAAAAGTCTTTCAATAAAATGTTAACTGGCTGATATTCAACTGTGAACAAAAAATGAAACATTGTGCAATTACAATTTACTGACACCAACCCCTCCAATGATGAAAAAAATGAGAAAATTAATAATGTTAGTATTTTTTTTCAATATATTTAAACTATTTAAATAACAATAATAAACGATTATGAACAATAACTTGAAAAGATGCTGGTGCTGTTCTTGGTGTTGTGTATTCTACAATGAACATGTTGATGAACTAAGATCATTCAACATGAAACAAAACTTTCTCATATTCAAGTACAATGATGATCACAAAATATATTCACAATATTAAATTATTTCACGTATAATATTCTATTATAAAACTACAATTTAAAAATTCAAACCATGAATTCACAATCTAAAGTTACTATCACCTGTTCAAATTTACCATTTTAACAAGTATGATATGCAATTAATCATAATTTTTGCTTTGTTTATGAATCACGAATTAATCGTGTAGATTAACGTCTCATAAATTACATAAATCCACTAATACTGTTGACATGTGCACAACGATCATGGTAACCACGGTAACAACATTTCTACATTCTGCCATTTCATGTAAGAAACACGGCTGTGAAACGATTGTCAAAACAAATAGTAACATTGTGATACTGGAGACATATGTACAAATATATATAGACTGCTTTTATGTACAACGGGCAAAGTGAAGGCAAAACTGGCCACCTAAAGAACCTCTCTTCAGTAAAAAAGCGCCTACCACCCACCTGTTGGAGCCATGTCTGAAATGTATATTTCAATCAAGCTGTTTCACAGATTCCAGTACCAATACACATATTCCTGAGAGCCCCTTCACAATCTGTCCTTCACAGATCTGACCCTCACCTCAATATATTATCCACTGAGAAACCGTACATGTCTAGCAATGCTAATAACCATAAAAGCACCTGAAATATATAGCATTTCCTGAAAACACCATAACTTAAGTAAGCATGTTTTTACAAACGTTTATTAAAAACAATGTACATATCTAATGATAGAAACAAAACTATCATACCAAAGACAATTGTTTTACAAATCTGAGTATTTATTTTTTGCTGACAACATGATTTGATGATTTGATTTCAACAACCATATCAATCTTGAAGACATGTCTCCCGTTTCCAAACCTTGTATAGATGCACCGTCTTCATTCAGGATTCACATTTATCCATACCACAAGTGTTTTCCCATCATTTCATCTTGGCACTGATGAAAATGATGTGATTAATTTTTTCAACAATTTCAAACTTCTGCATGTAATGGAAACTATGGTAACCTGCAGCCTGGCCATCCTGTTCCATGTATGATCATGGAGGAACAACAGGTTGTTTACTGAAATGTACATGACTTTAATCAGATTTGTGAGCCGTAAACACTGTCTCTACCCAGAACAAATTCAGTACTTTCAGATACAGAATAAGTTCTATAAACGGTGTCAATACTCTGTAAGGACACTGTAATTAATCATAAATAATCTTTTCAAATTTTGTTCACATTTATAAAATATCATAAAATTTTGCTGATACAATTACATGCTCTTCAGGGACTTATACTTTGGGATAGTAAACACGGTGTCATTGAGAATCAGGCTTGGGTCTCCAAAACATAATGCTATATTTGAGGAGGTTCCACATTTAAAAATGTGACATTTCACACTTTCTAACTAAAAAGAAACACTATTGTTTTTTGCATATAGTGTTTTGGGGAAAGGG
Source organism: Haliotis asinina (assembly GCF_037392515.1). NCBI lineage: Eukaryota > Metazoa > Mollusca > Gastropoda > Lepetellida > Haliotidae > Haliotis > Haliotis asinina. Next base: position 84,724,634 of record NC_090281.1, read on the forward strand.
TCATGAAAACAAACGTTCAACTTAAGAATGAACTCTCTGTAATAGATGACCAGTCCCTCAATATCAGGCAAAATTATCAGAATTCCTTCCGTCAACGACAACATTAGACTTGAAGACAGAATCTGACTTAGCTGGTTCAGAATCAACTGAAAATATGAAAATGCTGAAACCCAATATGGCACAGATCTACACATTTATGGCCTTGAAATGACAATACTCTAACACATTTGCATTGACTTGCAAACCTGTCTCTAAAAATCCAACAGAGTATAAAAATGAGTATCTTTGGCTACACTGAAACATCAAAACAACACTGTAAAACAAGGACAACAAAGCGCTCTAACACCATCCTCGCATATGACATACTTAGCACCTATCTGATCTCATCTACAATGAGAACTTTGGATTGATGACAAATGAAAGATGAACAATTTGAATGCTTTCTCATAAACAAGAATCTGATTGTTTGGCCTCTGGGAATAAAATATACCAATACCTTTGATCTCTAAGAGGAGGATTTGAAGGAAGAGAGCAACCATCAGATTTGCACTAATTTGGCAGACAATATTACACATGCCAGTTTAATCTGGAAGACCTTATCTTGGAGACATTTTGAAACAATTACACCTCAACATTGTGCATACAACCTGTATCTACACAAAAATGGACAAATCTTTAGCACAGATGGGATGTTTTCTGCATTTTACAAGTATAACATTTAAAGATATCAATTAATCTACAAACATGAATGTCAAGCACTCCTACGGGGAAACAGTCTTGCATTTTTCTATTTGTTTCATAACTGATAATTCCGAATGCCCTCAAAACCACATATCAGTACCTAGAAATCTAAAAGATCCATTTCAATAAATATATCCCTGGAAAGGTTATGATACACAGCTTATGATCCACGACAAAATCGACCTATCTAAAGGGATTCTGGGTACATTCTTTACAGACAAATCAACCCATAACCTCAAAATGGGTGATGCAAAAAGATGGACTGTATATTAACTTATTAGTTCCTCTAACAAATGGCTTACAGAACTACAAAATGTGTTAAAAAACAACCAAAATACATTTAAAATACCGTAACTTTGTGGATAAATTACACTAAAAACAAATAAGGATAAATTTCTGTTTCTCCCATCTTTATCTTTTCTGGTACCTAATTAACATTTAGAAAAAAAAATATATATTTCAAGATGGACTTCATATTTGACCCTTGTCCTTCAGATGTTGGTTTAATTTAAAATCATCGAAACCATCAGCTTAAAGGTCTGCATAACATCACCCAATGTTTCTTCAGGAACAATCATGACCTACTAGTGCCAGATTTGATCAAAGCAAGAAACTGGTTCCAAGCCTGTCAACCTTATAACACATGCAGGATCAGTATTGCTTTACCCTGATCATATCAATACAGTAAATCAATATCATTGGTGCTTATACATGATTGACAGTTTCTATGGCAGACAGGCAACTAATGTGGATGGCATGTAATCTAACTGGTGTATCAACATGATTGACAGTTTTCATGGCAACATATGGAAACAATTTATGAAGTCAGTGATGGGGATTGCTACAACTAAGTGATTTACAGTGTCTACATAACAACTGGCAGTGAATGTTATTGATGATAGGGCACAGCCTCATTGGTGCATATAAATGATTGACAGTTTCTATGGCAACATATGGTAGGCAGTGTATGATGTGGATACCGGGGATTTGTGCTACTATCTTATTTACAGTTTCTATGACAACAATAAGCAGTGTATGATTTGGATGGTATGGTGTAATAACGACAAAATACAGTATGATGTTACAAAAACAACTGTAGACATAAACATCAACCATTAAACAAGGGTTGTATTCAGATACTATTGTTTTCTATTCCAGACAGACATTTGCTTCCAGTTGTATACAAGACATTTTGTAAACGTAACATGTTTGTGAACCTTGATAGATGTCACATGTGTCATACCCCTAATATATTGTAAAATTCACTTGTATTGCTCCCTTGTATTGAATAACACACATGGTCTCAAACCCCTTGCACTGTATTGCATACTTGTATTGCATCCTTTGTGCTGTAACATCTTGTATTGTAACCCTTTCGTTAAATAGCACTTGCATCTCAACCCTTGTATTTCATCATATTCCTTGTGTTGCAAAACTTCCTGTGGTACAACACATTCCAAACTTGTGTATACACCAACTTGCCATGCTGCTTGTATTGAATACCATTTGTATCTCTTCCCCTGTATAGTATCTCACACTGTATCAGTCCTGTTGTATTACACAGCACCGTGTATCACACTCCTTTCACTGTACATCTGTACAGCAACCATTCATTATCTCCTGGTTAACCCTTGTGCATAGCAGTTAACCCTTGTCCAGTTCACAAGCACCAGTGTATTATGAGTCACAGGTGTTCAACTCTGCATGCACTACATCTAAAGACATGGTTCTTCCTTGTAAATATATATTTATATGTACATGAGCCTATTTGACCAGAGCACATGAATAGCTTAGGCTATCCATTACACAATATATTATGCTTGTGACTTAAATCTTGAGCATATCACTATGCCATTTGTTTCTAATATATTCAGAAGCTCTTTCTGACTATGAAAGATTTCTTCATCACCATGCGCATACAGTATCTCGTTTCCATGACAACTTGTTAATCTGTTTCCAGTCTTCACTTATTTCTACTTGGGACTTGCAACCAAAACTATGGTCCACATGTATCAATATGGACATATCAATGTCCATTTATATCAATATCAACATGCCAAGTTCCATATGTATTAATATCAACACCTTACAGTCAGTTATATTAATATCAACATGCCACGGTACACAAGCATCAATATCCACATACCATGGTTGTATGAATCAACATATCATTTTCTATATGTATCAATATCAACATGTTATCCTCCAGAAGTTTCATTCACACAAAGCTGTGAAGCTTATCATAACACTTTTGTCTCTCCCTGATTGTCTCACTCTCACAGAGTTATCTCCCTTCAAAAATAGTCTCTCTTTACAGTTTGTCTTCTATCTCTTGACATCCGGTTGGCTCTCAGTGCCTGCATGCATCCTCCATGACTGCAGTGTAATCTGGTGGAGGCACATCACGATAGTCCGAGTCAAACCCACTTGAACTACATGTACACACAGACTCGTTGCTGCAGTTTTCCTTGTGAGGGTAGTTGGTCACCTGGCTTGGTATTGGCTTTGGCTTTGCCATTGGGTACACCAGGGGCTCACTGTCCAGGGCCTTTGGCACAAGGTAGCCATTGTTTTCAACCGGTGAAGACCCTGGTGCATAGCTGCTGGAGTGACCACTGTCGCTGTCCTCAGGGTTGTGGACGTCGGCTTGTGTGTGGAACTGAACTGGGGACTCGGATCTTGCTTTACCGTTCTCCTTGCACGTGTCTCCATGAGGCCGATGAAGGGGAGTCAGCTCATATTCTTCTGACTTCTCTTTCCGCCACATCTTCTGATTCATGTAGCGATTGGTTTCATTATCCTCGTGGTCAGAAAGACTTGTGGACTCTGGTTCCGCTAGACTTGGACACATTGGAGTGTAGTCAGGTGACCCGTTCATCTTTAAATACCCATCAGCGGTGGCGCCACCTGCAGCACCTGCTCCAGTTGTTGCTCCAGTCTCGTCGATCATTTTCACATAAGTTGTATTAAGGTCTAGGTAGTACTGGAAGGACAACAGGCTATGGTTTAGTGAAAACTGTGCAAAAAACTCCCACACAACTCATAAATTTATCATTGAATAAGTAATGAAATTATTTCATAGGATTTTAATGTTCATGACAGCTTAAACGGAAAGCATATTTTCTTATATTCAGTGTACATACTCTAAGTTATCACATTCTGACCTATTTTTGAATTAGTATCAAAATAAAACAAATAATTTATGAAGTCTCTCAAAAGTAAGTAAATTTTTGAATCACCTCTTGGTATATGCTATATGGAATCCTATGGGGTAAATAATGTATAGAATCCTCATATTTAATCCCGAAAAGGCTGATAAACTGTTTTATCACCATTGGGTAAATACCACATGGAATTCCATGTTGTAAATAACACACAGAAGTCCCTGGGGATAAATAATCTATGGAGTACCTAACAGGTTGATACACTGTTTAATCACCACTGGATAAACAAGATATGAAATCCCATAGGGTAAACAATGCATAGAATCCCCATGCAATAAATAATCCATGGAATCCTCCCAGGGTAAATAATCCATGAATTTAAAGCAGACCTCTTCTTTTCCTCACCTGTTTAACATTAGCTTCTAGGAAATCTCCCATTGACGATACAAGGCTTGAGAAAGATGGCCGCATGTTGGGGTCATCATGCCAGCATAATTCCATAATCTTGAATCTGGATAACATTTGGACAACCATTGTCACCATTATCAGAACTACAGTACACCCTGTTCATACTACTCTTGCATATCATAACGAGTGAGAGTGAGTGAGAGATTGAGTGAGAGAGTGAGTGAGAGAGAGAGTTTAGTTTTTCAGCAATATTCCAGCTATATGTTGGCGCTCAGTAAATAATCGAGTCTGGACCAGACAATCCTGTGATCAACAGCATAAAGGTCAATCTACAATGACATGTGTCAAAGTCAGAGAGTCTGACCATCTGATCCTCTTAGTTGCCTTTTATGACAAGCATGGGTTACTGACAATCAATTCACAGTCTTCATGGGTCAGTCTTGTCAGAATATAACTTTACAGTAGATGGTTTCCTGATTCATTGAGATCCTCATACATATTTGTGAATAAGACACAATAGCAAATATTATAATTGTTGCTTCACATCCTTTTTGACAGAGCTTGCCATACCTCTGCAATATCAGTCTCTAGTGAAAGAGAGTAGAGTCTTTAGAGTATGGTTTATGCTGTCATTGGAATATTCCAAGAAATATCATGGCAGGTGACACCACAAATAGTTTGATGCTTATTGCCTGGGTCTTCAACAGGAAGTGAGGACATCTTAATCACTGAGCTACCCCACTGCCCAAGACTGACTGATGAGTGATGACTGAAGCACATCATCAGGGATTTGTGACACTTACAACTCATCGGATGCATATTTAGGTTTCTCCATACGATAGCCAGACTTGAGCAGTCCTATGAACTTCTCATTGATCTCCACACCAGGGTAGGGGTTCCCTCCTGGAAACAACATACATCATGTTACAAGCTATCCAACTCTTTATTATCACATGGCTAGCTGTCTTTTATTACATGACTACACTAACTCACCATTATTATATTATGACCAAACATATTAAGTCTTACCTAATGAAAACAGCTCCCATATAAAGACTCCATATGACCATCTGAAATGAATGAGAATGGCATCAATAAACAACTCATGTACACATATGCCATCAAATTCTCTATATTCTTATTCTTGAATATTTTCACAATTGTTCACTCCACAATATATTTAGATCTCATTTATGTCTAATTTATACAAATGTTTTTTATATTACAAAAAAACGAACTACATAATAGTGCACCATAATAGAAAGCATTTACTATTCTGATATAAATAAGGTATATTTCTTATATTAACAGAACAAGGTATCACATCTAATAGTAATACAAACATAATAACAAGTACAATATGTATATATCCAGATGATAGCAATACTGCAGCTACATCATGGCATTTTAAATATATAATTTAATACATTATTGTAAATATTTTAAGGAATTTATCAAATTTTAGCACAATGGTAGCTAAATTAAGGTAACAGCAAGATATGCATTATGCCACGGAAGGGGTCATCAAAACCAGGCATTCCACTGGATGTATACAAAGCCAAGCAGTCTCAGTAACCACGGGGCTCCTGACTGTATCACTAATCAGAAGTCCGTTCCAGACACTGTGTATCAGTAACTGATGGATATAGAGGATCTGACACCTAGTCTTTAGTGTTCAGATAAACTAATGTCCACTCACACATCACTCTTAGTGGTGTAGATCCTGTGTGTGAAGGACTCCAGAGCCATCCACTTGACTGGAACTGGTCCCTGCAAACCCAAACACTCGGACAATGAGATACAAACAGTGGAGCAAAGCAGTCACTGTCAGGAGCTGAAAAGTCTACAGTAATATTCATTCACTGAAACATATCAGCATTATCAGGAAACAATTCACTTTATCGCTGCAAGACCGAACAAGAATCAGTATCCAGGATATCCAGGATAAACACAAATAAGAACCCCTTGCCCAAGTCCACTGAAAAAAGACAAGCAAGCATGGTCATGTCCTGATAATTAATCAATTAATCTTGGCATCATGTCAAGACATATGCTCATGTGATCACAATGGTCAAAAATCTCACAGGACAGAGAGTATTAATCGGGAACAACTGACTATCAGGACAACTCAGGGATTCAAACCCATGAATAAGGCATGGCTAAGGGATGAAACCCTTGACAGTAAAACATCTTCAATTCGGATGACTCTCTCAAGCCCACTGTACAGAGTGGTTTGTTGTATCTTTGTTGTTTGAAAACACACTCAACAATATTCCAGCTAAATGACATCAGTCTGTAAATAATAGAATCTGGATCAGACAATCCAGTGATGTATAGTGTAAAGATCATCCTCCACTATGCTACTCACATCCCCCTTCTTCTTGTATTCTGCATCTTTGTAACAATCCTTGGCCAGACCGAAGTCGCAAATCTTGACCACATTGTCCTCGCCAAGTAGCACATTTCGCGCTGCCAGATCCCGGTGGATATACTGAAACGCACCAGAGCAAGTGTATACTTACCATCTACACTACAGGTTTGATAAAAAGCAGTCATCACCTTCATAAAGAGAACACTTCCTAATGTTTCAATCTTCTTATGAAAAAACATAAATCTTCAGTGAACAAATGGTAATTGGTTGTCAAAGACATGCCACGATGAGCATTTATCATAAATAACACTAAATATTTCAGCGAATGTTACATTTGGGAGTATACAATCTTAGAAAAATACAAGTTCCAGGACTACCTGAGTTGAGTCCCATTCAGACTCCAAAAACTGCCAACACACAAAAGCAGCAATTGAGCCTATTCAGCCACCAAGATCTTTAAGGTGGAAGCTTCTCAAAGACTTGGAGCTAGAACTTGTACTTCACTTACAAAGTATCCTCACAAATTGATACAAAGAAGCAATGACATCAAGAGGGGATATATAACCAGAGAAGCATCTATTTTTCTAACCTTCTTCGATGCCAGGTATTCCATGCCTCGTGCTACTTGGAATGCCCAGCAAATCAGATTCTTTGTTGTGAGTGCTGGCCCAATTAGATCAGCACTATTTTCTGGGAGAGCAGCCTTGTTGACATAATATGGTTTGGGCTTCTCATTCTGAGCCTGACGTTTCTTCTCCAGTGCAGGGTCGGTGTACTCCTCCATTGTGTCTTTGAAGGAAGACTTGTTCTTGATGAGGTAGTTGCGCAGGTTTCCAAACAGGCAGTACTCCACAAGAACATAAAGCTCACCTGTCAACAGTTTCTCAGTGTTACAGGCTGCCATTTTGTATGGATGTATTACCCAAAGTGTAGAATGATTGTGAAACAAATTTCTGACAAGTGTACATGACATTTTATATACCAATATTCTCAAAGCTGATTGGTCAGTTTAAGCTCTATATAAGCTCACAGTGCTTCATTATCAATGCTACAAATTTATTACATTACATTGTCTAAGCAATAATCTGCCATCAGTGCTGTTTTCACATTGGGTTGCAATTTCACATCTGTTGATTTTAATGTCAATGAGTAATGTATTCAATAACCTACTCACACTAGAACTACAGGTTATTTGCCGCCAGTTGATAAATGTTGTAAATCACTACACAAAAGGCTCATAATTACTTTGGACAGACAATCCTTTATTCTTCACAGTTCAGAAATAATTTTCTGAATGTTTTATTTGATTCATGCACACTATGTTTTCAGACTGTTTTCAGACTAGCAATGTCATAAATAATTTATTTAGGACAGCAGTATGGTGTACTTACCAAAGCGAATATTCTTGGTGACAGCTCCAAGAAGGTTGACAATATTAAGATGCTGACCGATATGAATTAGAATTTTCAGCTCTGACAGCAGTGCCATCATTTGTTCCCGATCAGTGCAGTCTGAAAGAGCATCATCAATTGTTTACTTGATGTTTAATGCCACACTCAGCAACTTTCCAACACTTGCCAATATCATGTCAATGATATGATCACTGATCTACACAGCAGGATAAGATGTGTCAGAGAATATCAAAACTCAATCGTGCTAAGTTTGTATGACACAGAAGTACCAAATTATACAGACATACTTTAAGGATAACAACTTCTTTTTTACAAGACCGAGATGTTTCAGTTCAGATTCTTGTAACATTCTGAAACAGGTCAACGGTATAAGAATCTGCATAGAAATGTCGTAACTCTCATGCTAAAGTTGTTATACATAAAGTTTGTCTTCATTGTATTTCCAAGCTTCCAAAATGCCACTGAAAGAAATACCAAATTACATCAACATCAATATTTAAGAAACTTATGAAAGAAGCACTGATACAAATAACAATGACTGTTACATATACAAAGCTTTGGTGTGGTTTAGCTTAACAAACTGAAGATCCATGCTTATTACATTCCAGTGGGAGTTTCAACTGCCTCCAAACAAGATCTTACCTTTGACCATCTTCACAGCCACAATAGACACATCTTCACAATCCATGATGCCAATGGCTTCTGCCTTCATCACCCGACCAAAAGCTCCCTGGCCGAGGATCATACCTGTGTTGACATGAGTATGTGAGGGAGTTGAATTTACATACATTATTTCTGTTATATTAAGTCATGTTAGTGAAATGTCAATACTGTTGCAGGACTAACATATATTGATGAGACACATAATCATGGGATTTGTGTTGACAAACCTCAGATCATAATCACAGCAAATCTTGGATCAGCGAAACAAATCACTAATTCCTGTCATTTCAAAAGATGCAATTCATGCTGGAACTGGCTACTCGTTCAACAATTTGTAAATTCTTTACATGGATGTTTCCAAGATTCCTTGGCATGTAATTTGAGAAAAAATATTTTGCTCAAATTTGATCAGTGGTATGTAACTCTCACAGACATTACAGAATTTGCAATTTTTAACTCGATAGATGGAATCTCGACTAAAATTTGCTACAGAGTACTGGCCTCTGAACAAGTCTAAATTAATCCCAATATGATTGTTGTCATACCATACATAACACAGGACTTGATGTTAACCCTGGGTCACAGTGGTTTGTTGATAGTCCATTGTTCAAAACATGTTCGAGTGTCCATAGTATTGATTTGAAAAATAATATATCTTACTTGAGAAAGTTTTAATTCTGAAGGTTTTGCTATATATGGTAGGGGTGACTGTACGGTTAATCACTTATATCACAGTCTTTTTGTTCAAGGTTTGGGAAATCGAACTAAACAATTGTAGGAACATGCAAGCAACATCATGGAAGCAGACATCAAAAATGGGCTTCACACACTGTATCCATGTAGGCAATTGAACCACTAGCCTACCTCACCTCCCCCGGAGAGTGAGTTCAGTTTTACGCCGCACTCAGCAATATTCCAGCCATATGGCAGCCGTCTGTAAATTAATCGAGTCTGGACCAGACAATCCAGTGACCAACAACATGAGCATTGATCTGCGCAACTGGGATCCGACGACATGTGTCAATCAAGTCAGCGAGCCTGACCACTTGATCCCGTTAATCACAAGCATAGTCGTCTTTTATGGCAAACATGGTATGTTGAAGGCCTATTCTACCCCGGGACCTTCACGGGTTCCGCCTCTGGAGAAGGAGGAAAGGGTATGGTTGTACCAATACCATAACAATGTAACCATGTGATGAATCAAATTCTTTGCATCACAATGTTTGCTCCAACCATGACACTACAATTCTGTCTTGAACACAAACTGATATCACAGAATGACAACCAACATACCAAGACGAAGTCTGTCTTTTGGAAATTCCCACTTGGGGTCATACGGGAGACAGGCCGTCTGCTCATCTATGGGCAGGTCCGGGTTGTAGTCTCCCTTTGGCTGCATCAGGCATTGCTCCAACTCTTTGTGCTACAAACAGAACATGTGTTGTATACTGACAAATATTTACCAACAACCTAACTGAGCAGTGTTATTTTTACAAACATTTATCACTGATCTAACAGAGCAATGCTGTATATTGACAATATACACAACTATCAGAGTAATGTTGTATGCTGGCAAATATTTACCAATGATCTAACATAGCCATGTTGTATATTATTAAATATTCACCATGTGATATACTGACAAATATTTCAAACATGGCATGCCACAAAAAGATGACAACAAAACAGCATTTTAGGGAAAAAAATTGAACAAATATAGACAAGAGCATTATTTTGTATCATCACACTTATGGTGTGCCAACTGATATAAAGGATACCTCTCCCTAAATTAATACTTACATATCCCGCCTTCATGCTCTTGACCTTGATGATAACAATAATAAGGATGATGACGACGATCACAGCAACACCAACAACAATTCCAATATGCATTCCAGTAAAACCAGACAATACTTTCTCTGAAAAAAAAAAAATAATCATATGCTCACTGGTAAGTGAACGACAGCAGTGTATTGAATAAAATTAATTATTTGTAAAGTGTTCAAACTGAAATGGAACTGATTTCTATCAAACAATATCGATATAGTTATATGACAACTGATCCTTGGTTGCATGACACTAAGGGTTTAATAGATGGTACTTGGTGTTGCCTTTCATGGTACTCAATGGAGTACTCCCGATTGGGAACTCCCGGAGATAAAAAAGGATCTTTGGTTCAGATTTACCACTAAAATACTGACTTAAGCCTGGACTGGAACAAGTAGCCACATAAGCAACCACATTAACACAAAGGTGAAACAATCTTGAACTTTAAACCCCATTTCACCCTTTTTCTACATCATACATTTGTCACCAGTAACTTACGTCCAACAAGCAAGGAGATATTGGAACTCTGTACTTTCCCACCATAGTTTTCTCCTTCGCAGTAGTAATACCCGGCATGGATCTTGGTTGCCTCATCGATTGTCAGCCGTGAGCTACAACACAAACACAAGAATGTAACACAACCCTGAAACAGTCATCATTGCTTGCACAGCTTAAGGGAACCAAAATACAGCACTGTAAACAAACAACTACACATCTACGCTAATTATAGCCATAGTAACAAGGAACTGTCCAGCACAGGTAACCAATACTGAATGGTGTCCATATATATCATAATAATTTATTCTAATATTTTCAGTCATTCATTTAGTCTACACACTGCTTCTGCATAAGGAACTACACAGTATATTGCCTAACGAAATGACAGAGTGTCTAGCAAAACAACATTTCCTGGAAAAAAAGAGATAGTTTATGACCTACTTCATGAAGGATGTAAAGGTGATGTTGAGGGTGTTGTTGGCCTTCAGCTTGACACCGTCCTTGTACCAGGAGACATGGGGGTTAGGGAATCCATCGAAGGCACAGTCAAGGAAGAAGGACGACAACTGTTTAATGTTGTACTCCCCCGATGTATGATCAAGCAGGACAGGGGGCTTGATGGCTGAATCACACAAACAGACATAGAGGTGGATCATGTGAACACATAAAACTACATTCGAGACATCACACAAACATCACCAGTGAGATCACACCAACATCAGTGAGATCACAAAAACACCAGTGGAATCACAGAAATATCAGTAAGATCATCAGTGTGATCACACAAGCACCAGTGTGATTGCATAAACATCAGTGAGATCACACAAACATCAGTGAGATCACACAAACACCAATGAGATCACACAAACATCAGTGGGATCACACAAACATCAGTAAGATCGCACAAACACCAGTGAGATCACACAAACATCAGTGAGATCGCACAAACATCAGTGGAATTACACAAACATCTGTGAGACCACTCAAACAACAGTGAGATCACACAAACATCAGTGAGATCGCACAAATATCAGTGGAATCACACAAATATCAGTAAGATCATCAGTGTGATCACACAAGCACCAGTGTGATTGCATAAACATCAGTGAGATCACACAAACATCAGTGGGATGACACAAACATCAGTAAGATCGCATAAACACCAGTGGAATTGCACAAACACCAGTGAGATCACACAAACATCAATGAGATCACACAAACATCAGTGAGATCGCACAAACATCAGTGGGATTGAACAAACATCTGTGAGACCACTCAAACAACAGTGAGGTCTCACAAACATCAGTGGGAACACACAAACACCTGTGGAATCACACAAACACCAGTGAGATCACACATTAAGGAGATCACACTAACACTTGTGAGATTGCACAAACATCAGTGAGACCACACTAACGTCAGTGAGACCAGACAAACACCACCAGTGAGATCAAAATCACTAATGTATCGTAAAACAATGGACAAATTCATAACAAGAAAACAGTCCATACAATCATCAAACTGTGACTGACCATGTCAGCCTCATACAGACTACATACACAGACTTTCCATGTTCAAAGAAGATACTCACGAGAGAGAGTCAGATCATAAATGTCTGCTGTAACACCCAGAGTGAAGTTGGTCCCATTGCAGAAGTAGAGCCCTTCATCCTCTGGCAGAAGTGAGTGGAACAATATCGTCCTCACATAGGAGTACTCCGTTCTGAAACAATGTCAAGGTTATCACTCAGACTAAATATATACTTTCCATCGGTGTCAGAAAGCTTTCATTTCTCACTTCAAGGTGTTTCTACTAACAGTATTGACATACACAAAATCAAAAGAAACCCAACTGGGGCTTTCTGTAAAATTCTTAAACAGAAGACATAAATATGAATGCACATTTTTATTAGATTTCATTTTTTGGAAACTTGTGTTTCTTTTGCGATTCAGTATACTTATGCTCAAGTTTCAGAGCTCATCAAGTAAAAGCAGATTCTGAGAATATTGCAACTTTGTTGCAACAACTATTACAGGGCATAAAGAAAAACCAATAACAGTGAGCTAGTGAATCCCTTCAATTTCAACACAACAGTCTTTCAGGGGGTAACCCAGTGGGTAACGTGGTGGCTCGTCATGCCAAAAACCTGGGTTTTGATTTCCCATATGGATATGATGCGTGAAGTCCATTTCTGGTGTCCCTGTAGTGATACTGCTGGGATATTACTAAAGCAGTGTAAAACTCACTCAGTCACTATTCTTAAAGGGGTGCAACTGCAGCAAATAGCACTCAAAAAGATGTTTATCATGATCTTGTGAAAACAAGAACAAAACTTGTCATACATCTAAGGATGTGATAAATGTTGTTGAGTGACTGGCTGCATACCTTGATTCAAATATCTGTACCCTTGGGCTCTCTGTGGTCACAGCTGCATCTGTTGTAGAAGTATTTAATGCAACAGTTGTGTTCAGCAGAGTTGTGTCTGTTGTGTTATCCGCCAAGGAGCTGCTGTTATACAATGCCAAAGCTGATGGTGTCCAAGGAAAGCTTATTTTCTTGTAGTTCCAGATACTGGCTATGCATTCAAGTTTCAGATTGTCTCCCTTGACGACTTTGTCTTTGCTTGAGGTAATCTTGATGCCAGTTTTGCTGGGAAGTTGGTCTGAGGATTTACCAACATACATAATTAAAATAAGTTCTCAGAAAATTGCCCACATGGAGGTAAAGATGTAGCTAAAACCAGTCATGCTTTTCTGAGAGTAAGTAAAACCTATAAGACCAAATACTGCTTCACTAATACTCCCTTCAGATCGATGATCTTCTCCATGTCAACTTTCAAAGATTTGTGACAACAATTTCAGATACAGCAACTCTCTTTAAATCCTATCAAACTGTCATAAATTCAAAGGTGATTACTTCATAACACACATGAGAAAAAACATCAAAACCCACCAGTAACAATGAACTTGAAATCCTTGTGTTCTCCGCCAATGGCATTTTTGGCATCACAACGATAGATTCCCGTTGTGTTTGCTACCACAGGTAAGGTGCTGTACATGGACAAGTTTTTCCGCTGTATGAGTGTCCAGTTGCTTTCATCCACTACACAAGAAGTGTTGTTGCAGTCTTGATAGTACCAGGTGATGTTTCCTGTTGGGTAACCGCAGGTCTGACACACTAGGCTGTACTTCTTGCCCACTGTGAAGAACTTGTAGTCAGAACTAGCAGAGAGGGTCGCTGTGAGCGGTCCTGGAAACATCAGAGTAAGAGAGTGAGTTTAGATTCACGCTGCACTCAGCACTATTCCAGCTATATGGTGGCAGACTGTAAATAATCAAGTCTGGACCAGAAAATCCAGTCACCAACATCATGAGCATCAATCTTCGCAATTAGGATCCAATGATATGTGTCAACAAAGTCAGCAAGCCTGAGCGCCTGATTCTGTTAGTCGCCTCTTACGAAACATCAGAAGGATTAACTGATCAAGAAGTTGGCATTTGTTTAAATGTTTGGTTGTCAATTAGGTTGATTGATTGATTGATTGATTGATTGATTGATTGTAACACATCATTCATATTTGGACAGTCTGTACATAATTAAGTCTGGACCAGACAATCCTGTGATCAACAGCATGCACATTGATCTATACAACTGGGATATGATGACATGTGTCAACCATCTGATAAGAATTGGTTACTGAAAACCAGTGCAACCACGGATCTTCAAAGGTCAGTATATCAGTGCAAGCAAAAAGATTTGACAAAGTTCTTATTTCTAAAGTTACATAAAATCTTATGTCTGATGGTGGGTGCCTGCATATACATGTGCATACGTGAGTGCATGTGTGAGAGGTCAACAGAATATAATCCAGTTCTAACATGATGAATAAACAATGTCTTTTAGAGATTGGTCAATGGAACAGATTTTAAAGATTACACTTTCCCAGATTACTGCAAATATAGTAAGGTGCTGGGAGCTAAGATCAATACATGATTGACCCCATGCCCTCAGGGTGATATATCAAGTTGCCACACACAAGGTCTGTGATTTAGTCCACTGAACTGAGGCCATTTTCGGAATTCACAATAAAAGTGTAATCCAAAATATAATATATGATGTAATCATAAAACCTTACAACTCTTACAACAAATGATTACTCCCATACAATCACTATTTGTAAAGCCAAGACCTTATTTCACACTACGACTGAACACTAGAATTGTCGTAACTCTACGAGGAAGCTGTCTAAACTGGCACTCACTAGGACTAAAGAAACAATCCAGTTTAAACAATGAGCCAGATTGTAGAGCTACTGATAAATGTAGAAGTCACAGATGGGACTGAGACTTTATGCCAGTGTTGACAACATGCCGGATTGGACAGATGCCGGTTTTGATAGCTTCCACTGTATATGGAATACAACAGTCAAAGTGCTATGATTCCTTTGTGAAATTCCTCCCAGACCCAGGATGAACTTACTCACCATATACTTTCAGAAGTACGCTAGCTGTGGCATTCATATCCACAGTGACTGCATGAAGGGTGTAGTTTCCATTATGAATGGACGAGGGAAAGAAGATCCGCAAGGCAGCTTCACTTTCCGTTTGACTTTAAGAAGAAATAAGCAGATTTATGAAAAAAAGTGTACAATCTCAGAGTTATTTTTCAACAACAACATCAAGTATTAACTATTTCACAGGAGTAGGGATAACAAATGTAAACATCTCAAGGTGGTGTGAGGTCCTGTGTATAGAGTCCAGGTCACAGATCAGCTGAAGTTCAACAATGCTGGTCACAGTCAGTCTTTGGGTAGGCGACCATATTTGGCTCCTGAGTTTCTAGGACTTCAGTCCTGCCACCCAACAAAGCACATGCAACACATGTGGTTTCACCCATGACAAGTGAGTTTGTTCATGAATAGCCTCTGTTTACCCAGTAGCAAATATGTACCCGATGGGATTACTCATGACTGTTAATCTTCTTGCAGCTTGGGTTATCTAGAGTAATGATGTGTTAGCACCATGAGGATGCAACAAGTGTGGAAACAGGCGCTTTATAAATGGCCATTATTTACTATAATTATCATTAGGATCAAACTATAAGAAATGGACTGTTTGTCTATAAGCACACCACTGATGATCTAAGAAAATCTTACTATGTCTTGATGTTGCTTTCATTGGTGATAAGGTGCCCATTGAAATACCAATACAAATCAGGTGTTGGGAAGGCATTCATGTCCATTCGGATCAAAGCCTGTTCGCTTCCAAGTGTCGTTTCAACCACATCTTTCTCTGGCATCAGATACACCTCAGATTTCTCTGTTGGAGAAGATGACAATGAAAGCCATATTTAAAACGTTACATGAGAGAGTATGTGAATACTTCACCAGTTGCAAAAGGATTTAATACAGATCGTTCAAAACCAAATGACATTCATTAAGTTATCCCCTACAGAGACATTATATCCAAACGGCTCTGTTTTCCTTTGAAGATTGAAGACTGCTGGTGTTTCTATGCCTTTGAAAGACTTTAGATTTGTTGCAGTGAAGATTGAAACAAATTTTCAGATACAACCAGACACCTCAGTCTTTTGAGGAATTTACATATATATTCTTTCCATTTGAGTTTCCATTTTCGACAGGATTGTACAGAGACCACTGAAACTAAACCTAGAACCATACCTAGACCAGGAGACAGCACTGCATGTCCACAAATTTAGGACAGCAGTTGCTATTTACAGAGAAGTGGTAGTGTAATGGTTAAAACATTTGCTTATCACACCAAAAACCTGTGTTCATTTCCTCATATGGGGACAATGTTTGAAGCCCATGTCTGGTGTTCCCAACCATGATATTGCTAGAACACTGTCAAAAGCTGAGTAAAAATAAAGTCTCTCCCTCTCTTTCTGGTTTCCCCCTCAAGGATATTGCTGTAATATTGCTAAAATAAGCACTCCCTCCCTCTCATGTTATTTACAGAAGTGATGGCGAAGCTGCAACATTTTGTGATGCAACACTTACCGTAGACATACAGTATTTTTGATACAGAGTTCGTTAGGCGATTGGCTGTCTGGGTTTGACAGGTGTACACGCCCTGGTCATCCGTATCGACATTATAAACCTTAATTTGTTTCGAGACTTCATCATACATGTAGTTGGCAGTCCTTATCTGCTCCTTGCGGGGCTTCATTATATAGTAGTTGGACTTCACCTACACAAATCAAATATTAAAATGATGACGCAATTTGGGGAAAAACTATTTGATTTTCAGGGATTGGTGGTGGAGGTGGACTGCTTTTCTAAAATGTAAATCACAATGCTGTTTGTCTGGAAATAGGAAAAAAACATATTTTTTTGCAGACAAGAGTCTAATGAGAAAGACAGACTATTTTTCATGACAGACCTTAAATACATTAGTGAAGCAATCCACTTGAATTTCCTTAGTTTATGTTTCACTGTTTGTTTGTTGCCTAAAGCTACAATCAGCAATATTTCATCTTTATGAAGTTGGTCTGTCACTCTTATAGTTTGAACCAGACAATCGAGTGACTGGCATCATGAGCATCAATATATGCAGTTGGGATGCAATGTCATGTATTAACCATGCCAGTAAGGCTGACCACCCTATCTTCCATCTTTTTACCAGAAACAAAAACTCACCCCTTTTGTATTAAACAACCATTTGATGAAAATCTGGTGTCCCCGATCCAGTTTCACTTTACAGGTGAGAGTGAAAGACTGCCCAACCCAAATCCGTGTGCTTGGCGGATCAATTTCAATGAAGGGATATGGAGTGGATGGGGCACCTGTCATTGAGAAACATCATGAGTTTAATTTGGTTGTGAACATTGATGATGATGAGTGAGTGAGTGAGTGAGTGAGTTTTAGTTTTACGTCGCACTCAGCAATATTCCACCTATATGGCGGCGGTCTGTAAATAATTGAGTCTGGACCAGACAATCCAGTGATCAACAACATGAGCATCGATCTGCGTACTTGGGAACCGATGACATGTGTCAACCAAGTCAGCTAGCCTGACCACCCGATCCCGTTAGTCGCTTCTTACGACAAGCTGAGTCGCTTGATGATGATGATGATGATGATGATGATGATGATGATGATGATGATGATGAAAGAATAATTTCAGTTTTTTTCAAAAATACATCAATAGTTTTTATCATGGCTCTGGAAAATGTCATAAATGTCATAAGTTGCATATTACCATAAGACAGACGTTAAACTTAATGTAATGAGGAGTTGTCTCCCCTTAAGCTACACACTTGGCAATTTCAACACACAACATACATCATGGAATCATCTAAAATACAATGGCATTACTATTGATATATATATATGACTGCCTCTGTATAGAGTGTTCAGCTAATGACAGTTGTTACATCATTGGGAAATCATATTACTTGAAGCACACTTACTGCTATAAAACAGGACAGCTTGAATGGAATCCGTGTAAAATTCAGTTTCAACTTCACAGGAGAACATGCCATTGAAGTAATAATTTGGGTAATGGAGAGTAAAGCCGACTTTTGGATCGTAAGTGACATCACTGCGACTGTCGACCACCTCGTTGACAGTCTGCTTGATGAGTGTGACGTTGAGTGACGGGTCTGTCACAAGGCAGGGAATGATGGCACTACGGTAGTGCTGTACCCGTACAGGAATCGGGAGGTTTAACCTCTGGTGTGGCACCAGTGCATGTTGTGGATCTGAAACAGTGTTATGGACTGATGACACATATGTTATCTGTCATTCTTGTTTGTCTCCAAAAGAAAGTAAATGAATTGGAATCTAAATCAAGTCTTGTTTGACTCCAGCCTGAAACTGGGCATCGTGCATCCTTGATATGTCCATGGTATACGTTCCAATGAATCTCCACTATACCCTGGATGCATTTATGATAATTTTATTACCTCCCTTTGCTGGCTCCACATTCTCACAGTAGCCAATCAGCTAAGCCGTTGTTACCACTGAGCGTGCCTGTGTCAACAAATATAGCTGTCGAAATTGCGACAGTTTGTTCACAGTGCAACTGTATGGGGGAAATTATACAAATAATGTTGTGGGTATTTATATAGCACTACATCCAGATACTAATACCACCTCATGCACTACAATAGTACAGGAGATAATAAAAGACAAACCAACAGGTCCAAAATGTTTAAAAAATATATGCAAGAACCCCTTCTACCTCTTTCGGAGTTTGTCTGCATGGTTTGTGCTGCCAAGTTTATTTGGTTAGATAATTTAAAAAGCAAAAGTAACTTGTTGATTGTTCAACTTTCCAGTGTAGACACCTCATTGGAGAAAAAGCCAGCCAAGGGAGGTTATAAATTCATTGAGCTGAGTCATAGATGTATCCAGGGTATAGTGGAGACTCATCGAAAGGGATGCCCTGGAGATACCAAGGATAGGCACTGTGATCAATTGGTCATCTATATTTTTTACACAAATATATCAGTGATAATGTAACTTCATTTCTGGAAAAATATTGGCCTAGGTGTTTTCGAAAACAGATCTAAAAAATTTCAGTGTCCATTAACATTTTAGTTTTGTAAAGTGATTCATCTATCACCAATATTGGGACCAACAAAAAGAAAAAGCCATAACACTTAGGTTTACACTATTAGTCTGAGTGTAATGTGAACATAACGATCAATCTAAAATTCTAAGAACATTTAAACACTTCTTATACTTCACAAAATACCTTTCATTCTTTCACTGTTCTTATACTGCCATGATCCCACATTAATCCCTGCCATTAAATTACCATATAAAGAGTTACTTCACTTTTCTTACAGATTTTCTCATTTAAAAAATGTTTCAATTTTATGTCCTTAACATATGTTCAATTAGAAAGAGATCACAGAGAAAACATGCTTGTAACACATGGGATTCCAGAGAAAAAGAAAATAGGGATCAAGGGGTAACAGCATTTGACCCGACACATGTGTTTCCTCATGTAATGGTGTTCATGCTATCAACCACTAGACGGTTCTTGGTGACTTACAGACTGCCATGACAATAAGGCTGTTCGATATAACCGGTTTACTGGTGTTTAAAGAAACACAAGCTCTCAACCAACAGAGATCAGGGATATCACATCCCACCTGCATACAATGAACTGACAAAAACAACAGATTACAACACTCCAGTCATCTCTGATAATTGACCTTATCAGCCACGTATACTTTGTTATTGTCTTACTGACTTCCTCTTATTGTTACATCATTATCACCACCCATTGTTGTTTTTGTTAATCCCTATGATTCATACATGCATGCTGTTATTGATTTATCCCCGATCATGTAGTTAAGTCTGTTCTGTGCTGTATTACTTCACTCTTGCTTGACAATGGTATAAGGATCCATAACGAAATGTTGTATCATACGTAATAAAGAAGTTGTTATTCATAAAGAATCTTACTTTCTTATTACTCATCAACTTCTAATAATGCCAATCAAACAAATCAGTTTTGGATCTGAATGACTTAAATATTTACTCATTCATGACCAGTTATCTCTGATGTGTTCAGACCAGGTCAAGCTGCTGTTTAAGATCTCAGGGCTCAGGGCTAACAGTTTTTGAGATTCGAGAAACTAGTTCAAACTAGCAACCACTGTGTGGATGTTAAATTGTTCTTTCCCTTGTTTCAGCCAGAAATGAGCATGGTAGTATAACAACAAGTGAAGCATATCAGGAGAGTGACCAGGTTCTTCACTGGGAGCACAGGTCTTCTGAAACTCTAGTTAATGCAGAAGGCTGCAGTGCTGGGGAGTCCTTGATGGTTCAACTAGGTTGCATTTCTTTCCTGGAAGAAGTCCCATTCGCTGTCCAGGTAGAGGGTGCAAAGGTCCTGAGCTGATGATCAGCCTTACTAGTCTGACTTTCACATGAAACCTTTCTGATGCACATTCATTTTAATAACAATCAAGCATTAACTGGAGCAAGCAAAAATCTCTTGCTATACATATTGCAATATATGCTTTTGCATGGCAATATGAACATTCTCTGTAATCCTCAACCCTAAATGACCTAGATAGAATATTGCTGCAAAATTTACTGACATTCTCTTACCTTTCACAAATATGTAGACAGAGGAGTCATCCCTGACCTTACGCTGGTCAGCCTGAAAGTAGCAGCTGTAGCTTCCTGTGTCATAATACTGGGCATTGGTCAGGGTGAGGCGGGATGCTGTCTTGTTGTTGCTGCTAGAGGGGACTTCTTTTTTCGAAACACTGCTGTCAGACTGAATACAGAAAGCATTTACATTACATGTTTGTTGGTACAGGTTGCATTGTGGTAGTTAGTGCTGGTTATTGGGATGTGTGTGGTGATTGTTGCATTCTTGTAATGGATGAGTGAGTGAGTGAGGGTTTAGGTTTATGCTGTTTTCGGCAATATTCCAACAATATCACACCAGAAATTGCACTCAGCAATATTTGAGCGGTCCCTTGGCATGATGAGCGAACACCTTAAACATTTGGCTCCATCACCGTAGTAGTTGACGGTACTGCTTGCTGTAGTGTGTTTGGTGGTTGTAAAGTGTATGAATGAAGTGGCTGTTTGATGGTAGTAGTGTCAGATGGTAGTTGTGTGTTAGCTGGTAGTGGTGTGTTTGATGATAGTGATGTGTTAGCTGGTAGTCATATATTTGATGGTAGTGATGAGTTAGATGGTACTGGTGTGTCAGATGGTAGTGATGAGTTAGATAGTACTGGTGTGTCAGATGGTAGTGATGAGTTAGATGGTAGTGGTGTGTTAGATGGTAGTAGTGTGTTAGATGGTAGTTGTGTTAGATGGTAGTGATGTGTTAGATGGTAGTGGTGTGTCAGATGGTTGCGATGAGTTTGATGGTGGTGATGTGTTTGATGGTAGAAGTGTGTCAGATGTTTGTGATGTGGAAGAAGGTATTGGTGTGTTTAATGATAGTGGCTGTTTGATAAGGGCTTCTTCAAATACTGTACCCAGGTGGGGAATCGAACCAGGGTCTTTGGCGTGATGAGCAAACACATTAGGCACTAGGCTCCTCCACAGTCCTGTTGTGTTAGATGGTAGTGGTGTGACAGCAGTCATGTGCTATTTATGTACTGAAATATTTGCTAATTACTCGATCATATTTCATATCAAGACTTTGGTACAACAAATAACATAGTGTGTCCATTATGATGCAATACCTTTCTTTTTATGTCCATTCTATAGACATGCATGTTCTTGATGCAGATTTCTGGGTTATGAACAAATCCTGCAATAGTGTGTTTACTCATGGATCATGAATGCATAGTGGTGTGATTGGTTAGGTGGTTGCATGTTTATCATTGCTGCCTGTCCCGAGTTATTCCTAACCAAATTGACAGATATTTCATCATGACATCAGAGCGAACATGTCAATGAAACAAGAAGATATGTCCACCATTCACAATACCTGCCATTCATCTCTGTCTACAACCTCAAGCCATTTAACCATTCCTCATCACCTACATGACAACGTAACAGACTGCCTCTCAACACATTCATTATCAGGGGCTTCTGCAGGCTTACTATGTCAAAAAGGTAGCATCAATGGGCTCAATAACACGATAATTTGCATGCCATGGTGTTGGTGAGTGAGTGAGTTGAGTTTTAGGTTGCTTTTCACTATATTCCAGTAATATCAAAGCAGGGGACACCAGAAATGGGCTTCACACAATGTACCAGTTTTGGGAATAAAATCTGGGTCTTCGGAGTGACAAGCTAACCATTGCCCTGCCAAGGTATAGTATGAGGGATATACGAGCACCTGCTTCCCGAGTACTGTGTGTGCCTGGCACATGATGCATCATTTCCTGCCTTTTATCAAGTTTATGTTCATATCATTATCTGAGTGGTGGAGCAGCCTTAAACAGGGGTAGTGGTTAAAGGGTTGGCTTGACTCGCAAAAGATCTGGGTTTGATTCCCCACAACTTCTGAAATGTGAGAGAACATTTCTGGTGTTCAATGCCATGATATTGCTGGTATATTGCTAAATGCTGCTAAAAACCATATTCACCCATATGATAATCAAGCATGTTGACATGTTCAGTATCTCTATGTTGTCCCTAACTCAGTGCCCTGTCTGATCAAAGCTTGATGCCACCTTGATCGGGTAGTATTTCTATCTATAACATAACGTTTGTTTGTTTGTTGTTAACACCAAAATATTTCAGGAATATGATGACAGTATCCCAAATATCAACATCGTTCCCTCCCTCATCTGGCAGTGAGGGATTGTGCTACCTTGATCAGGTGGTAGTATCAGTTTCAGATATCCTACAACATTTGTTTGTTTGTTTGCTACTGTTATGGCAGTGTGGCCTATAAGTACAACTCTTCTCTAACTCATCCATTCATGAAGGCCTGAGGTCATCACATTCTATCTTGATGCCAACTATGGTATAACGTTTGTTTGTTGTTTGGAAGCATGCTCAGCAATATTTCTGTTATATGACGACAAAAATAAGAAAAAAAAAAGACTATTTTTTCCTGTCACCCTGCATACTGTTTGGTCTTTTTTTCATAACCCCTTGTTTGTTCTAATAAAATCAAATCAAATAGACTAATGTTGACAATCATAAATGAAATGCATTCATACTCATGATCCTGTTATGATGGAGTACTGCACTCGTTCTGTACGTTGAATTCTGAGATATTATTTTGCTATTGTTGGGTGAGTAATAAATAAAATACTAAACTCATGAATTGTATTGATATCTAAGTAACTTTTGCTCATTAGACACCAAACCATTCACTCATTTCATAAATACAGTGTTACATTGGTATACCATTAAAAAGGTAGAGGATACTGGATTTACAAGATTGATAAAATGCAAAAGTTGAAGCCAAGGAGGACAGAGATGACGAAGAGAAATCACAGGAAAATGTGACAATTCATACCATTCCTTTGGAAAATGTTTCATTTGTATGGATATATAACTGCTTTTTCTCTTTTTAGTACTAAGCTTGCAAAATGGAATATCCCCTACGTCTTGATATATAACTCACTCACCCTGTCCTGTGGGCCTGGGGCTGTCACATGCCATTCCAAGGGAAAGTCTCCCTCACACAGTAGAGTAAAGTTGTCCCCAGCCTTCAGCATCACAGTAGAATCCACAAAGTTCCCTGTGATTTTCGGCCGTGTGTTGTATATTTTGACTTCATTAATTTCAGCTGTAAGTAAAGAAAAGGCACTGTTTCAAACATTATATCATGTATTCATGCAATATCAAATACCATTTTCTTTTTAAAACATATTTCAGTAAAATATATATATATATACACTGGCGATTCATTTGAAAGGGACACTGGGCAAACAACGTCACAAAAATAGGACCCAACATATTCTTGATCTATAACTTCCTTTGTTCAGTACATGGCAGTCTCATTGAACCTAACATGAAAGTTTAAGATCTGTTATTATTTTTATTTGTTTTACACCTCTTCAAAAGATTCACATTTCCACAAGTGTATGATCAATGTTTAAATGCCCTCTGTCCTCTCCAAATATTCGACTGCAGAAAAGTCTAATGATAAATACTTGTAGTAGACACCATTGTTAATTGATTCTGAAAACTTTTTCACAGATACACATCAAAGGTCATATCAAATTAATACACAGCTCAATATCGAGTATTACTAGACTTTCACAAGCCTGTTATCATCTTCCTAAGGGACATGTCTATCCAAAAGCAGGTTTCCTCAGTGAGGTTCTCCTCAGCAAACAAGTACAAAGGTCATTCTAAAATTACACTTTTCAAAAGGGTCCTTGTTTTGTTGAGACATAGTAAATGCTTTTTCACGTCTGTTTCACAAATGGCTGCTGCATTGCTACATCTGAAGAGACTCAAATTACAAATGAGAACTATCCCTAAATATTTTGACATAAAAAGCAAAGGGTTCTCCCTGACCACCAGGGTTCAAAGAGAAGAAAGTTACATGAAGAAATATCAAACTAATGTTGTATATTTCTCAGGACAGTAACTGATGGACATGCATATCACAAAATTCATCCCAATGAAATCTCACCTTCTCCTTGGAATTACAAGATTGATAAAATGCAAATGATGGAGCCAAGGAAGAAACAGATGATGAAGAGAAATTAAGAGAAATTAAATGTGACACTTAATTCCACTGGAAATGCATCACCTGTATGGACATATTACATTTTCTCAATGCATTGGGCATTGGCTTGCGGTATGCTTGCAAAATGGAGTATCCCCTACTTTTTATAATGATATATATTTATGACTTCAACGGACCCATCTTCATTTATTCTTCATTCATGTCAAATCATGTACTTTAGCATAAGGGTAGAGTAAGAGAGAAGCATGCTTCAATCAGCTACTAAATCATTTCTGTCTTCCAGTCCAATCTTATCACTCAACATCATGTGACATCCTCTTTGTAACTCTGTGGACTTCAGTTGGAAAATTCAACTTGACCACAGGAAATATTACTAAACATGGGCTTAAGACAAGTGCCTGAGGTCACCGACTGGTGTTATTAACAGAATTTTGCTGTATTTCACATTGATGTGAGATAAATACAGATTATAGACATTAATCTCCTTCACTGAAAGTACAAATACACCGATAATCCACAGTTAAAATCTTGACAAGTTTGATAATCAAACTGGCAATCAAGAATCCAACCACGGCTAAGGGATACAATACGGTACAAAAACATCATATCCTTTATCACTGGGCCATTCATATGCCATTCGGAACAGAAACAATAAGGTCCTGAAAAATATTAATACCACATCAACTTAAATCAGTTTGACAGAAGAACATGACATCAGTTAAGGTTCCAACTGCGTATTTCTCTCTTTCATCAAAGTAACAGAACAGCTAATCTACTTCAGACAAAAATTGCAAGCCCAAGGGAATATCCTGATAATTTAACACAGACGTGATTCACTCCTCCTAACAATGTCTGTAAAATGCAAATGCACAAGTATTGGGAAATTTGATTGTAGCAGGGACAATACTCGGTACTCAGTCGAAGAATGACACATTGAAGACAAAGTACGGTCGGAATGACTTTCATGTGCTCGAGATGTGGGTCAGGATTGTGTGTCAATCAGTGCACCCCCTTGTCAGATTATTTAGAAGAAATAAACTCACATCAGATCTGAAATAAAGATTATTTACATTAAAAATTAAAAACAGGTTCACATGTTCTATTGAAACACTCTCTAATAAACAGCAATGAATTAAAAAGATATGATTTCATAAAAATGATTCAAATTAAATCATATTATCTCCATTTGGGAAATAGTTCAAGGGCTGATAACAATGGCAATCAACTAGTTCCTAATGCACTGAGCATGGGCTGTCTTAAAAAACGTCAGATGAAGCTCATCAATAGGAAGATCGCATTTAATGTGATGTCATAATGAGCTGCTACTGATCAACCTCCCGTTATGACACTTAGTCAGAACTTCATTCAAATATTTTATTGTGTCCATGATCCAGGCTGGCAGGCTACAGCATTTGGACATCAAAATAAACGTGTGGATGCTTCAATAACTCAATCAGACGTCCAATCAGATTTGAGGCTTTGTCGTGTTATAACATCAGCAAATAGACTTGGCCAAAATGCAAACAATAACTCTGAAACTGCCTCATGTCGAAGGACCTTCCACTAACTATATAGGTAATCTGACAACGGTTGTTTGGTTTGATTGCAATTTGAACTCAGGTTAAGGAGGTTTTGCTGGTGTAATATTCTACTTATTTGCAAAAAGAGGAACAAAGGAACTAATTAACTCTGCAATTGTTCTGTCATTTTACTCGTTGTGGATGACGATGGTGCAAGGGACTGATCATTTATTATGGTGAGTGAGCTTAGTTTAGTTTTACGCCGCTTCTAGCAAATATCACAATGAGCTTCACATTCACACATCGTGGGGAATTAAACTTGGGTCTTCCACATGATGAGCAAATGCTTTACTACTAGGCTGCCCCATTTAAAATTAAAATTTAATTTGAAATTTAACAAGTAGGAGCCAGAGATATTGGTCATAGCAATGTATAGTATCTTGATATGATTAAAGTATGTCAATGGACTTGATAAAAAGTAGAAGGAAGGCTAAACTACTATGTCTGCTAACACATCATGGTGTTTAAACCTAACTAAATCAAACTAACATGGGTTACCATGACCTACTCAACTGGAGGGCCAGACGTCCCCAGTTCCTACTTTCAAGAATCCTTAAAAGAAATATTTCGGGTGCTGCAAAGAAAATGAAAAGTACACTGAATCCTAAAATTTAGCAACTATTTAAATCACAGGAACAAGTACAAAAATATTATTTTGCATTTCTCAGGATGCATTATATATTTTTGGGGAATCCATTGTGTTTGCGCACATTGCACATATATTTCTGCCTCATGTAAAACTCTGCACTAAGATGCTGACTCTCCTTGACAGGTCTAAGGTGGTAAACAAGGGGGTCGACATGTTTAATAATTCATCTCTGCCATGTCTTGTTTACCAAAGACATTACTTTACAAACCAAAAATATAAAAAGACCAACTGGGACAAAACAATTTACATTTTGCTGCAAAACTACTTCAGCAGTAACAACCAAAACCATTTTAGGACTGTGTCCTTTTGCTGAGTCAAGATTTTAATCAGAAGCGAGACAAGATGAGAAAACAGTACAGTCATCCAATCAACCAGATTTAAGGCTGCCTTAATGGTAAGAAGTTTCAGGAACAGGGGCATGGTGCAACCTGACTCCAATCTAAATAAAAAACGTTAAAATTACACAAAACTGTTTAATTTCCCTGAACTTCATCAAACCTGTGACAGCTGTGAGTTCAATACACACATCACCATCATGTCTGTTTGTTGTTTTAAGGCGTCAACTCAACCTTGCAAGTACATGCACATGCTGATATAAGATAAAGAGGCTGTGCATGTTGATAGTAGACAGGTTTTAGCAAGCCTATGATATAGGGTAATATCCTGTTTATGCAGCACGTCTTTGTTCCAGAACAACTTGGCCACAAAGAGCAGACACTGCCTTGCTTACCTCCACAAGTACATCTAGACATCCAATATTTGAGTCCCTCCCATTACCACCATCAAACACTGTGATGCTCACTTTATCTAGCATACATGTATTTGCCACGTAGTATTAAGAACCCTCAATATCATATCTTTTAAAATCACATCCATAAGGCTTTTAGAATTGAATTCATTTCAGTTTTATTTCAACTTAATATATAACAATGGATTATTTATTCCATTAATAACATCACACATATAATTTTTGAAAAACTCATATTTTAATGTTATGTAACATATATTTAACATTATATTTAAAATATATACCAAAATACTTTGTTGGCATAAATCATTTACTTAAAATATTTCATTTGTATTAATATTTGTTGCTGTAATTGGTGTTTTTCATAGGAAATTAACTCCAATCTGCAATAGCCAATGAAGTCTTGACACTGATCATGCAAATCTGTAAAATAACATACAGCATTGGTCAAGTCATACTAAAACCTATTAAACAAAATATGTCATATGACATCTCCAAACAGATTAACAATGATTTACTGTTTCTTGACTTCTTTTGAGAAGTATATAATATATTATTACTTTACATTTTAACAATGACTTACTGTTCCTTGACTTCTTCTGAGAAGTATATAATATGTAATTACTTATTACGACTTCTCTGCAAACATGGACTATGTATATGTTCATGAAAGCAATGTTTAGTACTTAATGCCAGGTCACAGACAATGTTAAGTACACAGAACTGCTCCCAGTCCTCTACATGGGATATTCACACACCACCTCTGTACTGACAGGTGCCCATGGGAAGTGTACTTGGCACCATACAATTCAGTACTGTTCCCTTCTTAATTCATTACATCCAAAAGAGTAGACTAATGTTTAGTCTCTAAATATGTAGAACTTTGATAGTAACAAACAAACCCATTTTAACTGACAAGAAAATCTAGCCTTTCTTAATTTAAGGCTTTAGCACTGAAGAGAAGGCTTTGCAGTAGGCAAAATAATGGTTCAGGGACTGTGAGACAGACCACCAAAAGAGGTGAAATATTCTTTGTGAAATCTGCCATCATCAGAAAGAATACAATTATTATTGATACTTCCAAAGCAAACACAAAGTATTTATCTATTACTTCCAAACTGAACCTTTCATGTTTTTTACACTACCTTGACCTACGTCTCCTACTGAGTGAGTGAGTGAGTGAGTGAGTGAGTGAGTGAGTGAGTGAGTGAGTGAGTCTCAGCCAGATGTCAGAAAACGTTTCTTTACTTTTGTCTCTTTCGTGAGCCCAAGGAACACATGAGTTTGAAAACTCAAGAAAACATAATCACGGGAACAGATTCGTTGAACATGGATATATAGTTTGTGCTATTAAATATTTTACTAATTCATTTAATGTTCACATACTGTCAACCCTGTAAGTCAAACAAGACTTATCTTATCAACAACACTCTTACATGTATGTCACTGAAAGAGGCATATAGATTTCAGCTTGTTACTGTTGCACTTTGACATTCAAATACAGTCACAGTCTTAATTGAGTAAGAATAGCCTTTCTCCAAGGTTCTTCTACATGCTGAACCAATGGTGGTATTGTAATTCGATTCTTAAAAGAAGCAAGTCTAGATAAGCTGACAGTGCAGCTTCTAGTGAGTGAGTGAGTTTAGTTGTATGCTGGACTCGGCACTATTCCAGCTATATGGCATGGAAGACCTCTTCTAAAGAACCCAGTCTGTTATTGATTATTTTCTAAAAATAATTATTTACACAATTAGAACAAAATTTGTCCACACTAATACTAACAGATAGATAATCCATTCGAAGATAGTGGATCTGTCTATAAATTCCTGAATGATTAACATATTACTGAACAACAAACAACAATAGCTTCCATTAATATGAGTTTTCTGAGAAAATCAGTGATGTCGGAGTCACTGACCATTGATGATGAAAATGCATTGCAGACATCAAAGATTTCAATGAATCATCTAACAGGCTTTGTTGCGAACAAATCTCCACACCTTGGGAAGTTTCCTCTAGAACAGGATCAGAACACAAGGACTGGCACTTTTCGGCAACAGAATATGTGTGAAATATGACCAACAGAGAAACAAGATTCTGCCAGTCACTTCTCTTGACTACTGAGACCACCGAGTCTACTGGGAAGTGACCTTGAAAGAGTCACTAATGAAGCTGTAGAGGGTAGGTAACGAGCAACAAATTCCAACTCGTTTCTGGTAAATGCAGAAAAGAATCACAACCACCCTGATAGAGCAGGCAAGAAATGAAGCATCAAGCTTCTCTGAGAGGAGAAAGAAATCCCAGCCTCCTCTAATAGCTAAGAAAATCCCAAGCTCCTCTTTTTTTTGTGTGTGTGTGTGTGTCCGTGTGTGTGTGTGGGGGGGGGGGGGGGGGGGGGGGGGGTGTAGGTTGTAGTAGGGATGGAAACAAGAATCCAAACTTCACTGATAAAAATGCTGAGGAAATCCCTATCTCTTTGACCGAATGAAATCCCAAACTCTGACAGAAAAAAAAAGACATGCTAAAACATGTGACTGTAGGATAAAGGAAATCAAGATCTCTGACAGAAGGAACAAGAGAACAAGAAATCCCGGCCTTTGTGGCTACAGGAGCATGGAAACTGCAGCCTTTAACAGATAGTGCAATAGGTAAAATCTGTGGACTGATTGGACAAGAAATTCCAACCCCTAATGACTGAAGAAGCAGGAAATTCCAGCCTCTATCAGCAGAAGTCCAAAAATATGACAGACTTAACAAGCAGTCCCAGTCTCTGTGACTGAAAGCACTGTAGTCATTTACTGACACAATACACTACAAAAATTATGAATAACAACCTGGTCTGATTTTACAAAAATAACTGCTTCAGTATCGTAGCTTATAAAATGCTGTTGAATGATATGATGATAATCACTCAAGTAAACTTTCCATAACTGTCTCCCTCAACCCAACTGAGGGTGATAATCCTCTAGAAGTATTTCTCTGAAAGCTGCCTGATCTTTCTCAAGAAGACAAAAACATTTCACATGATACATTACCTCCCCACACATACACATGTGAGGCGTCTTTGCCATGTTTTCCTTTCCTACATATGCTGCCAATATACGCTGTTTCTGTCTAATGTTAACCCCCATGAGGTAACTACACAGAAGAGGAGCTGACAAGGGAGATAACTGCTGTTGTTTCATGTGATCCGTGGCTTTATGGTAGTAAACACCTCTTTCTTTGCCAAAGATTAAAAACAAACGCTCCAACTATATGCGTTGTTTTGATGATAATTTTACAACTTAATGACAACAGCAGCAAACCATTGGGACGGCCTTACAGTTCTTGAGTGAGTTTAGTTTAATGCTGCTTTTAGCAATATTCCAGCAATATCACGGCAGTGGACAGAAATGAAATTTCTTGAATACTTACCATAAAATGAAAATAACATCCACTGTTTCATATCAAAAATAACTTTTGTGAGAAAAAAGGTGACGCGAGATCAAAGACTATTGATGACTGGATGATAATTAATGGCAGCCATAAAAGATTTCAATGAATCATCGATCAGGTGCTTGGTACAAAAACGAAGACCATGATGTAATGTACGTTATATTTGGATTACACTTTTTTAGTAAAGTACAGATTCTAGTACTCTTGTTGGGTGGAGTCCCACCTGGGCTTCAAATCCACACCCTTAGGCACCACTCAACCACCAGGACTTCTACAAAAATATGCATAAGTGTACATTGGCAGAGCTAAATGGCATTATGAAATCAAAGACCACAATGCTCTAAAAAATCACTAAAACCCACAGTAACAAATAAAACAACAATGCTTTTAATGTAAAAGAAGAAAAACGATTATTCAAACTGACATGTGACACAAAACAACACTGAAGTATCCCCACTTTTGATTACAAAACTGTACATACATTGACCCTGTTAACGTAAACAAACTATAGAAATGCCGAAGTTGTTAATCCCATCAGTTGTTCAGTAAATCACTGACAGATTACAATCATAACATATTTCATTTCTTAAAGACCTGTGAAGAATCAGGACAAAACTGATCTTAAGTAACATGTGCTTAACAGGTATAAGAAGCAGCTAACAAAATTGACTGATCAGGCTTGATGACTTGATTGACAAATGTCATTGTGTCCCAAAGCTCAGGCTAGGATGCTCATGATGTTGATCACTGGATTGTCTGGTCAAAACTTGACTATTCACAGACCACCAACATACATCTGGAATATTGCCGAGTGTGGTGTAAAACAAAATTCACTCATTCACTCACATGACCATTACTAACATAACTGATAACATCCTGAACAATTCCATGTTGGAAAATAGAATGTACAGTATCTGTTTAGGAACAGTTCCAAACTACTAGATAAGTGAAATAAAATGATCACAAAACCTACTACAATCAATTAAAATTATTTAAGTCAGACGCGAAAATTTAATTTATAAAATAAACAATCTTAAACACTCATCATAAAACCCCCTGCTTACAGCAGTGCATGCCAAGTTTCCAAGCCCAGGAATAACATTTATGTAACCCAAAAGCAAAGTTTGGTTTACTGTCAGTAAAAACATTTTAACAAGCAGAGATGTACGTCTATCAAGAAGAGTGATAAAATGCAGCTTTGAATGGGGAAGGGCATCTCAAATGGCTGCAGAATCAGGAACAATTTGGCTTTAGTTTAGCCAATGGTATTAATTGGAAAGACATCCACTCCCTAGGAAACTGGAAACATCCTGTGCTATATGACAACTGTTGAATAATCAGCTGGCAGTACATCCACTTACATCAGGTGAGCGAGGAAGTTGACTTTAAGCCACACTCAGCAATATTCTAGCAATGTGGTGGCAGTACATCCACTTACATCAGGTGAGCGAGGAAGTTGACTTTAAGCCACACTCAGCAATATTCTAGCAATGTGGTGGCAGTACATCCACTTACATCAGGTGAGTGAGGGAGTTGACTTTAAGCCACACTCAGCAATATTCTAGCAATGTGGTGGCAGTACATCCACTTACAACAGGTGAGTGAGGGAGTTGACTTTAAGCCACACTCAGCAATATTCCAGCAATGTGGTGGCTTTCATTAGGTAGATAGCAGACACAATTTATATTCTGCAGATGCATGCTAACACCTTACTTACTGGACTACTCACATGACCTTGTGCAAAGTAATAAAACATATTATATATTGATGAGTATACAATGAGTGAGTGAGTGAGTTTGGTTCTACACCACTTTCGGCAATATTCCAACAATATCATGCAGGGGACACCAGAAATAGGCTGCACACATTCTACACATGTGGGTAATTGAGCTTTGGTTTGACATGCAAATGAACCAAAAGCTACCCCACTGCCCCAGTAAGTATACAGAACTTCCTAATGCCCATTAAGAACTAAAATTGAAGTCAAGGTTTGAGCTACTGAGATGAGAGAGAGTCTAATATAGCCCTGGGGCTCCTTTCATGAAGCAACCTTTACTAAGGTTAACCTTAAATCCCATTCTTTAACACTGCACTAAGGTTACCTTAGTGACTTACGATCACTTTAGTGCCTTGTGAAAGAGGTACACATTGACAGTTGGCTTATTGGTCACCAGTAACGATTACTACCAAGGAACAATTTGTATGGCCAGAGACGTGAAATACTAAAATGTTTGAAACCAATGACATCAGTTTCCGTCGCGACTCCACTCCTTCTCATCCGTAGATGACACTGCCTCCCTGTCCTCCAATGTGAGTATGGTCACTTCCACTGGTATTTCCCGCACGGATGTAACCCACTTACCTTATACTCTTGGCGAAACATTCCTGTACCCAACCTGTGATCCCTGTTGTTCAATGGCGGTAATAATTTGCAGATTTTGAATAGTGGCAGGAGTCATTGTTATTAAGTCAAGTATGGACTGAAACCATGGAACAAGGGGGTCTTGTTATCTATTTTGGACATGACTCATTGTTGACAATGCAATAATAGATGTTACAGTCAGACTGTGAAATCGAACACTTTGTGAAATGACTAAAAATTTCAGTCATTTTGCGTAACAACAATCAATACTTCCGTCATTTTATGAAATTTCACTTAATTAATTAATCTACAAAAGTGGATCACAATTTCAACATCACCTATTGTCACTAACAGTTAAAACTATTGTTGCGACTGTTGCACTTCAGCTTGGCTTTGAATCATTCATACCAACAAATAGGCTACCCTTCTGCTCCTTCATTCCAACATGACCTTGGCACACTGGTGCAACAAGCCAACTGAGGCTAACACACTAACAACTGTGCTACCCTTCTGCTTCTTCATTCCAACAGGATCTAGACACACTGGTGCCACTAGACAATAGAGGCTAACACATTAACAACTGTGCTACCCTTCTGCTTCTTCATTCCAACAGGATATAAGCACACTGGTGCCACTAGACAATAGAGGCTAACACACCAACAACTGTGCTACCCTTCTGCTTCTTCATTCCAACAGGATCTAGGCACACTGGGGCCAAGACAACAGAAGCTAACACACTAACAACTGGGTAACAAGGCAACTCTTCACCAATAATTAGACAGAGACATGGGAATACATTTTTTTTCAGCAGTCAAATGCCAGAGCACAAAATACTTCAGACTTTTAAAAATTTTCAGTTAATAGTAATGCACTCATCATCACGCATTCTATAATGTTGGGCTGTAGAGGTCTCTTGAAAATAAACAAACATCATTAACGTTTTCAACAGTTTCCAAAACAGTTACAATATTTTCCTAATTTAAAAAGAATATATTCTAAAGAGATGATGTTCGTCTGTTGTAAATATACATTAAGAGCACTCAACAACCACAACTTATCTCTAACCAGCTGGTAACACTTATTCGAGTCATAACAACAGAAACTTTTAGTACCAAGGTCAAGCTGACTTAACTTCTGTTATGTAAGTTCATACGCATATCTGCTGATACCACTATCACCAAATTAATTTACATTGATGCATTTCCAAAATTAATGACACATACAATTATGAAAGACAACATCTCATGGTTTATCTTGCAGCACGAAATGGGCATGCCCATCGTGTCAAAACAATATTTCAGCTGAGCAGAATTATATACCATGTTTATAAGAATACACTGATATATCAGCATATGCATAGGTCAGTTTTTATTGGTCTGTTTCCAGCTGTACATGTACAGCCTGTTTTGGATTGCCTGGCACTATCTCTACAACTGATCAGGGAGGATAGCTTTATATCATGATGAATGGAATGATTAGAGAAATCTTAAAATAGAGGCTTCCTCTGCACTGATGGATGGGCTTTATGCATGGCTAGTCTGCAGGAGTTGGGGAAGGTGGTAAAACAAAGGGGAGTGGTGGGGGAAGGGAAGAGGGAAATATAAGAGGGAAGAAATGTGGAAAGGGGTTACAGAAAAAAGGAAACGAAATAAAGGGAATTTGGTCATGAAGAATATACTCACACACACATGGAACATTATGGACTACACACACATACACACATAGACACACACACACACACACACACATATGCATGCACAGAATTATGGATAGACGGTGGCTAGTGTTATGTATGGGTGGGAATAAACATGCATACTTATATGCATGGATGAATAATAATGATATCATGGTTTAAGTGTTACTGTGAATGACTGGATAAGGGTGGGCATGAAGAATAATGATATATACTTTATGTAATGGTGAATGATAATACATACTGTATATATGTATGGATAGGGAGTAGTGATATTAATTTTATATCTATGGATGGATACCAATGGACTATACTTCATCTGCGTGGATGGTAGAAAGATTTATACATATATGTGCATTTACTTTAATGAGTGCAACAAATTTGAAGGTAGTTGTCCAAATATCATATTTAACATATACTATCTGATTCCAAGACAGCACATGCAATAATGTTCCAAACAGTTACCTGGTAACAAGATGTTTACAATTTAAAAACCCTGAATGAAAACATAACGATAGTTATTTTAAACATATTAATTAGGTTATTCACCTTGAAAAAGAAGATATTTTCAAGTCTGTATGATAGGAAGCCATTACTTGAAATACTGTAGCAGTGAGGCAGTTGAAAGAGTTGAGTGACAGGCTACCTGAACACCCCATTAGTAGATCTCACTCTCCAACTTGCAGGAAGATGTTAGAGATGACAGGGCATCCATCCCCTTCACCAGATCAGGATGCTCATGTGTAGCCTCATATCATTATAGGTGGATATACTGTTATTTTCATAGTCATCTGCTCAATCCTCTTTATCCCCGTAATCTTCCTCATCTTTTTCATTACGACCACGGCGACCATCATCTCAACCTTTAACTTCATAATCACAACTTCAGATATTAATTTGCTTCTTCATCATATCTTTAATCCTCACCATCAACCATTAATCCTTATCTTCATCAGATCTGTTATCTTTATCATAACCTCAACTTTTAATCATCATATCCTCAACCCTCTTCATCTTCTCAATAATCTCCTTTAACTTCATCATCACAACTTCAGCCATTAATTTGCTTCTTCATCATATCTTTAATCCTCATCATCAACCATTAATCCTTATCTTCATCAACATCCTCTCCTCATCATCCAGCCAAAGCCTTATATTTCAGATGCCATTGTTTCCAGAGAAAGTGTCCTGAGTTTAGGATAACTGTTTAGAGTAATGTCACACTACTTCTACAAAGCATTCCTAGAACACTAACATGCCTTGGGTTCAGGCAGACAAACCTTCATTCCACATTTGTGTTTTCTGACACCATTTTCATATGTTTCATTAATATTTGTTTCAAACCTTCACAATAAAATATACAGAATGCCTTTATCATTGGTCAGTATGCATTCTATGTGTTTAAATTTGCATTCTTGTCTCCCAGTCATTTATGCCAGCATTCAGTTGTTGAAGTTAACATTCTTGTCCTCACTGCAGTCAAAAATACTCATGTATACGCATGTTTCTCCTCTTCATCATTAATGAGATAATTACCACACAGACATTGCAGCAGTTCATCATCAGTAATAACCAGGACTAGTATGGCTAGGTCTTGGCAGGTGCTTGTTCTAATCACACATAATCACAGTATTTATCCTCAATATTATCCTCAATATTACTGTAAATATCAGTCACATACTTTAAGATATATTACACTGGACTGTTGTTTACTCTTCAAAACAAGATATATTCTGGATTAGGACGGCACAGAAAATTCAAATCACTGGTGTACAACTGGAAAAATTAGAATAGAATCTAAAGCTTGAAGATTTGGTTTCTTTTACTGTCATACACACCAACAATGTTAATAGGATAAATGACCTGTTGGTAAGTGAACATTGACCAGACAATCCAAAGTTTTATACATTGAGAAATAGTTCAAGTCATTGGAATTTGAAAACACGACAATAATTTACGAGAACAACACTGCTCAGCTGTATTTTTTATGAAAGTTAGACGCTTGACGAGTGAATATGGTTTTACGCCGCTTTTAGCATTAAATCAGCAACACATCACGATGGGGAACACCAAAAATGTCCTTCACACATTGTACCCATGTGGGTAATCGAACCCGGATCTTCAGCTTGATGACTGAACGCTTTAACCACTAGGCTATCTCACCACTTCAACAAAACAGGATCAGTGAGTGAACTGGTTGATGTTAAAAGTCAATGTGGGTAATTTCCACTGGTGCAAAGCTAAGACTTCGATTTTCTGCTGCCATAGTGACATAGGAGGAATACTGCACTGTAAGATTACTTGTTTAAAACCCATAAACATCAGGGTTAGAATTTGTCTTCAGTAATCCATGCTTGTCGTAATCGGTTAAACATGCTCAGGTGGTCAGGCTTGCTGACCTGGTTGACATGTGATCAAATCCCAACTGCATGATTAATGCTCATGCTGTTGATCACTGGACTGTCTGGTTCAGTCTTATCTAAAGGCCACCGCCACTTAGCTGGAACAGAGCTAAGTATGGCATTAAAACACCGAACCAATCCAACCAACTTGTTTAACTTACACAGCCTGGCATGAAAGTAACACCTGTCCCTGGACACTGGGTTGTTCCAGAGATGGATTGTTTTTCCTGCCTAGTGATGAGATATCAATAAGTCTCTCTGTCTTTAACACACCCAGTAAACAGCTTCTACCACATTAGCCTCAGCTATCAATGTATGTAGCACCTAGGATGTTTCTAGACAGACACATTGATTAGGTGGCCATAAAGGATGACTAGAAACTAAAAGTGACAAATACTTAAACAATCTCCAGGTGTTCAGCATATTAGGAAGTATCAATTTCAAATATCTGGAACATTAAGGGGGATAACTCTACAAGCGGGGTGACCTCCCTTGAACTACTTGCCACCTGACCAACCATAAACTGAGAAACTGTTGACTAAATATGCTCCCAGACTCCTCATTCCAAATGCCAGACATACAGCTATGAGTGATCATTTTGTTTTCAGAGCAAGCTTTTTGAACAGCTGAAAAATCCATTGACCTACCTGCCACTCAACCTGTGGAAATTCTGAGTAAGACTGCTGGTCCCAAGCAACGTAAGCCTGTAATAAGGTGTCTAAATGGATTGGGAGGTCAAATTTGGTAACATGATGTGGGGGGAAAGTTGTCATATCCCATTTGTGAACTGTTCAAACTCATTTTTCGAAATGGTTTTTATCTCATGACCAGAGATAAATTCTCCCCAAATATAGGATTTAGGGGGGGCAATTTCATAATTACAGAAACTATCTCTACAACATCCTGGGTGGTGGGGTGGCTTTGTGGTTACAGTGTTTGCTCACCATGCCAAAATCCTGGGTTAGATTCCCCAATGTGTGAAGCCAATTTCTGGTGATCCAGCTGTGATAATGCTGAAATATTGCTAAAAGCAGCATCAAACTAACCTCACTCACTCTACCATATCTCTGGGTCACCTGTGATCGTCTGAACCTCTGGCTGTCAGTAACGTAAAGTTTCACGAGTTTGTCAAGGTCACTAACTAGTAAGGTGCTTCTAATAACAGCACATTTGTTCAATATGAAGTAGAAATGTTTATGACTTGAAACCAACTAATTCTCTCTTGGTGGTCTTTCATCACCAGTGAAAACAAAAAGCTTATTGAAAGACTGACTTATCCAGGCCCAGATCATCAACAATTGTGTATCCACTTCCCAGTTTATCAGGCTACAGATCCGGCTCCAGTTGAAATCACAGACAGTCTATGAGAGTCAGAGTAAATGATATTTATTGTCAAATACCGCAACTATCTCACACAAGCAATATCACCTTTCCCTTGAAAATACCAATCTAACTCGTACACAAGTAACACACAAACACAAAACACATCCTGCATACACAACTAGTAACCTGAAATATCCGACACAGAATATTAACTTAACCAAATTGTACAGAAGGTCTTCCTTCTCAGCTACAACTATTACGATAGCTCTAATGGGGGAGAAATCATTTGGATGAACTCGTTTGTTTTGGCAACCTTCCAAACTCACTTGTATTTTTTACAACAAGAATGCACTTCGTTACTACCATCAAATTCTTGCTCAGTGCAAGCCGTGAATAAATACTAGCTACTTGGAAATTTAAAATAGAAGCCTCAAGGCTGTTAGATAACACAGTGTCTCCCACAGTGCCAACCCAGGAAGTGATCAGTATTAACTTATGCAACTCTCCAACCTGTTAATGACATCCAGTTGCACACGACAAAAAAGCCTTTTAAAGTTATCCACCTTGTTTAAGGTAAAAACTTTAATTCATTTGTTTATCTGTAGAGGCAAGCAAAACAAATAGTTGATTAATTTTCATTTTAAAGCCCAGCTCACCTGCTTGTGCTCAGAGACATGAAGCTGATAAAGTCACCGGAAAGTGTGAAGGGGATTTCATGGCAAAGGCTTTATAAGCCAAACAAAGCACAAAAACTTCTCAGAACTAGCCCAAAAGCCAATTTTAGCCCTGTTTGAGTTAACTGCAAAGCAGTTCATTGCAATGTTTACTTAGGCAAGGCCCTATTACAATGTACAAAGACTGTCAATTTGCAGGTTCTTTTCAAACAGGAACATCTGGATTTGAACTCATATTAAGACGCTTGTGGGAGATTGAGAGGTTTTGAACAGTATTGAATAATATTCTGGCCATGTTGGGTCCAGGCAATGATGAACACAATCAGGACATGATACACACAATCAGCAACTTCTACTTTGGTCCTTAGTAACCCATGTTTGTCGTAAGAGGCAACTAACATGATCAGGTGGTCAGGTTCTCTTACTTGACTGATTAATTAAGTTTAGTTTGGTTGGCTGTTGTAAAGTGCTGCACTCAGCAATACTCCAACCATATGGCATCAGGACCAGACAATCAAGTGATCAGCATCATGAGTATTGACCTATCAAGCTGGGATACAATGTGTCAACCGTGTAAAAGAGCTGACCACCCGATCCTGTTACTCGAATTTGACGATAAGCATGGCTTACTGACGATCAATACCAACCCTGATCTTCACCGATCACTTGGCTGATGCATGTCAACATGTCCTGTTGATCAATGCTCATAACGTCTCTCACTAGACTGTCCGGTTCAGACTTGATCATTTCCCAAATGCAGCCATAAAGCTAGAATACTACTTAGAGAATACATCTGACAAAAATCATCGTTACTATGTGAGTCTGTATAATAGGCTCCAAATGTTAGATGCTTAGTCTCTGAATATATATAATATTTATAGTCCCAAACAAACCCATTTAAATTGAAAAGGAGGCCCAAGGAAACCAGAGATTCAGAACCTAAGGAAATCTAGACTTGCTCAATTTAGAGCTCTTGTGTTGTAGGGAGGGTGAAATGGTGAGTTCCACTTTGATACAATTATCAATATGAATAATAAAAGCAATTCTTTGAATTGCACAAAAGTTAAAAGTGCGCACTTTACACAAAATATATGGGTAAAGGATATGTTGAAATACTTCTGTTGATACATATTATCTCTGGCTTCAGACAACCTTCTATATCTCATAACACCAGAATACACCTCTGTGGCTTTACAACATTTCTGTGAAAAAAAACAGACATTAATTTATTTAAGGAGCTGGAAGACCATGAGCTGAATGAGAAAGTCAGGCTTTTCCATCTATGACTCCACATCTCTGTGGTACAGTGTGCCCCAAAGGACATATTGGTCTGCAATTGTAAAACTTCATTTTTGTTGGCAAAGATCCAGAGCATAATCTAAATGGAGCCAAGTCATATTTTCACTTTGGTTTGATGATTGCTGTGTAGCATATAGTCATCTCACATCACATCATGTGAAGTTTCGCAATGTATTTCTATTTAGCTAGCATGCCTTCCTAATCACATTATTGAACACCAAATACTCACTATCTCCTTTAGGGATGTGCCTGTAACTGAAATCAACACTAATCTGGCCATGATGTTTTTAAATAAACAAGGCAACAGTTTTGTGCTTTTTATTAAAAAATTACCCGATTTACATAAAAAAGGAATGTTTCAGCGATTCCCAGTTCTGCCTTAATTTCAAATGCCGGTGGGGGAGTGGGGTAGGGTAGTGATAAAGACCAAAGACGAAAGACCTGGGTTTGATTCACCACATGGATACAAAGTGTACATGGCATTTCTGGTGTCCCCAGGTGTAATGATTGTGCTGGAATGTTACTAATTACTTGTACTCGTATTGTACTTTCATGTGAAGAAAATCTTTCTGTGAAAAAGAATACCACACATAATCACAAACTAAAACAGCTCACTCTACACAAACTGTTCATGAAATACAGTACTTATACCTACCCAAAAATACATTATAAGATAATATTTTGTACAGCAGTCATCGCTTCAGAGCATTCTGCAAGACTGATTTTGGCTTCTATATCCTGTAACCTAAGCAATACAAGATAACATTCCAGCTATCACATAGCTATTACATTTTATCATATGTAAAATGAGAACAGTGTCTTTAAACACCGCATCTACCAGTGAACACTATGTGATTATCATCTCATTAAACCATTTCATAAAACAGCAATATTTCAAAACGATTGCAGGATCTGAACCCAAAATTTTAAAAATCACACTAAGTACAAGATATTTATGAAAGAACTCTTGACAAAACGCATAGGTTCCAACCCAAAAAATAATGCTATCTTATTTGGCTCAACCACTTTTTCCTTGCACATATCATATCAGGAATCATGTCTACTCTTAGAATGAAAGCAGAGGTTGCATGTGTATGACGAGGTTGTGCTGAGTGACATGTACGTCAGGTGCTGTTGGGAGAACTACCCTGCCGCCATGGCAGCTGAAGATGAGGAAGATGAAAGGGCACCTGTTCTCTCAGTTCCTCACACCAGCACCATAGTACAGTCTGTCAGGCCTACAAACCACAGCCAGGCAGTGCACTGTATTCAGGAAAGAATGTCCTAGTACAATTGAAGGATGGGCAGCATTTGAATGGATTCAGGGTATTTTGTGAAGCATAGAAGCTGCTGATTTGAGTGTAGCTTGAAGTTGATTCCTTTGACAAATCAATTCACCCTCTGATTCCATCTTTGTCCAAGGGAATATATGAGGGTTTTATTGATGGTCACGTTCTTTTGTTCTTTATGACACACTACTAAATTTTATCTATACTAAACAAAGTTGGGCTTCATAGTAAATATCTTTTGGAATGTTATTCTTGTTAAACAATTTTCATAAAATATATCCTAAAAGGTATTCATGTTACCTATTTTGATACAGTGTACATGTTGTTGGTGATTATGCATTTTACTACACACCAGCTTTAAGTTTAAATGACAATACAGCTGTGGAATACGACCTCAGGGGAATTCCGTATTACACCCCAACTTTTGTATTACATGACTGTTGTATCCACACTAATAAAATTGACAGCATGATGTTAGGTCCTTTCTGCAACAGTAAGATTTATGGAGGCACGTACCATCTATCTTCTATAACAAATTCTATGACTCTGAAAAGATGCATATGTACGATTGTTGATGTTACCGAGTAATGTCCGAACCTCATGACGGCAATGTGTTTGAATGTCACTAATTTATGTTATAAAATGGAAGAAGTTTGTGTCAAATGTTTTGCTTCTTTCTTGATCAGAACCTGTAACTTGATGGATGACATCACAAAGAGGAATGCAATGTCATGTATGCATGTGTGAATTATACTCAGGTCACCGTAACCACAATGGAGAAGTTTCAATATTGACATATATTTAAGACTGTGACATGAAAAGGGTATGCAGTATGAAGAAGTCACGGTGGGAAAGAGACTACCCGTTTTTTGTATTCGTTTCTCTCCAGCCTTGACATGTTCATGTTCTTTACAAATGCATTCTGCATATTTATGATATGTTATCATTCTGTTTGATAAATACACAGCTTTGTAATAAACTGCATCTCTTATACCATGAAAGCCACAAAACGCTTTCATGCAACCTCTTATCAACTTAGCGAAACCCACAGTCATGAGTATGGTGGTGAGACACCGATCAACAGATCCAGATAGGGGATGCACCTCCACTTAAAGAATTCCTGTAGCTTAAGGACTGGGCCAGCCATGCCTATACCATCTTAATGAAATCTACAAGAATGGGCATGGTGGTGACAGACCAGTTGGTAGATAGTGGCACGACTAAGGGAATCAACTCTCCACACCAAATTTCAACAGCTTTATGACCGGGCCTGCAATGTCCCTGCCACAATAATGAATCTACAAGCATGGGCATATTGGTGACAGACAAGACAGTTTGGGATTTAAACTAATGAGGGAAACAATTCATATCAGAGGGCAAACATGGCTCAAAACTGGCACCTGGTGTTTGCAGGTAAAAATACCTTGATAGAGTTACTAGCCACATGTTTTGAGATATTCCTTTAACACTGTGTCAACCTCACATGCATCTTGTTCAAATCAAATTCCACCTAACCGTTGATATCATGGATGACATAATCTGCTGGCCATCTTTCTCACCAGCTCAAAAAAGGGCACCTGCTATGCATTATCTTAATGTGACAGTAATGTATTGCG
This sequence comes from Haliotis asinina, assembly GCF_037392515.1. NCBI lineage: Eukaryota > Metazoa > Mollusca > Gastropoda > Lepetellida > Haliotidae > Haliotis > Haliotis asinina. The sequence continues at coordinate 84,768,899 of NC_090281.1, forward strand.
TCTGTATTTGTTCGTGATGTTCACTGTGTGCAAACACTGTGGCTTTCAGGTTCAGCTGGCAACAAGCGTTCTTGGAGAACCTGGTTGCTTGTTTTCGTGTCAACAAGCCCACACAATGAGACTGAAAACTTCAACAAATATGCGATAAGAACAAACCTTAACGTTCCAACACAAAACGCCACCGAAATATTTCTTGTGATTTAGAAATGTAAACACCAACCAATTCACTTATTCACTCACTTCGACAGGTACATTAGCCACTAAAGAAATCTATCAATTTTGACCAGATTTCATTCCAAATGTTTTAAATAGAAATGAAAGACAGCTAGTTGTTTCAAATCCTATACCAGTGTCAAACTTCACCCATCTACCTTAATGCTTAGTCCCTAATATATATATTATTGATAGTAACAAACAAACTCATTTGTACTGAAAAGGAGCCCTCACTAAGTGAGTTGAGAGGATATAACCTGGGGAAATCTAGGCTTGCTTCATTTAGGGCTAAAGCATTGCAGGGACAACAGGGTGGAAGGGAAAATAATGTGATTCAGGGACTGTGAGACAGATAATCGCCAATCCTTCAAGGTCTGGTGCACAATATCTCTATTCTGTCATAAATATTCTATCCCGTTTTGCACAGCTTTATTCTGAGTGCAGTACAAAGTCTGTACTAAAAGTACTTAAAAACCACTGTATATTCTTTAGTGAGAATATTTTTGGAAAAGTTAGTAATAGGAAGGATGGAACTGATGATGTCACTTCCAAACTTCCTGTCATGTCGAGACTGTTCAACTACAGCAATATGAAAGAATCAGCTGTTCAACATGTTTCGAGGAGTATACAATACACAATCTAATCAGGGATGAATCACTTGCTTGGGTGAACACACTTTACAACTGTCATCATCACCATCAGCATACTGGGTAGAGCAGTAGTTAAGGTCTTCCCTTGTTCGAAATTAACTTTTTTAGCTTGTAGCAAGTACTTGTTCCCTATTTCAAAAACAAGTAGCAAAATCCCATTACATTCTTTCGTAATTAATCCCCCCCGCAGAGTCCCATTAGTGTCTTTGGCCACATGGAACTGTATTATGTCTACTGACCCTCTCTCTACATGCCCACCACCTGTTCATTTGTGGTTTATAGGATCAAATTCTCAAAAAGCCTGTGGATCTTAAAGTTTGATTTTCATCAAATCCTCAAGGGGCTTTGTCTGCAGTCTATGTTTCCAGTCAAGTAGAGATCTATCCTTTGAAAATGACGGCTAATTGATGAACAAAAGCATTTTCACTGAAAAATACCAGGTAGTTGCTACTGTGTTTTCCTTTCAGGTACCAAAATAAGATTTTAAATAGCAAATTTGCTACCTCAAAGTGTCAATTTCAAACCATGCTTGTCGCCGCGTCTTGATTCCTGAAATGCTGAAAATGTGACATCCATTTCAGATGTTTCTAATATTGCTGGAATATTGCTGGAATATTGCTGGAAGTTGTGTCAAGCCTTACTCACTTGAAGGGCTGTGGGGTAGCCTAGTGGCTAAAGCATTTGCTCATCATGCTGAAGACCTGTGTTCGAATCCCCATATGGGTACAATGTGTGAAGCTCATATCTGGTGTTCCCCACCATGATGTTGCTGGCATATTGCTAAAGCGGCATAAAATGCAACTCAGTCAGTCACTTGCTCACTTATACTGATGTCAAAGTTAGGTTAGTCAGGAAACTGAATCTGTAAGTTACATCTTACAAAGGATGGGACATCACTCAAATATGATCAGGAATTCATTACAACAGTGGCTGTTCATAAGGAGTATTTTCACTTTAATTGGGGTGATAAACATTAAAGCAGCGAGATAAGCAAAATAAAACATCCAAATGCTCCAATATAACGAATTTGACATTAACACTTTCACTGGTATTTCTCAAGGAAATTATTTTGTGATTGTTTGATTAAATATAATGAATTATACATCCATATATGTATTCATTCGTTTGTGATGTGTATCATATTCGCCTCAGTGTAGATTTTTTGGAGACCTGTTTCTAACAAAGTGAGATAATTATGCATTGTTTAGCACCTGAGCATGTACTAGTTATGTGTGTATGTGAGCTTTACAAACATCCTACAATAAATAAAACAGCATTAGTTTACTTGCATTTTTGTATAATTCTGTCATTAACAGGGAACGTTAATGACTATGAACTCATGAGAGGTAACTCTTGTCATATTTCTTGGCACTACCTATCAAATTTTGCAATCTTTGGTTAATGAACTGTATAAATGAGTAGGTGTATCATGTATTAGCTCACAGGTTATAAGGCAAAGGTAAATTACTGCTTCATCCCTTGACAGGCAGGCAATGCTGATGGAGGGTAAATCATGCACTAAAGTGCAGTCTCCAAGACTAAATATTCTCAAAGTCTAGGGTGCCTCAGCTCAAGGAACAGCAGGGAATGTTTGGATTTTTTTTCAGAGGGATATACAGTCAGTGGCCAAAAATGAGCGACACCAGTCACTGAATATACAATCAGTGCAATATCAATATAAATGCCAATGCTTTGCAAACTAGAAAAGTGCTGTCTGAAGAACTCACAAAATTGGCAGTGAAACTAAAAACCTAGGTGTAATGGAACTTGGAACCTTTTCTTAACATCAGTTTTTACATGCATCAAGCATACTATGTATTTTAGACTAACATTTTGTCTCCGAATATTAACACTTTCAAAAGAAAGAAATAATTTAGGTTAAAGTGAAAAGGAGCTCCAAAGTGTTAGCAGATTAAGGAACCTGAGGAACTCAAGACCTGACTTAGTTGGGGCTTTAGTACTATAGAAAGGACTGCAAGGATGGAAAATACTGTGTTTCAGGAACCGTGAGACAAGCTACAGGCATGGCATAAGCACATGGCATATATGCATTTATCCACTTACTACTTTCTCCACTGTGAGGTCTGATTATTTGGTCTACAGACCTGGCCTGACAGACCGATCTCATTTTGCCAAAAGGCCTTATCTCTTTTTCTGTTGAACAGATAACATATCCTCACTTAGAGAACTACATAGAAGAGAGAGGTCCCGATAGACAAGAAGAAATAGACTGCACAGCCTTTATGGATGCACCTCTTGAAGATTAATGCCACTTCGTAAGACTTGCCTGAACAATGGTGAAAAAACAATAACATACAAGCACAACAACAATCAAAAATAACATTAAGGTCAGGTGTTCAGGAATGGCTAAAGGTCTAACTACACACTGACATCAATTAAACAAGGGTCACAGGTTACCTGTGCTCATGTACATAATTTATCCATAACTTACGTCAGTAAGGATTGCCGATACACCAGGTACAGCCAAGTTAAACTGATACAGGATTGTTGAGGGATGGGACTTTTCTATGATTTGATTGAGGTACAGTTCAACACAGGTCTGTGTATGCTAGACACTATGCTAGTATTCATGACCCTGCAGCAGTGAAGGTCAGCCGCATCATGACCTGGCTGGCACACATTTAATTAGATATGCATAAGCAGTGACAACAACATAAAGGATGGCACTGGATAGTTTTTATGTGTTATATACGGATTTAATGTTGTCAGTATCTTCTGGGAGGAAAGGAAAAAAGGAAATATGTGTCTTCTAATTGAGGGACTGGTTTAAGATATCAGGATAAAAACATAGGTGAGAAGACAATTAGGTAAAAAGTGTGGTGAGATGGTGAGTTAGAGATGAGACCATGTGTTATAACTGCTGGAGGGGAAGAATGGGTGAATAAGTGAGACAGGCAAGGGTGAGTTCATGAGGAATTAGTCGCGGGTGAGATGATGGGTGTGGTGAGATAAGGTGAGATAATGATATCGGTCAACAAATGGTGGGTCTGGTGAAATGAAGGGGTGAGATGATGATATAAGCACGGGATCAAGATAGATGATAGCTTTTAGTGAGTGAGTGAGTCTCATAAGTTTTCCACCACACTCAGCAATATTCCAGCTATATGGTGGCGGTCTGTGAATAATCGAATCTGGACCAGACAATCCAGTGATCAACAACATGAACATCGATCAACACAATTGGGAACTGTTAACGTGCCAACCAAGTCAGCGAGTCTGACAACCTGATCCCGTTAGTCACCTCTTACGACAAGCATAGTTGCCTTTCATGGCAAGCATGGGTTGCTGAAGGCCTATTCTACCTGGACCTTCATGGATCCGTTTTGGTGAGTGAGTGGGTGGGTTTGGGTGAGATGATGGGTCTGGTGAAATGAAACAGTCACAGAGATATGACATATTCACTTTGAGAAGGATAGATGATTGTATAGGTGGGTGAGTGAATGTTACTGAGTAAGTATGACTGAGTGAAGGAATGAGTTCGTGCATTGCATTGCACTAATGGCTCAAAGTTGGGCTTTTGTCCTAATTGGCCAAATCAGTCAGACAGATGAAGACAGATGAATGCCATAATTGTTTTCTAGCTATGTCTCATCCTATGATCTGAGCCATTTCCGTAAGTTGAAAAATCCACTGTTTCTGGTAAAATCAATCATGAAGAAAATTGTTCACCAAATTTCTACTTACGAAATCCTAAACAAAAAATTGTAATGTTTCCACAGCCTTTTGGCCCCCAAAACACTGTTTCAGAAGGTAATCAATAAAACAGACCCTTCACGGCTATGGATCAGTAGGTAGCTAAATGATTGCTACTGGTTTTGTTCTTTTTCCCGGTTCTGATGAGCTTGACAGCTATCTTACTACCTGCTGAAGTGTTTCCAACTGGAAGGAGAGCTTGTTTAGGTTATCAGGAACACAAGAAACAATTGTATTCCTGATGGATACTGCATGTGAGACCAATTTCAACATCCATATCAAAAGCCAACAGTTCTGACAAGGATATCTGAACATCTAAACACCATTCTTTAGAAACGTGATAACATTCCACTTCAAAAAGAAACATACAGATGTTGCAGGAGTATATGGATCCAAAGTTCAACTTTCATGAGTTGTGTAAGCTATTAAGAACTTCAAGTTTGTGGGTACAAGTAGAATTTTGATTGCACAACAAGCACTGGTCTATCTCACAGTCTCTGAACCAAATCATTTCCCTTTTGCCGAGCCCTTATTGTAAACCTTAACATAGAAGATTGTCCCAGAGTCCCCGTTTTATTGGGACTCCTTTTCTGTTCATATGTATTAGCTTGTCTCTATCAAAATTATACATTTTCAGAGACAAACCGTTAGTCTAAACAAGCACTTGAGACCTTAAGGGCTTAAAAATTCAAAACTCAGTTTATATATATGCTAAATAATACAAAGAGCCCATTCATTAAAAATGAACATTAATATTCAAACTCAATTTCCTTTACAGCATATTTTGCAAGCGGTTATGTTCTAGCAACAAGTGATTATTTCAGTGACCCTTACGGCAGTGCACAAAAGTTCAACTCAGTTATCAAAGACGGAGTGTGGCGCCAGATCACGGCACCAACTCTGTCCTTGCTAGGTAATTAACCCCTGTACTTTCTTCATGAGGCCGTAAACAATACCACACCCAAACTCAAGTAATAGTCCAAGTTCCTGAAAGGCTTCGAGATATGGCACTTTAGAAGCTGTCTCTATGTCACCGTGATGAATCAGATTTAGGCGTGACAGTCAGCAACCGAAATATTTCCCAGCTGAGTCCGCTATTTCTACCTCAATTTTGAAATCAAGACTAGTTCCTTGACACCTACTAAATACCTCCTCTAAGCCAGACCCCACCACAGTTCTTATCTGTAGAACACCTAAGTCAATCCCATTCATGACATCACAGAGTGACAGTGTGGTAGCCCAGCGGTTAAAGCAATCAATGGCTCAGGTTCAATTCCCCATATGAGTAATATGTGTGAAGCCAACTTTCAGTGCCATGATATCACTGTAATACTCCTAAAGCAGCATAATACCAACTCACTCACTCCTCACAGAACTACATCCATACAGCAAAACCTCTCTGACCCCTTCCTGTACAGAGCCAGTAATAACACCTCCCAAACTCTTTCCCATACAGCCCTCACACTTGTAAGCATGCTATATCATCCCATAAACCCCTCCTCAAGGTAACTGTATTCATATTATAACACCTTGTGCTTGACAAACCTTGCCTTCCTAAGCCACTAAATAATAACTTTCCAACAAGGCCTGCATTGACAAGCACCTGTTTGTTCCTGAATGTCACATTGTCTGCCAGCCATCAGGGTGAGAACAACTGACATCAGGGTAACACAACTGGGTTGACAGGGTCAATGGAGCTGTTGCCGGCAATGAGAGACATAACATGCTGTTACCTAATTAGTTGTTTATGTCTGAAAGCCTGGGTCATATCCTCACCCACTTCCTTATTCCCATGGCATGCTAGTGAATGGTTCGCAAAACTCAACCTGCTATTACTATAGAAAAAAAATATCTGGGACTAAATGTGCAGTTCGGTATCCTCGTCAGTTGCTCATGTGGCACAATCACCTACACTTACTTTCCTACTTCTATGTCCCTTCACCCCTTTCTTTTGCATAGTTCCTTCACCCCTACCCTGTTCCATTACCACCTGGACTAATGCTTAGTCCCTGAATATATCATTTTGCCTGTAATAAATAAACCCATTTAAATTGAAAAGGTGCCTAAGGGAGACCAGAGATTCAGAACATGAACCTGGGGAAATCTAGGCTTCTTTCATTTAGCATGTTTTGTGCTTTAGCACTGCTGGGAGGTCTAGGCTGTAGGAAAAATATATTGTTCAGGGACTGTGAGGCAGGCTACTCTACCACCTTGCTCCACCCTCCCATCCCTGTTTCCTCCCATGCTGTTATGCAAATGATTCAACAAAAATGCAAGACAGCTTGCTTTGTTGTATCATCCACTTCCCTGTTCCCTGTTCTCCGCCTCCGCCTGCTTCTTCTGCATAGTCCCCTCTCCCCAAGCCTGTTCTTTTACCACCTGGTCCACCCTCTCATCCTGTGTCATATTGTTTGCTTACAAGCTTGTGATTCAATAAAACTCTTCATTCCATGCACTTCCTTGCCTCAATCTTTTACACAGTCCCCTCTCCCCAACCCTGCTTCTTCAGCACCTTGCCAAAGACACCTGTCCTATCATTTCCCTACATCTTTCTAATTCAATATAACTGTCCATTCCATATCATCCACTTTTTCACTTCCCTACCCCAAGGATAGTGTGATGGACTGTCTTTTTACCCCTTTTCATTCTATTTGATAAAACTCTGAAACCGCTCGCTTTCATCATCCACTCGTACCCCTCGTACCCTTTTTGCCTCCCTCTGTAATGTTTCAGATATTGTTATTTCCCTACATTCTCATCATGTTAGTCACTGAATAAAACCTTATGACGGTACACTCATAACCACCCACAAAGTGTCGAGCCCATTCATCAACCACCTCTGACAAATGTGCTTCAACAGAACACTGTCATGCTAATCCACAGGAGATATGAGTTTTTACCAGGAAATAAGCTGTCTCACATATGGTACCAGGTAACATCAACAATATGTCATAACGTACAACTATGTCCTTTGTCAACAGCAACAAAGAAGTCATTCGAATCCATAAAAACAGAAATACCTGTACTTATCCCACAGGCAGTATAGAATGTCAAACAAAACACAGGCAATACTGCAATATGATCTACAAGTGCAGATATACAGATTTATCACCCTTAGGCAGCACTATTAACAATAACTGTTAAGATGACTTGAGACATGATAAATTATCAGAGCAAAATAATTATCACGCACTATTTACATACTCTAACACTGCAAACCTTTTGTGAGAATGTGAAATATGTAAGCACTGGCATTCTCTCAACAACACAGTCTGGTCAGCTATTTCAGTACATGTTAGAGCTATCTGTAATTTGCCATAAAGTTCACGGTCTCACATATTAGTGTTGTATGACAAATGTTCCATGAGAAGGAGGAATTATCTAACCACTAGGACCACTCCAGTGTTAAAACATGTGACATTTCAACACAATCAATTACAAATAAAATGCCATCACTGTTGGGTATGACACCTTCGCCAACCAATTCATTATATAAAGTAGAAGGCTCACATACTCATGACAGATACTGCACTAATTCACACAATAATGAACTGAATCAACCAGCTCAAAACCGTGCACATAATTCAAACACTTTAATTTATGAAAGAAATCTTGCTTTAAAAGCTGCTGAAATTCAATGATGATGAGTCCTTAGACCCTATTTATTATTTATGACATAAAATATAACACTTTTTTCCTTTCTGAAAACTACTTGCTACATGCATGTTATGAAATGTTAAATGATAATAACAGTTTTTGACTTTCATAATACAACCTTTCTGTGGATTTAGCTGTAGAGGCTCACGTTAATAAAAAATATTATTTTGGTGATCTGACACCATAAGCGTGCCGTAACATTCCACAAAACACAAAATTTCAAAGCTGGTTTTGGATTTTCATTACACAATCTCCCTCTTGCATCGGTTAAGGTTCTGTTTCGCCAAAGATTTTGTCACTATTTTTTAACTATTCTAGAAAACACAAATTATCAGTTCTCTGTTACTGCCCTCCTTGAAAGTAGTTTCAGTTTATGATCCTTATCTGCATACTTGCTGTAGTGTGTGCAGCTCCCTCGCACAGTGGATAGTGCGTCTTCTATTGAGTGGAAAAGGTCATGGGTTCGATACCAGTGTCATAACAAAATCTGTGAATAGATGGCACTTACAGTTACCCTGCCATGGGCTTAGCATTAAGGGCATGAAATGGGTACAGGGTTTAAAATCAAGATAATGTGGCAGATAGTGAGAGAGTTGGGTTTTACGCAGCTGTTAGCAATATTATAATAATACCACAACAGGGGACACCAGAAATGGACTTCACACATTATATCCATGTATAGGGAACGAAACCAGGTCTCTGGCATGACAAGTGAATGCTTAAACCACTAGACTACTCCACAACCCCCTTTGACATACATGGGTTATTTCAGTTACTCTGTGACATGGTATTAACAAAGTAGCACTGAAACTGTGATAGTCTCACTTGGTACAAGTATAGCCACACCCACACACATGGTACTGAGAAAGTGCAATAATAAACGCAATAAACTCCACCTCACCTTGTGAGGTGTAAGACTGTTTCAATAGAAGGCCTGTTTTTATCTCTAAATGACAAAACAAAATCACATGTTATTGGTCTTCCTGGTCTCAGATCTCACTGTCCTTCTTTACATGCTCAATTTTTTTCTGGGCCTTCATGTCTCTTCCAATTTCATCTGCACTGAGTTACCCCAAACCTCTACCCTTCCCTTCCCAACTTTTTTCAATAACATACTTGTTTTCATCTTGAAATGACAAGATAAAATCACATGCATTTGGATCTTCTTTGTATCCTTCTTAACATGTTCATTTTTTTCCAGACCCCAATGTCTCTTTCACTTTCACCTGTACCCAGTTGCCCCAAGGCCTTTACCCTCCTACTTGTCTTGCACCAGCAGACACCCTCCCTCTTTCCCCCTTCCTGGATGGTTACCCACTCCGTGGCTCACCGACTTGAAACACACAAGCTTTGTGTCATTCATCTGTCTGTCACTACACCACCTTTTATGAATGGAAGACCTTCATGCTGCAAGCTGGTATGAATATTGATGTATGGTGACTCGTTCACTGTAAACACTCTGAAGACGTAAGCTTCAAAAGCCGTTTAAACATATCCAAACATTACATTTTTCTCAACGACATATGCATTTTGTGATCAGGAGAGGGGTATACATGAATGTTTATTAGAAACATTTTCAAATGTTAATATGTTCTGAACTCTTATATTAGGGTAAGTATTATTAATGATGAGCTGTCGTCACTAGGATCCTGGGCCCCGTTTCACAAAACTCTCGTAAGGCTAAGGTGTCGTAACTTTTCTCGTAGCCTTTGCACCTCCTATGTTACAGTATGCCAGGTACAAATGCTACGAGAAAAGTTACGACACCTTAGCCTTACGAGAGTTTTGTGAAATGGGGCCCTGTGTGGTAAATCAAAACTGGCTTCAGTGTTTCTAAATCTGTACAAATCTACATCCAAAACACTAAACAATTTAACCCTGTGCATACTGATCCTTTGTCTGCCTCTTGTTGGATTTTGTTGTAATATACTGCTGTAACTATGTGGACAGGGCTTATTCAAGTTGGATAACTTGTGCCCTATCCGCTTCTTAATTGAATAGACCCGTGAAGGTCCCGGGGTAGAATAGGCCTTCAGCAACCCATGCTTGCAAGAAAAGGCGACTGTGCTTGTCGTACGAAGCAACTAACGGGATCGGGTGGTCACGGTCACTGACTTGGTTGACACATGTCATCGGTTCCCAATTGCACAGATCGATGCTCATGTTGTTGATCACTGGATTGTCAGGTCCAGACTCGATTATTTACAGATAGTCGCCATATAGCTGGAATATTGCTGAGTGTGCGTAAAACTAAACTCACTCACTCTTAACTGAATAAAACATAATTCAATCAATCAAACCCTTGTCTTAAGGGGAATGAGCGAACACCTTAACCACTCATCCATCCAACCATCCCAGAATTTAAGTCAGGATTAAGTCGGATGTGACAGAGTCAGGCATAAGCATCTGTGGTAGCAATTTCAACATGTGGGAACACACTCAATACTTCCTGATGGTTTACTTACACAAATAATGATGGCTTTCAGAACATATCAAATTAGTCATCTTCACGCATACAAGAAAATGCTTAACATGCCATATCAGCTTCTTATAAACATTTAAATTAGCAAATCTGTTATGGGAGGCGGGGGTGTAGCTTATTGGTTAAAGTATAACGACATGAGCAGGTTTGAAACCTGGCCTTTTGCTAGTGTTCCATATGGCCAGCTACACTGTAGCTTAAAGAAATGCAAGGCATACTAACAGTGAAGTCATGTGCCAACTCAAGAGAAACACTTCCAACATCATGTTACCTCAGCAAGAAAGTGAGTGAGTTTTGCTTAATACCACTTTTAGCAATATACCAGCAATACCGTGCCTTTGGCATGACAAGAGAACACTTTAACCACTGGGCTACTCCAAGAGCATATATTTACTGCATATATCACATAAACATATTCAGTAAGTGAATGAGTGGGTGAGTGCATTGGGTTTTTTGTTGTTGTTTTTCACAATGTGGCAGCAATATCATAGTGGGAAGATGAGAAATTGTCATCACACATTGTACCCATGCAGTGAGTACTGGAAAAACACACGATACAGGCACTTGTTTCACAAGTGGATGTAGGTTGCATTTCCACTTTGTTTATTAATTATGATTTACGATCTAAACTGCTTCCTATTTCCTGAATGAAGTGTTTAGCCAAGCTTCAAGGCTTCTGAACCATGAACAGAACTCTGGAAATAAACTTTTACCAAATCTGAAAATTTCATCTTCTTAATGACAGAATTAAACTCCAACTGTCAAATACATTTTGACATGTGCAATTTGCACTGCAAGAGGAAATGACTGTATTCAGTATGACAAGTGTCCCAGGTTTTATGTCTATCATCTTCTAGTACCTAAAGTCAACATTTTCCATTCCCAACAATGCCCTGATACAACCTTCAACCTATACACCACCACCACCACCACCACCACCACCACCCCAACACACCCCAATCTGCACCTGCCTCACCTTTGAACAACTTCCTCACCTTTCAACAACCTTTCTTCTCTCAGCAACTTCCCCTCCTTTAACAACCTCCCCTCTCTCAACAGCCTTGTATTTCTCAACAACCTCCCCCTCTCTCAACAACTTCGTATTTTTCAACAACCTCCCTTCTCCCGACAACCTCCCCTCTCTCATCAACCTTGTATTTCTCAACAACCTCCCCTCTCTCAACAACCTTGTATTTCTCAACAACTTCCCTTCTCCCAACAACCTCACCTCTCTTAACAACCTCCCTTCACCAAACAACCTCCCTTTTCCCAACAACCTCCCCTTTCTCAACAACCTTGTATTTCTCAACAACCTCCCTTCACCCAACAACCTCCCCTCTCTTAACAACCTCCCATTTCTCAACAACCTTCCCTCTCTCAACAACCTTATATTTCTCAACAACTTCCCCTCATCCCCAAATTCATCTCCCTTTCACAGTACTTTCCTCTCAACAACACTCCTTCCACTAAGCAACTTCTGTAGTCTGCTTGTTCCTGCTGTCAGTAAATCATTCTCAACCACCACCCCACCCTAGTAAACCATTCTCAACCCCCACCCCACCCCTGTAAACCATTTTCAACCCCCACCCCACCCCTGTAAACCATTCTCAACCCCCACCTCACCTTGTAAACCATTCTCAACCCCCACCCCACCCCTGTAAACCATTTTCAACTCCCCACCCCACCCCTGTAATAACTTCCATAGCCTACTTTCAGCTACCCTTGACTTAACAAAAGCCAGATTTATGGATGTCAACTTCTTTATTGTGGATAACACAACGTTTCAGAGCATATGCTTGCTCCTTCATCAGGAGTCATCTCTGTGCTCCTCAGTAAGTCCATCCTAAGAGTTACACTCTCCTCTCATTCTGACCTTCAATATATCTCATTGAACTCATTTCAAGTTTACCTCGACTTTTGCAGCCTCCCTTCTACCCTACACTCTCCTCTCTCTGACCTTCAATATATTCACATTCAAGTTAAACTTGACTTTAGTTGCCTCCCCTCTACCCTACCAAACCCCCAACTCTCTCTAAAACCTCTGTAGGTTAGGTCCACATTTTGCTGCCACTTGACTCAAACCCTCCCTTGACTTTCCTAATCTGAGGTCCTTCAGTACTCCTCCACTTGACCTCTTCTAGCCTTTCCCTTCTAAGAATCAACCCTCTCATTCTAAACTCCCTCACAAGCACATGTTTAAACAAGTAATCATAATACCTCTCCAGATTTACTCATCCTTTACAAACAAACAAATAAATATATGTGTAGCTTTCAAATTGTTTTGGTTTGTGAAGATTTAATCAAATTCCTTGAATATATTCCTCTAAAATGTGTCAAATAGCAACTACGTCAATCATACATCAAAAGTGGAATTACAAAATCCTTCATGAACCAATCCATACCTCCCTCTGCCCCTCCTATCAAAATGTCCATCAATTCTGACACCCCCAGCACAGACTGAACATGGCCTGGTGAGCCCCAAGTCAGTCTGCTTTTCATGTTGGGGAACTGCTATAGTGCAGCATATGATAAGCCTTCAGAAAGAGATGAGGCCTATCTTACGGGAATACACGATGATGCAAAATGTCATGTACTCGATAACGCTGTTTCTGAAGTTCAGAGCCAAGCTTCAAGTGCAAACTTTCCACAAGGCAAAGATTCAGCTATTACAACACGAGCACAATGTCTTTATCATGTGCACCTGTCAATCTAGCAAGATTCGGGTACAGAGGGTACTTTCAAACAAGTGCTTTCAAACATGAATGAATCTTGGTATACATAGGTTCAAAAGAGGCTAGCAGCTGTAAAAGAATTAGGTATCAAAAGGCAATCGCATGCAGTACATAGAGACAGGGAATATGAAGTGTGACACAACACATGTCTGTCAAGAAACCATCACATAGTATTTATAAATATTCCAGAACTATCTCAGTCTGGACAGCAAAAATCAGCTTTAAATAAACCTACCACTCTTCTTTTTAAGTTTGTGAGCATTTTACACTACTTTTGGCACTATTCCAGTAATATCACTGTAGGGGAGACCAGAAATGGGCTTCACACATTGTACCCATATGGGGAATCGAACCTGGGTCTTCCGTATGATGAGTAAAAGCTTTAACCACTAAGCTACCCCACCGCCCCTCTTCTTTTTAGAGAGATTTAGAACAGAATGAATACATACCTTCACAGTGGAATCTGGCCAGGAAGGGGACATTCGTGGATGTGTGAATATTAGGTTTCATAAAGCACAACTAGTGAAGTTACCCTATTCAGTAACTTCACATTCAACATTTCATACATACATAAAACTTGTGACAACAAACAATTCAAAACATTCTGAAAGTTAAATGCTGTTTCAAAAAGTGGATGTTTTTCACGTTGTAAAAATATGCTACAGGAGTTATCTCAGCTCGCAGTTGCATATCAAGAAAGTTATCATGGGCTGTGGAGAAACTGTGTCATAATATTTAGCATGCTGTGATTATCCCATTTCCAAACAAACCAGTTTTACCACATACCTCATATCATAATGTCAACGTTAAGCTGAAATGGAGTTGACAAGACAAAAATATAATAATGAAAATAGGATCATTAATAATTTTTTTCAAAAATCCTTTGAATGGTAAAATTAGTTAGAGGAGACATAAGAAAAATGAAAAAGATATATATGTAACTATTAATGATTGTTATGAAATGTTTTCAGTAAAAAACATACAGCCATTAATCAGTGTTTTAAAATTTATTCATATGCACTTCTGAAAACTATAGGAAGGATTCCTGTGAAGACTCAGAGCATTTATGCAATAATCAAACAATGTCACAACAATCTATTGTCATACATCTATTCTAAATACCTGAACGAAAATTCACTGCTGTTCAATGTGAAAAATTATATGTAAAATACCTTTTTCGCAGTTGCATTTGAAATGAATCTGAGTCAAATTCTGCAACATCTATTTTTACATTTCATCTAATATTTATCAGCAGCTTGACATAATAAATCATAAACCATCAAAGTCACTTTGTCTGTCTTCAACATGTTAAAGAGAATATGGTTCGTCAGTTGCTAGATTCAGACTTGTAGGTGACCTCTACTTGGACCAATGGCCAATAAGGAGATAAGAAGGTGATGATACAGTTGGTCTCAATATGATAAACAACTTGATCAACAACAGCTCATGAAGACATTATCAAGCTGTTCAACCAGGGAAGATTGTTGTCAAGCTGTTCCACCATGGAAGACTGTTAGATTGAAAGCATTTGATAATACGTCTAATGTCAGTTATATTACTGCGTGTCAGTCTAAAACTCGAAGACGGCCCAATCACCAACTAGTATGGATCTGATAAATTCCAGGCAGATCCAGAGGTGTGTACGCATGTGTTCTTTTTTTCGCAGGGGTGCACACCCTACTTTTGTCTTGAAAGTTTTCATAATGACCATCAAGACACTCACAAAAACATCTGAAAATGAACTGTGCACCACCTTTATACTCCTGCAAATACTGGATGAAAACAGCCAAATCTGGGACTAGGAATTCATAATAAGTGAATATTTGTAAATCTAAGGGAACATAGCAACAAAGCAACTGGCTTACCCCAAAAAGGACTTAACAAACCAAAGATACTGAAAATTTGAAATCTGTAAACATTGTTAGACTGAAAATCACCATCCGTGACAAAAAACACAGGACAATCACTTGTATCCCATTCCTCTCTATGAGGTGAACACTTTTTAAACATACTGGGGCCACACACGACATATGACGGACAAGCCACTCACTTTTGACGTGATCACAAGTCAAGTATGCTGAGTGTTACAATAAAGACCCCTGTGGTTCACATTCTACAAGGGACAAGCAAAGACTCAAGCAAAGACTCGACAAAGCTTCTTTGTCAAATACTACACACTCAACAACTGTGAACGTAAAGGCTAATTTATGTCATGATACTGCTGCGTATGTTTTCTATAAACTTTCTGTAACAATACAATGTTATGGAATATGCTGTCAGTCGTACAACAGCTCAGCAGGGCCGATTTCTATCTATTTTCAAACTCTAGGGCAGAACCTGTACCTCCGTGCTTCTTAATGACACACTTACGACAATTACGTTGTTAATAACCATCATAAATATTATCTAATACTTTTCTTTGCAATAAGATTTATGTTAATTTCATGTTTTGGATTATATGCCAAAGATTTTGCTGAGGTATGATTCATATTTTCAGGTCATATGTGTCACAGATAGTCATTCCCAATACTTATGCTAAATTGTTTGAAGCAAGAGTTAGATGTCAGCAGTGAATTATGACCCACAAAGTATTCACAGCCTATCATAACAATATAGGCTTACAATAGTTGCATCTCTCAGAAGACTTTATGCTCAATAAATATAGGTGTCCTGGTTAAGAAAGTTTACTAATTTAGTGATATCTTCAAGCATGTTACTCTCAGACCAACGATGAAAGAGTAAGTGAGTGAGTTTAGTTTTATTCCACTTTCAGCAATACTCCAGCAATATCACTGCCAGGGACATCAGAAATGACCTTCACACACTGCACCTATGTGGGGAATTGAACAAGGGTCTTCACCGTGGCACGCGAATGCTTTCACTGCTAGGCTACCCCATCACCTCAAGGATCAAAGACTAACATGGGAATTGATATTTAACAAACAATTGCTTGTCAAAGGAGGCGAATAACAGTATTGAGTGGTCACATTCACTGAATGGGTTGACACGTCATCGTATCCCAACTGCACAGACTGATATTCATGCTGTTGATACCTGTATTATCTGGTCCAGATCAGACAATTTACAAACCGCTGCCATTTAGCTGAAATGTTGCTGAGTACGTCCTAAAACTAAACTCACTCACTCTTACACTAAGACTACAATTAATGTGCATGTCAAGGTATTGGAGCTATGATCACCTAAAGACTCATTTGTCTGATATACAGTCCATTAAGACACTGTCCCTTTCACTAGCCCTATTTCCTACTGGCCTAATCAAGTAATAAGCACTGACAAGCATAGCTACACAACTCCATCAATCACTGTCCTTTAAACAAGTAGGCAGTGGTTATATCTGCCCAATGGCAAGTAAAGCACATTGAAATAAACGCAAAAGCATTTTGTACTCAAATGACACAGGGAGAATTGTTGGAAGAATCCTTTGGGCAAACGATCCCTCAAAACTACTTAGAGGTGGAATTTCCTATAAAAGAGACTGCATGCAAAAGCAGCTTCCACTACTTCTTACATATATTGGTGTTTGCTACTGACACAGATTGTACACCTCATCCCAGCAGATGGATGAGCCCCAAAACACAATATGCTTGTTTGAGAGTTCATCATTATGAAGTGATGGCTAGACTTCGGAGTGTCATAGTCGCGGCAAGAATCAGCAGCTGGTGGTTGGCAACCGGCCAACTGGGATTCAACATTCTGATGTTTAGCAAACTTCCTAACTCTCCGCTCTGCAGGCTGAAATCTGGAGAACTCATAACGTTTCAAATTAAGACAAATCTCCAAGCTGTTACTATCAGTTTTGAGACGAAAACCTGGAGATTTGATAGTTTTCGAGTTAACGTGTTTGCCCATCTACTCCTGGGGAAGGCTGTGCCTCCCGATAAAATGATGACAGAGCTATGTCACAAAGCAACATGATGACTTTGAACATTCCTTGGTATGTAAATGCATGTGGCTAAAAACTTCGTAGTCCCATCTCTGTCTAGCTTGATGGAAAACAGCCTTGGAACATTTGACATAGATTAAATACGCTGAAAGTATGAAGCACATCAACATGTCCATCTCTATAAATCCCTATTTATTGCTTCATTATAAAGTTCACTCCCCATTCCGTGGAGGCAGGGTGGGCTAGTGGTTAAATTGTTTGCTCATAAGACCAGAGACCAGGTTCAATTTCCACATGGGTACAATGTGTGAAGTCCACTTCTATTGTCACCACTATGATATTGCAGGAATTTTACTCAAATCAGCATAAAATTAAACTCACTCGCCCTACTCTTCATTCTTTACAAACAATGATACGGTCATAGCGATGTACACTGTTTTAAGCAAGAAAATTAAAGTTCACGGAATGGATACACAGGTAAATCCTAGGTTAAGCTGTGATCTTAATTCCTATTTATGGCAAATACTTC
The DNA here is from genome assembly GCF_037392515.1 of Haliotis asinina. Lineage (NCBI taxonomy): Eukaryota > Metazoa > Mollusca > Gastropoda > Lepetellida > Haliotidae > Haliotis > Haliotis asinina. The sequence goes on from NC_090281.1 coordinate 84,786,780, forward strand.
GTTAAACAGTGAATAACATACACATAAAAAAACATAAGTTCCTTCCAATAATTTGGCAAAAAAAAACACCTCACCATACATAGCAAAAAATGACAGTGACTTCTTGTTGTCAGTTTACATTTGACCCCAAACAAGAAAGTGTAAAAATGTAAATCCTTAGAAGAAAGTTTGGACCAGTGAGTTTTTGAGCACTGGAACTGCTTTGTGCAAATGGGTCTGCATTTATCACCGCCTCTTCAAAGCTTTATCTGAGGCAATAAATTTTATGTGGTTAGGTTTACTGTTCATCACCAAAGCAGGAACTCTTCCTGTCGAGTGAGTGAGTGAGTGAGTGAGTGAGTGAGTATTTAAAAGATAGGGAAGGAGGAAACAAATACAAGACTGAAAAAAGGCATTTGATGAAGCATGGAGGAGACAGACAATAAAGAGAAACTAAGTGAATATGTGACAGTTCATTCCATTCCTTTGGAAAGGTTTAATATGTATAGATATACCTCTTAATTTTTCTCATGTGCACTGGCACTGGCTAATGGTATACACTGGAAATGGAATATCTCCTATTTTTTTAGTGCTATAGAAGGGAGAAGACACTCAGATAGTTTGACAGATGCTTAGTTTTTAAATATATATAGTTTTGATAGTAACAAATATCCAATCAAATTTAAACAGAGTCCCAGAGAGATGGGAGATCAAAACCTGATGAAACCAAAACTTGTTTCAGTTAAGACTTCAACAATGCAGGCAAGGCAAGGCAGTAGGGACAATAAAATGATTCAGAGACCATGATACACGCTAGATTCTCTGCTACACACTTAAATATTTCCAGGCCACTGCCCAAGTGCAGAATGTCATATTAAGACTAAAACAATTTGTAATCACATTTTAGAAGTATTTCAGTATATACATACATTTTATACATTATCAGAAATCAAAAAGACGGTTTGCAATGAAATACCCATCATCTCCTTCAAGTTCTAGGGATGTCGCAAAATCATCAGATAGTTTCCTCAGATTCTCTAGGCATTGACAGTTTTTACACGTACCCATGACTTGTTAAATGGTTCAGTTTTTGCTAATTACCAAGAGCTACTGGAAGAGCCACTACAATTCAAGTGGATTGTTTACTTCAAAGTTATGATAACTGCTTACACATGAGTCAGGATGTAGTGAAAATAAACCAGTATATAACACAATTTTATGACATCTTACATCCTATGATCTTTCGCTGAATGACGGAATTGCTTTAAAAAATGAAAGCCTTTCTTTTGTTAATTCAGTCTGTCTGATGTGCAATTCTGCATCTAAACAGGTAAAGTAAATGGGTTTCAATGTTGTGCCCCAAATTACTGCAATCAAAGAGCAATGTATGCGTGTGAGGGGGGTGAGTGTGTGTGCATCCATGTGACTATAACTCTATCAAGGAGTGAGTGAGTGAGCGAGCTTAGCTTTACACCACTTTTAGCAATTTTGCACCAATATCACAGAAGGGAACACCAAAGGTAGGCTTAATTGTACCCTTGTCAGGAATCGAACCCAATGTCTTTGGCATGACAAGCAAACACTTTAGCCACTAGGCTACCCCACCGCCGTGCCAGTTTTAATATGAATACTCAGACACATTATTGTGACTCTAAATCCTTGTCATATCTAGGTAAAGCTGAGTGTCATGCAGGGTACCACAAACACCATCTTTTAATGTCTCCTGGTACAAGAAGACTGAGGATTGAACCATTGTCCTTCTTTCTCAGTTCCAGCCACCAAGCTGAAGCGAACCCTATGAACGTCATGATTTATGTGCATCCTTCCAGCTCCAAAATCCAGGATCAACCCCTGTGCGAATCTAGACTTAGACAGGAATGCTGCCAAAACTTCACTGACTTTATCATGTGTCAACCACAATACTGATGTAAATACCCCTTTTTCAGTTTACCAAAGTGTTTGCTACAAGACCACGTGGTTTTGGACACCTTCTGGAGATACAAACTGCTTTCTGGTATGCTTGGTCTTAATCTAGATTGTAAACAGGGTATCATGACTCTATGTAGATTTTGAACTATAGAATATTCAATTCTATTTGTTGATAACAATGAAAAACTTGCATATGTAACAAAAAAAGACAAAATGATCAATATCAACTACATGTAATAAAGCTGAACCAAGGTTCATTTTCATAAGTATCCCAAAACCTGATTTTGCAATATTTTTATTAACTGTGAAAAAACTATACAACGGCACAACTGTAAAATGGATATTGACAATCAAGGGTAATTTTCATTCGTTCCTAAACATTTCATGTTGCAATAATCTCAATAAGTGCTTTATTAGTTTGCAAATGCTTGGGGCATCAATCAATATATTTCAGTTTAAAATGAAAAATGAAAAACAAGTAGCACTTGTATCACTTCCTAAAACTTTCCAAATAGCAGAAGAAGCAGTTCAGATCACTTTTGACTAAATGCTAAAAGTTGTGCAGATAAAATGCCTCTTTATTCTAAATACTTGTAGAAGTAAAAGTGTAAACAAGAGCCCTGAAATGTTATAAGCCTTGTCACACTGCTTTCACCAAAAGGTGGCACCCAAAATGTGCTTTGCACAGAGCACATGTTTGAATAAAGCCCCATCTTTGGCTTGACAGGCAAACATTTTGACCACTTAGCTACCCAACTGTTCTCTGAGAGTTGTGTTTATGTGCAATAAAAAAGCTGTCACCTGCAATACATTGTCATGTTCCACATTCAACTTTGAAATGCCAAAGAAGGCTCTCACACTCCATACCTACTGACAAATAGGGGAATACTGTTTTTCATCAATGAAATAACACACTGGCTAGAATGTCGCATCACAAAACGAGCGTCTCTTGTTTTGATACTATTATTAGTGTCACACATCTTCTTGGGAATTTGCTAAAGAAAAACATACACAAATTAATAAACTGAAGGCCACTCTCTTAATGCCAAACTTAAAAGACCAAACAGGGTGTAACATAAACCCCCATAAGGAACCAATATCCCCTGCCCTCATGATCACTTTTGTTGGCATGCAGGTGGGATCCTGAAATTGGGTTGTGATTGGGGTCCATTCCTAATATGTTCTTATAAAACTTTTTTTTAACAAAACTGGTTGTCATGTGTTCAGAACGTATTTTAAAACCAGGAGACATCAGGGTTGTAGCTGTCTTCCCTGAATGAGACAGATATGTTTGCAATGGTAACATTTCTGTCAGTCTTATTCTTTTCCAGAATGTTCTTTCTGTCAGAGGAAAGATTGAGGTCTTGGGATTTGTTTCAGAATTACTGCCCTCATATGCCACTAACTGAAAGAATTCCAGAACTGGATTTAGACTTTTCTGTAGTTAAGTAGCCCAGGGCTAGAAGTCCGTAATGAAATTCAAAGGCTGTGTGTACATATGAATTTGAGAAAAAAAAACCAACAACACCGAGATCACCTTCCATCCTGATGCATGTCTTTTTTGAGCCTTTCTCCAACAAGGTACAAATCAATCATATTATCTTCAAATGGGACTGGGATTTTGTTTAACAACATTTGTGTCATCATTGCAACACAATGTGATGCAATTGTAACACAAACTGATACATTAGTACTGCAAACTGGTCTATTTATAACACAGTGTGCGCATTTGTATCACAATATGATACGGCTCATTACGCTTACTGCACCTGTAAAGTATTCAGACAAACAAGTTATTCTTGGTCTTTCCCAAGCATTTGATTGTTTTGATTGTTGAAAGATATACACTTACAGCTCTTAAAAAGCATGGCCAACAATCTTCACCATTCATGTTATATACTGAGTTTGATCTTTCACAATTTTTCTACTTTTAGCAATACCATGGAGGGGATATAGGCATCATAAAGTTTACACATGAGGTTCTTGAGAGGAATAAAGAAGTTGGTATTCAAGCAAAATATTCTGGAGTGAACTTTTTCTACATTGTAAAATACAATAAAGCAGACGTTGCCATCCATAATATATTGTCTAAATACAGTGTACACATGTTGAGAATCAAACCTGAGTCTTCAGTGTGATGAGCAAATGCTTTACCCACATGGCTACCCCAGTGCCCATCAACATGATTAGACAACAGAGACACAATGAGCCAAATCACAACTTCATGAATGTACAACCTGTCCTTAGTCATGAATATTAAGTTTGTCTTTAATTAGGAACGTGATGCTTGTCTCTAGTCAGGAGCGCAATGCTTTCGTAAGACAGTTCAAGGAGTAACCTCTTTATGCAAATTTGTTTCTGTTTACATGTCAACCCCTATACATAAATATGTATCTATTTTTAGGGCCTTTCTATCTGCCAACAGAGCCAGGTTTATCCATCAAAATGATGGCTTGTTTACATCAAGCAGGATATGTCATTGTGAAAATAGCCACATTCTTTTAAGGAACATGCTGCATAAAGTTTTGGAAATTTACATCGTTCGGCCTTTACCCATAATAAATGTTTGATCTTAGATTCTTTAAAGTCAGAATTGCAGAATCAAGAATGAATTAACCATCTTAAGGAAATAAAAAATAAAACTCACAAAAATTAAAATGTTTTCATTTGCAGACACTTTAACCTCTAAGATCACCATGACCAGCTTAACATATACACTTAGGCCCCCACAGCCTGTCACTCTTAAGTCCAATTAGGATCAATTAACATGGTGATTGCTAATTAGTAAGATAATTAATCTATTTCAGTGACCCGTGACCTCAGTGCCCCTGGTCTGTCTCCTACAATCCTGAGGTAACACACCAAGCCTCACCTCTGTGTACATTGGGATGTGTGAGCAAGCTAAAGGGTGTTTAGTAATACCAAGCTAATTCGTTTTCCAAGTGATGAACAGAACTTTTCTAAAAAAAAAAAAGGGCATTGTCCAATAGAAACAACAACAAAACCCCAAGAAAATCTTAGCTTCATCCACAAAACCATACACTATGAAATTAATTTCGAATATAAGAAAATATAGTTTTGTTTTAATTTTATTTTCCAGGTGTTTTTGTTTTCTTTGCAAGGTGAAAGATCACTGTAAAGAGTTAAGTATCATTATGTATTACAATATTATAAGAATTGTGTGAAAACCATGACACACATTTCCTTGACTTTTCTTCATCTGAAACCTCTGTTTTTAATTGGGACAATGGAATATTTGGGTGAGAAAGTAATAATTGAGAGCACCGTTTTCTTTGCCAGAGTTGATACAAAACTGTCTGGCTTCTGTTTAAATAGAGGCGCATGCTTAACATCAGTGTTTCTCACTGGGACAAAATGAAAAAGAGACAAAATCATCAAAATACCTACCACAGACTGTACAAGACAGCGTATATAGGATTCCCACTAGCAAAAGTTTTCCAGGCATAGTTACTTGAATAAGCTTTGGTTTGTCTGGCGAATCATAAACACTGGGTATCACGGTTACAAAGACACATTTTGCTTGCAAGAAGTACTCCAGGTGTGAAAACACAGTATATCCATGAAGAAACGGGTGTCATGCACACAAATCCAATGAATGAAACTGCGCCATAAGGGCTTGGCTAGTAAATCGTAGTAATATCCACTACCCCCGATGACTTCACTGGTGAAAGAGGAGATTTCATACTGAAGTGCCCTGGCTGAGTTCAGCTGAACATCGCAGTTACGTCAATCCAGTGTCCTCCCCATACTACGTTCTAGAAATTTCGAAACAAATTCGCTTTGTAGAGAATACGCATCAACTACCCACCCCTCGTGCACTGTGAACGGCAGTTTTAATATCATCCGTTAACAGAACATAGTTTGGTATTGTTATATAAGTTGTATGTACAGTTAAGTGTTAGTAAGTATTAGCGTATTTCAGGGGGAGTATGCTCAATAGGTTCAATGCTAGCAGACCCTAACTTACGACCAATGAGAATCGCCGTTTCTTTAAGCAATGAGCCAATTAAATGAAGTCTTGTAAACACATACCGGTACAACATAATAGAAATCAACATGGTGAGTAGGCAGTGTTCGATTTTGTTTTCGTCGTTCTGTTGTTCCTTGAAATAATATCTCAATGCCTGATTATTTGGGTATTTTGTTACGCTCGTCTTTAATTATAGATCCTCAAAAACCTGACATCTACCGGAGTCTGAGAAAATAAATGACTAGTCGCAGTGTGACTTAGCACATTTGAGTGTGTGTATCCTATTTTCGTGCAATTATTTTTCTCTGCCAACAAAATTAAAACGATTGAAATCCAGAGGTTATACGGGTTATATGGTGTCTGGTAAAATAATTGTTTCTAGTAATTAAATGTATCAAATGGGTTGTTTGTTAAGGTAATGTATAACTGCATTAGCAAGTATGTATTATGATTAATAGGGGAAGTTTGACAACACATTCATTTACCATGTAACATGTTCAAGGCGACAGGTGAAACTTAGAGATTGTTCAAATTCATTTACTACCACTTATCTTTCTGTTCCCAAGAAAAACAAGAGTAGGTGATTTTCTATTGATGTATCCATGAAATTAAATCCTAATGGAATTTTCAGCTTTTCTTCTTTTTGTTAACTTAGATTAGTCAGTCTTCATGGACTGACTCACACCTGACATTGGTGAGTTGTAGCATCTGGGGACACAAAGCCTGTTGCCACATTTCATGACTGTACTTGGAATTGGCTCAAATTTCCAGACAGTCGGAATATTATTAGTTTCCTGCAGGAGTCAACTGAACATAAATGATTGTGATTGTCTGTGACACAAACTCTAAAGCATCATGGAAATCGTTTTTGAAAGTGAGACTTGAAAATATGAACCAAAGTTTCATAAATTGTATCTAGTACAATATTTGGGGCCTAATCATTTTATTCAAAAGATTATATTATATTTGGAAAGATATTGGCATCTATACTCTGATTCAAAGTTTCAGGGGGCAATCTAACATGAAATGAAATCATATATAAAGGATTATGTAATACTGGTCTTCTAATCAGGGTTTATAACATTTAAACACTTTATGGCAGTCGTTGATTAAATGTGTGGTCTTGACTTTTTCTGATAGTCTTTTGGGCAGTGATCACTCTGTAACTGTCTGGTGCATTGTATTTGTCACAGACTCTGTTTATCAGGCAGTTCCATTTCCTGTAGAACACCAAGAAGAGGTGGTTGGTGAAACCTCATAAAGAAGTAGTGTTAAGTAGAACCTTGTAATAAAGAATCCTTTTTTTTGTAACATAAAGACTTTAACTAGAACAGACTGAATGTCAGCGCCCGTAACTTCTGTTAAATGGTCCAAACTTACGTTTAACAAGTGAAAGAAAGAATGCTCATTAGGTGTGTGCTCTGAATTTCAAAAATGTTTCATGATTGTTGCAGTAATATATCTGAAGATAGGGATAAAGAAAGTGAATGTCATTTCTAATCATTCCACCTCAAAAAGGATAACATGTGGTATCCTGAATCGTCAATGCAATACTAGTAAATCATTTGAACCAAAAGGACTCTCCATAGTGTAGGGAAAGTGAGTTTAGTTTTGCACTGCACTCAGCAATGTTCCAGCCATATGGTAGTCTGACCATAGAATCCAGTGATCAACATTATTAGCATCGATCTGCGCAATTGGGAACCAATGGCATGTGCCAACCATGTAAGTGAGCTTGACCACCTGATCATGTGAGTCACTTTTACGACAAGCATCGGTTACTGATGACACATTCTTACCCATATCTTTACCATCCTACAATCTTGACCAATTGTTGGACATTCCATAAAATATTTATTCAATTTTCAAATTTTTAAGCAAGAACTTTGTCAAGATATTAATTTTCTGCATCATATATTGAAGCATAGCTTTTGAAAATACCTATATATGATTAACTAACTTCTTGTCATTCCATTGGTCAGTCAGAGTTTGCAAATGTTCATTCTGATATCACCTGTAATGGGAAGGATGTTCTCAGGACTTTGGTTAGTGGCAGTAAGATATGAGATCTGATTTACCAGAGATTGTGGATAGGTGATAACTTGGACAGTTTCATAGCTGCATGCCTTATATCACACATTTGAATTTGTATTCATTGCTTTTGGTTAAAGAAAGATCTCCTGAAGTTTAATGCAACAGTTTGAGGAAAAATAAGGAAAACGTATAAGAAATTAACTTCCAGATAAATATCCCTACTAATGAGTGGAAAACATAACATTGCAAGCTATTACCCACGCATAATTGATTAGGTTATGTGTTTTGTTGAAAGGAGGGAATTTTGTTTTATGCCTCTTTTAGCAATATTGTTTCAATGTCACAGCAAGGAAAACCAGAAATGAGCTTCATACATTGTATCCGTTTGGGAACTTGGCATGGCAAGTGAACACTTGAACCTCAGGGCTGCCCCACCAATCTGCCCCCTCCACACATTTAGCCATCTGTATGTCCCATAAGTACAAACTGGAATATCTTAAGAACCGTTGACTAGATTCTTTTTTTTATTTTGTACCTAGGTTCAGCACAGTATGCAAAAAGTCAGTTTTCGTGACCTTCACATAATCTTCAAGGTCACTGCAACACTGATGATTTCAGCATGTTAACTTGCATGTGAAGGTTGTCAGAACTATTCTCTGGATTTTCGCTATGTATTTGATACCAAGCATCTTCTAGGGAAGGCGTAGGGCAATGTCGATTTGAGTGACCCTCATTTAATCAACAAGGTCACAGCAAAGAGGTCAGAGTTCAGCATGTTTATATCCTGCTTGTCAGCGAGATATCTCAAGAACAGTTTGCAGGATTTTTTCATTGAATTTCTAGACTTCTACGTGTGTTGTATTTTTTTTCATAAGCACTTTCTTCATTACTATTTTTGCATGTTACACTGACATTCATTCTTTATTACCAATTTTGCACATTTGCATGACATTCATGTCAAGGTCAAGTGAGTCTTCAAAATATTTGCATGTTTACAGAGAGAGATATCAAGAAATGTTGACTGGTCATGTTTATGTTGACAATCAGTCTGCGTAAACTTAGTCTCAGTGTATTTCGTTACACTCCACCACTGAGTCTAACAAAACCTAGTAGGAGGTCGCTTTAGGTAACCTTTGAGCAACCAATGACTGTCCAATCAAACGGGAGACGGTTATGTAGATTTAACCAATCAGACAACGGCCACTATTTTGGGATCGGAGGTACTTTCAAAATATTCAGGCCACTGACACAGATCTCTCCACAAACAAAACTCCACATATAACACAATTATTTGACCTGCAGTATATACTTTTTGGGGTTTCTGTTGACATGGTTACCATTAGCTAATGTTTCCGCAAGATGACATCCTTGAATATTGCCAAAAACACCATTTTCAGTGACTGTTTACTCGCAGTTGTCATGGTTGTACGTAAGCCATATGCATCACCTGGAAGTGAGCGTAAGCTAAATAGCATTCTGAATCGTTCGGGTATGAACCTTTTGAGTAAAAAAGTTCAAAAGGTATGTGCGAATGTGCACTTTTGCGATTTGGTAAGCTGTGTTCTGATTGGTCAGTTTCAAAGATTACCTGACACAACCTCCCATAAGGTTTTGTTAGACTCAGTGGTGGAGTGTAACGAAAATTACTGAGACAAAGTTTACTTAGACTGTGTTGACATTCAAATTCATCTTTAACTACCATCTTCACTTTCATTAGCTAAAAGTTTGAATTCATAGTTTGTGCAAGGAGTATTATGTCACCTTAGTGACAATGCTGGATTGCGCTTACTTTTCACTCTTTTGTACAAAGAGTGGAGGTAAAATGTCGTCTTTTTTTTTTTTCAGCTCATTTTGAAACAGTTGGAGAAAATATGCAAGGTCCAAAATTATTCTATTTTTCTTCTAATGCCAATGGTTTGTGATTGGTTGGTCAAATGTGCAACTTGCAGGATTTGATAGTAATGAATTCATCAATACTTTGTCAACAGAAGCTTTGGCAAAGGTCAATACTTCTGCAAAAATACTAGTAGTACAATGCATGTTGTGAATCTTCACATTGGAGTAGTACATGCTTACACTGATGCACATTATTACATTCCTCTTGTACATAAGACTTGGTCTAAAATGTCAGTCAGTGTTGTTTTGGCATTTGATTCAGACATTTTCATTATAGTCTTATATTAATAATTTCTAAGATTACGTGATAACATAGGACTTTGACACAGTCTTAGTCTGAGTAGTTGTACATGGTGTGTTCACTAATTACACAGCAATGGTAAGAGGGCGGATGTAGGCTGCCGGAGGTCTACTTAGGACCCAACAGCTTATCTGGAGCCACAATATCCTCACTGGTAAACTTTCCCTGTGTCTCAGGCAGGAGGGACTTGTTTCAGTGCTCATTGCAAACCGACACTAACCTAAACATTAGAAGTTGGTTCTGTCATAACCATGGTTCATGTTGGGTTCCTGCCGATAAATTGTATCAGTGCATTACACATGCAAATATATGTACAAAAACAAAAATATTTTCAAAATTTATTTTGGTATTTTGACGCCATAGTAAATAATGGTTTTCTTAAAAATATGCATTTAATGTCTTAGCTCCTAAACAATGCAGAAATACAGATTCACATGTGAATATTTACAAAATAATAGTTCATTGAATTATATACTTTGTATCATCAATACTGATATGTATTGAATTATGGATGCACCTATATTGCATTTGTCTTTATTTATAAGTGTTATATTTGCTTGAGGTGATTAAAGATTTGAGGCAGCAAGATTGGGGTATAAGTTCCAAAACAAGTTAAGTTTGTTTAAGAGGTTGACTCTCATGACAGTTTAATCATAAATAAAACTAGAAATGTTTCAAGAATAGTTACTGAACAATAATGTACTCCTTCTTTTTGCTGTTTACTATGAAAAATAAGTCTATGTGACAGTGGTCTGTAAATAATCCGACCCGTGAAGGTCCCGCGGTAGAATAGACCTTCAGCAACCCATGCTTGCTATAAAAGGCGACTCAGCTTGTCGTAAGAGGCGACTAACGGGATCGGGTGGTCAGGCTCGCTGACTTGGTTGACACATGTCATCGGTTCCCAATTGCGCAGATCGATGCTCATGTTGTTGATCACTGGATTGTCTGGTCCAGACTCGATTATTTACAGACCGCCGCCATATAGCTGGAATATTGCTGAGTGCGGCGTAAAACTAAACTCACTCACTCACTCACTCACTCACTGTAAATAATCCAGTCTGGACCAGACAATCTACTGACTCACATAATGAACATTGATCTATACATTGGGATATGATGGCATGTGTTAGCGAGTCGTGCCACTTAATCCTGCTGGTTAAGTCTAATTCAAACCTTCACAGCTGAAACGAATGAATGAAAAATCTAAGTGCATGGTATAATATTATGAAATATTTCACTGGTAAGAATTGAATTTAACTGGTGTAAAGTAAAGGATCACTGCAACACATTTCCCCTTCCTCACTATAATTAGTAAGCCATGGTATGTATAGTTTTTGGTTTCAGGTTCCAAATTATATCCACACTCACTAAAGTTCAAAAAGCAAACATATATGTCTTTGAACTTTAATACACTGAATTAATGTTACAGGTAGTGAGGTCATTTAAAAGCTGGGCCTCTTTCCGTAATGCAATCTTAGCTTTACAATGATCATAAGCCAATTTGAAGTGTGTTGTTTACAATCTTCTTAGCACTAAGATAGCTTTCTGGAAAGGGGCCTCATAATGTGTCTGTGCTGTTTTAGGGACCAACCATTTTGATGGAGTAAATATCACTATTACAGCTATATGGTGGCGGTCTGTAAACAGTTGAGTCTGGACCAGACAATACAGTGATCAACAGCATGAGCTTCGATCAAAGCATTTGGGATACAATAACAATCAATTCAGCAAGCCTGACGATCCGATCCCGTTAGTTACTTCTTACGACAAGCATGGGTTACTGTAAGATCAATTCTAACCCAGATCTTCACAGGTTCCATTTCAATAGGAGAAATGGTATTTTTTCTGAAACATTACTTTGTGGCACCTAAAAGCAAATGAGTTCCAATGATTTCACTCACAAAGTCTTGCATGGTCTACATGGAAGAGTTTTGTAAAAAAAATTTGCTGTCAGAATTTTCAAAGAAATTAATTGTTTTTTGTGATAAGGAGTATCGAGTCTGTGAAAACTATGTCATTTGGTGCTAAAATATCTGGGGACAAGGAAAACAGGTGGAATTCACTTGTACTTTGAAAGTATACTCTTCTCTAATGTGAATGGTGACAAGAAAAAGAGAGCAATGGAAATGGATTTTGATTTTTTTTACTGTTTTGAACTTCAAACACATAATATTGTTGACAGTCACCTATACATGCTGCCACTATAGTAATCATGTTGAAAGGTGTTACGATTCTAATTCAAATGTGAACATCTGACAGGTAGTTTTAAGTTGTTTGTAACTTTGCTGGAGACAAATGGAGTGGTCACCTTTTTAGCAATGAGAATTATACTCATATAATACTCCATACTGTGTTTGGTAGGTTGTCACTTTTGTAATATCATTACTAGAGTTGTGAGGATTAATCGATACACTATTTATTGCGATTCAAGAGCTGCACGATACGACACATCGATACGATTGTCGTGTGTCGATTCAACACGATACTTAGATACTTAGCAGTCAACGAAAACACCATCTCCGCTTCTATTTAGGTTTTCGTGGAAAATATTGCCATGGACATGCTCCGACTGCAAAAAAGCCAGTTGTGCCAATGTTGATCCCTGCTGTTCCATTTTTTTGGAAAACACTACTTTACTGACACATACTAAACATTTTTAATAAAATGTCTTTCATGATGACATGTTTATTTTTCTTGGGAGAAGAATACCTTCTCTGAAATGATAACAGTACATTATTTCCAGTACTTTTATTTTTCTGTATACAAGGACAAAATATCGTGATACGTATCGCATCGTATGTATCGGACTACCAGTATCGTGGCATGGGCGTATCGTCACAACTCTAATCATCACAGTATACACTACACTAATGGTACAGGTCATTTCAGTATAAACTACAGCATATAGTCCTTCAGGCCACAACCTGATTTTCAGAGTTTTTTCTTTTAACAAAAGAAGTTTTATTATAAGATTTCTTATGATATCAGACCCGTGAAGGCCCGGGGTAGAATAAGCCTTCAACAACCCATGCTTGCTGTAAAAGGTGGCTCAGCTTGTCATATGAGGCGACTACTGGGATCAGATGATCAGACTTGCTGACTTGATTGGCACATCATCGGTTCCCAATTGAGCAGATCGATGTTCATGCTGTTGATCACTGGATTGTGTGGTCCAGACTCGATTATTTACAGACCGCCACCATATAGGTGGAATATTGCTGAGTGCGATGTAAAACTAAACTCACTCACTCACTTATTATACCATATAAATTTATAATATATTTATTTACATCTTAACAGAAATGAAGACTGTAGGCGATAGTCAATCAGTGTCCTTGAACATCAACACTTCTGAACCCTTTTTGGCTGTACATTGTACACTGGTTCAATTGATGAAAAAACTGAAGAGAACTTTCCTAACCCAAGGGAATTACTGTCATTCTATCTCCGAATTTTCTTTTGTTCAGTTTTCAGATCAGTATATTTTGGGTCAGTGAGGTAGCATAGAGGTTTAAGTGTTGACATGCTAAAGACCAGGGCCCACTTGCACAAAGCAATCTTAGCGCTAAGACTATCTTACGCCTATGTTGAAGAATGGGAGTTACAATCATTGTAGCGTTAAGATCGCTTCGTGCAAGTCAGTCCAGGGTTCTATTCCCCACATAAGCACAACGTGTGAAGCCCTTCCCTGGTGCCCTCAGCTTTGATATAGCTGGAATATTGCTAAAAGGGGCACAAAACCATACTCGCTCATTTACTCACTCAGATGAGTATTTTGTCAAAGCGTTGTCTGTAACAGATGTTACTAGTTTGATATTTTAGAAAGCAGTCTTCTGACTGACTTACATCGATTTGATGGTCATTTAATTGTTCAGTCAAAGTTCACAAAGGGTCATTCTGACATGACCTCTGAAGGGATGTCCTTGGATCTTTTGTGTAGCAGTAACAAGCACCAAGATCTGATTTAATGAGTTTGATGTTTGGGATAGGCTGCACTCAAACAGGCTCTATCCTTGGTGAATGTGGTAAATACACTATTACTGGTATGATTGTACCTTTAACTTCTATGTAACAAAGTGTTTTTTAGTAAACAGACATTGAACACACTTTCAAAGAAGAGTAAGTCAGTTTTCATCTGGACCATGTATGCTCTGCTACTACTGTTGAAACACTCAAAGGGACAGCTCATTTCAGTTTGTTTTAATTGTAGTTTGTTACACACTTTTCAACTACAATATAATGTCCAGGACAGTGAACCCTGTCAGTTTGTTATGAGTGTTTTCATTATTAACAAGGTATAGTACCTGCTTTATTTTGGGTTATGGTAGGCAAGGATGGAGCTGAGAGTTTGAAATAACAAAAAAATATAAGTGTTTAAGAGAGCAGGGATCAATTCCAACAAGTGTAGCAGGAATGATTACAAAATAACTCTTGAACATATACCTGCCCAGTTCGTGCTTCACTTTGAATTTGAGGAATATCTGTCGTAACTGAGTGTAAAGATGTCTGTTTATCTCTGGCCCTGCTCTGACTGGGATACCATAACCTAATCTTTAATTGAGTAAATTTCATCTGACATGTAAATTTTACACATTGAAGAGCGTAGACAGTGTTTTACACTTCATGCTCATGCATAACATGAAAAATTACTGTGACTTGGCAAAAATGTGTTTTTAGAAGATGTAAGTCTATCTATACTGACTTAGGTTTTATAAGCAATGTTACCATGGTTACAATATATCAATATATATGAATGCATTATTGATTCCATTCCACACTTAAAGTGCTGATTATTTTAATCCTGTATCAATTTACATGTGGAACATTTTCTATATCATTTGTTAAAGGTCACATGCAACAAAAAAATCAAACATAACTACAACAGCTATCACTTATTCATGATATATAAAATGCATTGTTGATTAAGAAAAAACAACTAAACAACAAAATTATGAACATACAATCGCAAATCGAAAGTGCAGTATTTTGTACCCAGCCAGTGGGTGTGCACTCTAGTGTAATGAAGCCTTTTCATTGGCCACTGGTTCATTTGCCGATATGCTTAGCCGGCTCTTTGTTTATGGCCTATAAGCCTGATAGATGTTAAATTCAAATTGCATGTGGTCAGTGATTGAAGTTGTGAATTGCATATTGTCATTAGCAGACAAGCAGGCAAACATGTAGGTGTCAATAAACCAGACTTTGAGTTTTCCCTGTGACAGAGTCTGCTTATCACAATCAATGTTTTTTTATGTGTCGAGGAGATTATTTACTTGTTTGTGTACACAGCCAGACTAGTCTACACTGCTCATTTCCTCATTGTCCGAGCAGGCGTACTGTTTCAAATTCCACAAACCTATTCAACACGTATGCGTTATGAGCACAGCACAGCGCAGCACAGCTGTTAAAACCACATTTTCCCCCAGCGCTGGGGGAAAATTAGTGGATCATTTGAACTCTGATTTCTTGGACTTTTGCGTCGCATTTTTTTTTCAACTTTGTAGGTTTGAAGGTTGAAGTGGCAATTTGATGATTTGTTTTGGTAAGTGCATATCGAAAGGTAGCAGAATCTGTGCAGTTGTGTTTTATGTTGCATGTAACCTTTAAAAAAATGTCTCCTCCATATCTTTAGCTACACAATTGTGTTTATATAAATTTGTTTTTTATCTACATTTATCTACATTGTAAAATGTGCCTAGCTTTGATACTCAAATTCAGGTGTACTGCTTTTCTAACTGGTGTTTATGTTGAAGTTTTATGTTAAAGTATTCATTATAAATATACAGTTTTGTTTTCAAAACATGGGACCATAAATACATCAAGTTTAAGACGTTTTAGTGGTGCTTATGCTCATGAAATATACAAATGCATGTAATGCTGATAGAAATTATGCACAATGAAGAAAAGATTGGGATATCCTGACTGTAGAAATACCAATGAAAACATATTACCTCACTACTGAAACAGTTGAAAAAACAGCAACAAAAGACCATGAAACTGCAACATTTTCATATCAGCAAACTTTGACCCCTGTTGCACATGTGCATTACGATCCACACTTCTATGAAATTTCCGAGCAACCGCGAATTGCAGTGCATAGAAAAAGTATTCAATATGTCGAATAATTACTGTCATTAGTGTCAGTCTTTTCATATGAATGGAAAGTAAACTAAAGAAGTGTGCACACATGTATGATGATGATAAATGCCAAAGAACTCATCACAAATAATTTGAAAATGGAGTGTAAATTTTGTTCAAGCTGGAAAATAGCAACATGCAGTCGAAACTTCCTCCCCCATGCACGCATGTGCAAAGGCAAAGTTGTAGGGTGTCAGTTTTTGATGTAGTTTTAGTGTTTTCAAGTTGCCGATTTTACTGTTTCAGTAGCAGGATGTTATGTTTATGTTGTTGTTTTCATGATTAATGTGGGTTTTTCTGTTTTTCTGCATGGGGGGTGGCGGGGGGAGGGGGGAAGTATTTTTTGGTAGGTCTGCTGATTTCCCTGCAGTTTGATCTGCAAATGTCCTCAAGATACAATGAGGATTCAATGAAATATTGCACTTTGTAAAAATGATGGTACTTTCCCACAATCCCTAAACCATATTATTTTCCTTCATCCCAGCACTGCCTGTAATGCAAAAGCTCTAAATGAAGCAAGTCCAGCTTCCTCCGGTTCAGAATCTCTCTTGCACTCCTTGTCAATTTTAGGGTGCTCTTTGTTTCCTTGAGATATTCATGGAAATGAATAAGGGAACACATGAAAGTACCAGTGTTCGTCTTTACTTTCCCAGACTTCTTCACAGGTTATGCATTGCACAATAGGGGAAATTATGCAAAATAACTGAAGGAATACTTGTACATCCGTGTGTTTCCTAGTTTGTTTCAATGACTATATTTTCAGAGACTAACTAAGCCATGATCTATAACTTCAGTCAGGAACAGGATGGCAGTAGCAATCTCTTGACTGTTGAGCATCATGATTACGTTAATGCAAAAACAAACCAGAATTTTTTATCCTAGGTTAGACACTGTGGGAAGTTTCCACCCACAAGTAAAACCATCTACAAATAGTTTTAATAGTGTCCTAGAAAGGGCATGGGGGAAGTCAGTCACAGATAATATCTCCTTGCCTGGTGACCTGTAGGAAATGCATAAGAGGAGATCATGTGACATCAATGGAAGACGTACAGCTCTGACCTCTTGATAGCATTCGATCTCATTGATAAGGTCATTTCCTGTCATGTCTCTAGCGTGAGGGGTTTTTGTGAGTAAGAATTGAGAATTCTGATGAAATACAGTTTCCTTGAAGTTGTTGGACTTTGGCCACACAGGATATGCGTCTGTATCATGATTACACAGTGGTAGTTTGATAGTTCTTAGCATGAATGTAGTAAAATCTCAGCCTACTTGTGATGACTTATTTATAACTAGAGTCGAAGACATGGAAGGATGTGTGTGGCTAGTAGACACAATGTCTGTAACTACCAGACTCCAGTAAGTTGAACTTAAAACAAATTATGTGAAATGAGGAAATTCAACTTGAAAAGGTCATGTCCAGATTGTTGACTCAAAATTCATCATGTATAATTTCTAAAAGCTTGAAATTACCGAAAAAATACCCAAAAGATATTGGCAGTGTTGACTAAAGAAGTGTAAGGCAGTAGGCACTAGTGGTGGTTCGATTAATTGAGTGAGTGAGTTTTATGCCACTTTTAGCAATATCACGGCGGGGTACACCAGATAATGGGCTTCACACATTGTACCCATGTTGGGAATCGAACCACTGGGACTTTGGCGTGACGAGTGAACGCTTTAACCACTAGGCTACCCCACTGCCCCTCCGATCAACTGAAATAGTTGAAGATTGGTCACAATGACTAAACAACCAAGCAATTGGTCATGTGCTCATAATAGAACACAAACAATTTGGGAACATTTGTTTGCATGAACAATATTTTTTGCTAGGTTGGTTTTGTCTCTTGCATTTCATAAGCACTGTGAACGCCTTCAAAGTCGTCATTGAATTTATATTAAAGACTCCTGGAAATTTATAGTCCTAAGATACTAGACATCCTTAGAGATGTGAAATTTGGAAAGAAAGCCTGAAAGAACTACATATGTTTTGTGGGTGTTTTTTGTCATTTTTTGTGCATTATCAAAGATAACCATGAAAATTTGATAATTGTGGCTAACCAATTACTTTTGCTGATTGATCGGTTCTTTGAACCAATCATCAAATATGAGATTTTAGCCAATTCCCAAAACAAGTAGGCACATAGTGAACGTTGATACATTCTGTGACCTGTGTTAACCTTGTCACTCAATAACAAAATCTAGAGTACTGCTGGTATGTAGTGTTCGTGTTTAGCATTGTTCAAGTCATCTTGCAGGGTTCACCATGATCTGTCCAGTAGGCAATAATGTATGAAAAAATACACATAGTGTCATGGATAGTAGAGGCTGTTAGATTCTTAAATAGAAATGTAAGGTTTCAGCAATCACTAAATAAAGTAACAGTAGTTAATAGATCATTTCTTTTACTTTAAAGGACCCTAGAAATTGATTTTGAGGGTCTTGTGTCCCCAGTTTTATAAGTCAAGGTCTGTATTAAGTATGAGATTTACAATCGTCTCAGTAGCCCTACGATAACATTGTTAAACGGGGCCCTGCACGTTAGTTTCAAAATATGTCTGTTCTCTTCTACATGACATGAGAAATTTAGGGAATGTGGAACGACGTATCGGATATGCAGTCTCGTTCACCATCCTTCCTATTGTCTATATTGGTAGTACAATAGTAAGGAAATTATTCTGCTTTTCAACTGTTCTAGTATGTGAATGCAATAAATTATTTAGTGACTAACTATCGTATTCAACATGTTACTATGGCTGCACAATTAAACCAGTTTACTGGATTGATATGTATTGCAATACCCTGATCGAAAACCAGTTTGTTGATATGCATTCGGAAAAACTTTGTAACACTCGGAAATATTCAGATATTTCCATTTTTCACTCCCAAAATCAAGTTATGTTGGTTTGATGTTGTGTTCTTAACTTTTGTTCAAGTGTTTCGCAATGTTTTGGATCAGGATGTTATGAATATTTACTCATTAATGACCAATGACCAGTGATCTCTGTCTAAAAATCTAAAATCCTGGGGCTTTTTTTTTTCAGAATGGAGAAACTAGTAACCACTGTGTTGATGTTAGATGGTTCTTTTCTTTGTTGCCTTCATTTTGACATGAATAAAAGTTTTTATTAAAGTTTAATTAAGCAAAGTGATTTTGCTGTATTTTTGCTTTATAAATCAAGCATTAACTCAATTATAAGTATTTTTTCTGAAAAAATATTCTTGCAATATATTGAAATACATACCCCAATGTATGCTTTCGAATGGCAATATATCACAATATGAAAGTTCTCTGCAATACCCATCCCTAGATGTTACACACATTACGATTTGATACCGTCATGAAATACATAGGTCTTCTTTTGCAAGCCGTTCACAAACGTTCATTGGTAGCAAATGCATTATTATTTTGTCATCAAAATACATACAGTAAACTCCCCGGATCTCAAACTCCTGAATCTTGATTGTTCTGCACATCTCGAACCTAATCTACAGTCCCAACCTCTTCATATATATTTATCATTTTTTTTGTATTTACATCTTAAAGTTCGAGACACACATACACACGATATCTCGAACTTGAAGTGATGGACGTTGATAATGATATGCCCTTTATTACAGGTATGTGTACATTTTTTTAGGATACGGTCTTTATTTACACATACTTTATGCTTTAATTATGTATCTTGTGTATGATGATTATGATGATTACTGCAAAATGAATAACAGAATGAAACTAGAGATGTTTTTTGTGTTTTCTACGTTGTCGTATACAGGTTCAGTGTATGTGCAGTAGTATGCACACAATGTGCATATATACAATGTACATGTATTTCAGTCTTGAATCACACGATATCTCGACCCTGTCTTGATGGACACTTGGGGTTTGAGATACAACGAGTTTACTGTATATCAAAACATTTCAGTAGTTTGGCACTACTCATTCTCTTCCCACAGAGGTTACTTGTCATATCTTCCTACGAACCTCTGTTCTAATACGGCCATATTTCGTGGTTCTCATAAAATCCCCTAGCGGCAAAAAATGGCAGCAGATTTATCTCTCTTTTTTTCTGCCCAATCAGAACACGTGTTACATCGACTTAGATTCAACTTGACAAATGCAAGCAATGTGGAGAAACAAATATGACATGACTGAGTTCTGTCTAGAAGAAACATTTGAGTATCGCGCTCAGGAAGAGGTTCTAGTTTTCACGATGCATCCGGAAATTACCGAGATCTTGCGAACGATCACTTTTGAAACAAGGTCGCTGATTGCACTACTAAATCTGATTGCCTCCAATCACGAGTCTTGAATACTCGCACCGCGAAAGGGTCGTATTAGAACAGAGGTTACATATGAAGATGTGACAAGTAACCACTGTGGGAAGAGAATGGGCACTACTGTACTAAGGGACAGTTTAATTTTTATATTTACTTGAATGGACAGAGAATTCCACTAGACCCAGGTGTCCAGCAATGGTATTTTTCAATCCGTTAGATAGTAGCTTTTCAAAATTCATATTTCAGTCTGTGCTACAAGCGAACCCCTTATTAGGCCTTTTTCCGAAAGTACTCACCAGTCATACTGCTTGAATGTTGCGGAAAGCTAAAGTGTCATTTTGTCATTTGTTTGAATTCACTAGTTCTGCATGAATTTGAACATGATTTTCAAGGGTTGATATAACTGGAATCAAATGTACTGATAATAGCAAGATTGACTAGACAAAACAGAATCTTACTAGACTTGGCTTCAGACTAGGCACAAACCTATACTTAAGGATAGGTGGGTCGTTAAAATTTAAACTTGGGGTAAATAAATGATAAATTTAGGTGTTTTGACAAGAAACGTTTTGGTACAGACTGAAGGTGTTGATACAGTTTGTAAGTTGCCATTTTTAATGTTTCTCCAGTGTGTATGAAATCTTATGTATTTCAGAGTCGTGGCTACCCATCTGTTCGGCCCCAGACTGAGGGTATGAGGCCTGTGGAACTCCCAGCTGGACCTTACGGGATCCCTGATGTCATGGTCCATGGGTAAGGCAAAGAAACTGGACATCACTATGCATTCTCATTGTTCATCAGTTTTTAATGTATTAAAGTAAGAATTGTTTGGATGAAGTTATCATTCAAAATGTCAGGAGTTCTTCCTCAATGTAATTTTAAATTACCTGAATAAAGCATGATAACAGCGTTTGAGAGAGTGTTTGCCTCTCATGCTAAACATCTGGGTTCGATTCCCCTCTCTGTTGTAATATGTCAAACTCATTTCTGTGGTCATATGCATATGTCGGGCATAAATTCTAGTCAGGGTGTAAGTAAAATGTGTGCTGGAGTGTAATGTTAAAACGTTAAAAAATCTAACAATTGCACACAGCGCCTCAACACAGTGTGTTAAGCATAACGTTAGCTACGCCCAACATATGCATACGGCCACTGGTGTCCAACCATATTCAGTCATTCATCTTCATGTTGAAAGTGCAAAACCATTGCCTCTTAAGTCCTATAAGTATAATGTTATTTGTGAACTGAGAGGGATTTATGTATGTATTTCAGATTCCAGAGTGGTAAGGCAGCTACAGTGAGCAGACATCCGTTGGAACACACAGAGTCTAACGTGAGTATTTTTGCCATTTCTCTTGGCATGCGTAACTTTCTACAGGAGTCAGCATTCCTTAAAAATGATGTTTGCTTGTTATATGTTGTCTTAGATTCAGAGCTGACATGTATCTCCTGGTTGATACTCAGATATTTTTATGTGGATAATGTTCATTGTATTAATTTTCATGTACCAAGATTCATTTTTAACTCTTTTTGTTTTTTTCAACTAGAAGATAAAGCATCGTAAGAATGTTCACCATGGTTATCATCTCTATCAAACATGGGCCAAATGGGATACTTTGGCACGTTTTTTTTATTTCTTTCCATGGCATGTTTATGATGAGAAAATATAATGCCCTTTGAGACTTTGAGTGATAAGGTTTTCTGTAATTACTGTGGTAAGATAGGGATGGTGTAGTCGCCATGTGCTTAAAACATATGTACATAAACACCCAAATGATCTTAGTTTGATTCTCAACATGGCTACAAAGTGTGATGTCAATTACAAGTGTCCCCTCCATGATACCGCTGAAAAATTGTTGAAAGCAGTATATACACACTGTATGGTAAGGCACATTGTGCCTCTTCTGCCTTACATACTTAACGTCGAAAGTTTAGAGTAGACTTCAGGCAACTGTTCTAAACTAAATTTTGCAAAATAATCCATACCGTTTAAAAGTACACATGAACTGATCTTTGTTAAAACAAATTTGTATTGTTGAAAATATTAGTGTTATGAGTTTGATAAATGATAAAAATCAGTGATTGGCGAAGTCCTAACAAAACTTTACACTAAAAGTAAAAACACAGCTATTCTCGTGCAATTTATATGTCAAAGGTTTGCGTTTAGTTCCCCCAAGTTCATGGAGAAATCAATTTTTTATGTAACCATATAACTATACATAGCAAATGGTGAGTGTTTTAAATGAGTTTAAACTTTTGATGGGAAGTATGTATTGTTTGTATACCTCATATTTCAGTGGGTGGAGAACCAGCGTCAGATGGACATGGCTATGCTGAGGAACATGCAGGGTCTCCATGCCCCACTCCGCCTCCAGATGGAGAGAAATGTCACATCTAGGGTGGGTCATCTTTCCAGCTATTGTGTAATTGTGAAAGCCAGAACTCTGAATGGACAAGTCTGGTGCACCTTTCTTGAAGGACTCTGTTTAAGGGTTTGTGTCATAGGTCAACTCTGATGACCTAGAAGTGACATTTATTACATGTTTAGTCTTACATGTTTTTACATGTTTAGTATTGCTGACATTAGTGCTCAACCTTTTGTGTATTGTGTACCTGTCAGTCACTCATCTCCCCTTGGGGTGGTGGTGTTGCCTAGTGGCTAAAGCATTCACTCATCATACCAAAGACCCAGGTTTGATTCCCCACATGGGTACAACGTGTGAAGCCCATTTCTGGTGTCCCCCCACTGTGAGATTGCTGTAATAATGCTAAACAGTACTCTCTCTCTTACTCTCTCTCTCTCTCACTCACTCTCTCACTCACTCACTCACTCACTCACTCACTCACTCACCTCCCCTTGTCTGTTTGTAGTCATGCATTGAAATTTGCTCTTAGAGGGACTTCCTCAAGAAAATTAATTGTCAATTTCATGTGGATTTCAACAAACCACACGCTTTGTCGAAATCATCTTGTTGGTTTAGATAAAACTAGATGTTGAGCAAAATGTTCCATGCACAAAGATAGTAAATTAGAACTTTCTAATCGCAGAGAAGAAAAAATGTTGATTTTTAAATTTCTGAGAATAAATAATGTTGATCTTTTCATAGACAGTTCTAAAATATTAAATGTTATTGTTCAGACTTAACTAAAATTTAAGCAGTAATGGCGCAAAAATAGGTATCGTGATACGTCTTGAATCATGACATGGGTATCGTGATGCATATCGATTCCTGAGACTTACGTATTGTGACATGTGTTGTCAACCCATTCACTGAGGAAACCACCTTTGACAGCAAGATATATATCAACTTGAAACCGCTGCCTATTGTTAAGTCAGAATGTCTATTTATGGAAGATCGTTTTTTCGGGAGGGATCCTTTAGTGTTCACAACAGGTGTTTTAAAGAGGGAACCCACAGTCTGTAAGAGGCAACACAATTATGGAACTGAGTGTTTAGAAAGGCAACTGAGTGTGGATACTGACACCCTGTCTGAACACTAGTTAGCTGTTGTGGTGTAATATTGACAGACAGGAGACGTGAGTATGAGTCTGTGCCAGAGCACTTCACCCCCTTGTTCAAATTAGATTTTACTCTTTAAAGATGTCTGTCTTACGCTGACTTTGATTAATGAAAATCCTTTGCAAGACCCTGACTTCTTGACTACTGGCCTAAGTTACAGACTGTTTACTCACCGGTGTGAAAAATATTCAGTTTATTGTATGATTTCAGTTTCAGCGTCTGCCATGTCTGAACAGCTCGAACCTGCTGGAAGATACGCTGACAGGGAGAGATGATCTTATTGACTTTGGTGACGTTCTTAATAGTAAGTATACAGCTCTATGTTTCATTAGTGGAAGAATATTAGAGATTGCAAATGTATTCTGAATAGCGATACAAGAATTAGCTGTATTAGTTTTATTGCATTAAAAATACATGTTTGTCATATTTGGATCAAAATTCTTTTGAGAAACCTTAAAGGTATGCGTGGGGATTGTGATTTGAATGCAGTGATAATGATATATGGAAAGTTTGATCACTAAACTAAATGAGGGGGAGCATGGAACCTACTTTAGTTAGATCTTATGGTGATATTTACAATACAAGAAATAGAATCTGGGTAATTTCTGCTAGTCTTATAGACACTCAATAGTTTTTGACTTTGTAGTTGAGTAGAGGATGATTGGAAGTTTCTACACTACTTCATTCTCATTTCTATGACAGTGCAGTATTTTGTGCCACATTTTGTCTTGTCATGATCTGATTTAAATACTGCATATGCGTTTGTAACATTACAACCTATTGTAACACTGTAGGTTATCACAGACTTACAAATGTGGCACTACAGACATTGTGTGGATTGGCTCCCAGGTTTCACTGGCTATGTACTTTAGGTAGAGTAATATTCGGAGGTATGATTCATGAAATGTGTTGTCATTTCAGACCCAAATGAGGCTGAGGTCGTAGGTCAGCCACACGTGTTGATGGAGAAGCGCCTGAAGCTACTCTAGTTCCTGTTGTACATCATGATTTTGCCTTGTCATCTGTCACACTTGTATGTACTGAATAAACAATCACCATAAAATACCCATTGTTTTGTGCCCATACAGTTCATTATTTGCAACTGGAACAAGAGTTTAATGAGTTTAGTTTTCCACCTCACTCCACAATATTCCAGCTATATGTGAGTGAGTCTAGTTTTATGCTGCACTCAGCAATATTCCAGCTATATGGCTGCAGTTTGTAAATAATCAAGTCTGGATCAGACAATCCAGTGATCAGCAGCATGAGCATCAATCTGCACAATAGGGAACTGATGACGTGTCAACCAAGTCAGCAAGCCTGACCTCCCAATCCCGTTGGTCGCCTCTTACAACAAGCATAGTCGCCTTTTATGGCAAGCATGGGTTGCTGAAGGCCTGTCCTACCCGGGATCATCACGGGTTGCTGTAACATGACCCAAATCAGGTGATTACACTAGTTTCTAGATTTGCTGAGATTGGGTGATCCTGGTGGGAAGTGAGATGATGTTGCAAGTTATTAATGAAAGTGAGTGAGTGAGTTTAGTTTTACGCCGCACTCAGCAAGATTCCAGCTATATGGCAGCGGTCTGTAAATAATCGAGTCTGGACCAGACAATCCAGTGATCATCAACATGAGCATCCACGCAACCGATGACATTTGTGGACCAAGTCAGCAAGCCTGACCACCCGATCCATTAGTCACCTCTTACGACAAGCACACCTTGTATGGCAAGCATGGTTTGCTGAGGTTATGAAAGTACAAGTTGATATGGAAGTAATTGTTATGTGCTTATAGGTACTGGAATCAGAATTAATATCAGGATAATATATACTGAAATACACCAGGTACGTTGTCTGCCTTATTTTGATATCAGAAAATCAAGTGTTCCTTCTCTTCAAACACAACAATTGGAATCCAAACCCAGGCATTGTCATGTTTGATCTCCTTAGGTCTAAATACCTTGAACAAAGTGATTGTATTGGGCATTTTGCCAAATCTGCTAGATGGTGTACGAACATGTCACAAGTTATTAAACAGATGACTGAAAACTCAAAAACTAAATAATAACGC
Organism: Haliotis asinina; assembly: GCF_037392515.1. Taxonomy (NCBI): domain Eukaryota; kingdom Metazoa; phylum Mollusca; class Gastropoda; order Lepetellida; family Haliotidae; genus Haliotis; species Haliotis asinina. The sequence continues at coordinate 84,812,919 of NC_090281.1, forward strand.
TTAGTAGAGTGAGTGAGTGAATGTCCATGCCGTTAGAGCAATATTTCAGGTGTCAGCTTGTAAGAAGAGCATACTTATTGCAAGTTGTAGTGAGTGAGTGAGTTTATGTTTACGCTGCCTTTAGGAATATTCCAGGGGACACCAGAAATGGGCCTCACACATTGTACCCATGTTAGGGATTGACACGGGGTCTTGGGTGTGACGAGCAAACGCTTTTAACCATTGGGCTATCCCACCGCTCCAAGGTTACAGTGGTTGCTGAAGTACCTTCACGGGTTGGTGGTACAGGAACAGGAATGCTAGTAAATGAAGGTTTATTACAGATGTCAACCTTGTCACCAAGGTAACCAGTTTGTTTGTTGAGCTTGTGTGTAAGTTGGGTTTCATGCTATATTTGGTAATATTCCAGCAATATTAAAGTTGGGGACACCAGAAATACGTCAGATGCATTATACCCATATGGGGAGTGAACTTGAGTTTTTGGTGTCAACTGAACACTATAACCATGAGACCAGCTCTCCACCCTATCTTGTATCAGAGTTAGTGAGCTGTGCCGCTTCTCGAAATATTCCAGCAATATGACAGTTGGAGACACCAGAAATTGGCCTCACAAACTTTGGCATGATGAGCGAACGTTTTACCACCAGGCTACCCCAGTGCCCCTTGTATCAGAAGCATGTGTACCTATTCTGTAAGCCAGGACACTTCAGGGTAAACCTTCGTATGGATCTGTGAAAGAACTTTGACCTGATTTCTGCAATGTCACATTTACAACTAAAATATCAAGAGAGGTTGACTGGTCATGTTTTTGGTGACATTTTCTTAAATTACGACCTTCACTTTCATTACTTTTTTTAAAGTTTGACTTCTTGTCCCAGAATCAACTGCAACACCAAAAGCCTTACTTCATCATTATCTGGTTGAACAGCCTGGTGTTAATGTTGCCTGTACCGTGTGATGAATACAATGGCACCCATTCATGATGCTAGTGTAGTTCAGCTTGTCGTACTGAAGACCAGGGTTCAGTTCTCTACTTGATCATATAATGGGGAAAACCCATTCCTGCCTGCATCCCCTTGAACCTGTCCTCCTATCCCTAAAACACAGCTACTACCTTCTTTTAACAAGTTCTGGTTGGAAAACTCTATTGTTCAAGGTTTATGAGAGGGGGCTTATACAGTAGAGTCTGGACCACAATATCCAGTGATAGACATCGTGAGCACAGGTCCATGCAATCTGGATACAATGGCATGCATCACTCATTTAGGATCCCATCGACTTTGTCGCTTCTTACGACAAGAATGGTCTGATGATAATCAGTTCTAAGCACGGGCGTTTCCCATGTTAAAATAAAGAGATCATCAAAATCCACTGCCCAATTGCTATGAACATGTACCGACGAAAACCTTAGCTCAGTATGAATTATTTACACAGCCATGGGTACTGGATAAAGGTTCGTGTACTTCCAGTCAAGCCAAGCTCCTCACGAGGTACCTGGGTTGCCTTCGCTCCAGATCGGCTGAGCACATTCTCTTTCTTCTCCCCTGTTCCATGTGCAGCGGGTTTCCTCGTTACTGCTGCTTGGCATTGTTCAGAAACAGTCAAAATGCGGACTTTTTAAAGTTTACAGCTCCCCGCCAACGAGCAGATGGAATGCGGACATCTTGTCTGTTGCTGCAACGGTACGAGAACAAATTCGCTGAAGTGGCTTGAGCCGTAATCATTTAGTTATTAGCGATGTTTTTCCACACATTACACATCACACAGATTATATCTACCATTTGGCCAATATTGATGTTTTCCTTTCAACACAGTGGACAGCAATATTATTTCTTCATACGACAACAGGGTTTGTATATGACGGTGCCCAGGCCTGTCAGTCCAGTGATTGAAACGATGAACATCGATCCACTTATATGGGTTAATAGTTTCCGTAAGCATCTCGAGTAACTACATCGGAGAGAAATAACAGAGAAATAGTTATGTGCAAATATGCGACCTTGTTCGTCTAGTGGAAGTGCTTTTGGTCGTCACGCCGAAAACCCAAGTCGAATTCAGGTGTCCCCCGGTGTCACTTTGGTGCAATACTGAGAAAAGGCGTAGAAGCATACTCTCTGGTCTGATTGGCAAAAATGAGGAAAGTGTTCATTCACTTTAGACGAGCATGATTATTTGACTTGACATTTGGCATGCCCAGAAGATGAAAGATGTTATATAGGCGGATGTAACATGTGCGCACACCACTCCTTTTGTCCTGAATGTTTGTTAAACCAGAGGCGAACCTATTTGGCCTCAGGTGAAAAGGAACTCTGCAGTCACGCAGGCACGTACACACGCGCGCACGCAAACGCACACACACCTGTGTAATGTCAGCTAACAGTACCCGTGGTCAGAACGCCCATCACTCGTCACGCATATAACACAGCATTGCCATTTTCCTGGGGTAGTTGGGTACCCTGGTCGTCTCGATTCCCAACACGGGTACAAAGTGTGAAGTCCATTTCTGGTGCCCCCGCCGTCATATTGCTGGAATACTGCCAAAGGCGGCGTAAAACCATACTCAATCAATAATTTCTCTCCTTCCTATTTATGCCGTGCACAAAGTACGTCAGTTCTTAGTACATGAGGGACCCTGTAACAACAACACAACATATCATCAGTTGGTTCACGTCTCCAGCACAGGTCGACGCACAGGAAGCTGCAGTTAGTGATTGTTTTATCATATCTGGGCCAGCATCAATCTGTTCAGCACGACGCCTTCCTGTTGACAATCTACGAAAAATACTAAATGGCCTCACGGGATATTGTGAAATATGCCCCGGCACATTTTGATCGGGGATAGTCAACAGACTGATGGTATTAAATTGAACTTGACGATCCCGAAATCACCAGAGACAAAATTCAAATATTTATTCTGCTAGGCCGGATCAGTGCTTGAAACTGTAGTGTGTTATCTCTGCAGCTGACAGTTCATACTAATGGCACAATGATTTGGGTTGGATATGTCCTTGCACGTTTTTTTCCACATTATTAAGACAATTATTGTGTTAGAGATCCGGTTTATCACCGTATGCTTCGCGGAAGGTGTTTTTCTGTTTCCATCGCCTATCTGTAAAAAAGTACACGTTTCCTGAAGTATCTTGGACTTTGAAAGTCAGTCAGCTACTTGTCGCCTGATTACAATGAATGGGTGAGCGAGTTGCGTTTTACACCGCGCTCAGCAATATTCCAACTTAGTAGCGGCGGTCTGTACATAATCGAGTCTGGACCAGACAATCCAATGATCAACAATAAGGGTAACTTGGATACGATGACATGTGTCAACCAAGTCAGCGAGCTTGACCACACGATCCCTTTAGTCGCCTCTTAAGACAAGCATGGATTAACAAGATCAATTCTAACCGGATCTCCACGGGCGTGATTACAATGAATTGCAGGTCAGTGTAGCTAATGCTAACATAAAAACAAAACCGCAACCTAGACGAGCGTCTAGATTGAATGGAGAAGAACGTTCCCAATTCGTGCTTCTGGTCTGGTTTCTTATTTTCACTATCACAATACACGCAAGGCCTCTTTCGCGAATCTTGTTTACTTGCACCTATCTTTCTCTCTCTCTCTCTCTGTCTCTCTCTGTGTGTGAGTGTGATGTTCAACGCTGTACTAAGCAATATTTCAGCTATATGGCAAGAGTCATCTATCGAATCTCGACCAGGCAATTTAGTGATGAACATCATAAGCATCGATCTGCATAGTCCCGAGAGTGATACTGTGATAGGACACAGAATAATAGATTATGATTTGTTAGTTCAGATCTGTCTTAATCTGGGCAGTGTATCTATGAGTTGTACCGTCTTGTTTTAACGGGGTTTCACTATAAATAATCCAGAATAACCGAGCTAACTGAATATACACTGGACAAAAATAGTTAGGGATACATGTAAATTTTGAACTTATGAACAATGATCTATTTATTCATTAACACACTGATGAAATATCATATATAAAAATACCAATGTCCCTAACATGTTTTGTCCATCATGTAGCTTTGTTTGTTGTTAAACGCTACACTCACGACATTCCAGCAGTATTACGAGAATGGAACACAAGGACAGAAAACCCCATGATGGACATCATGAGTGTAAATCCTGGGACATTAAGATAGACACAGACTTATCAGGGGTCCATGGTCAGTAATCCCCGTGAAGGTCCAGATTAAACTTGGTCTTCAGCAACCCATGCTTGTAAGAGGCGACTAACGGATCGGACGGTCAGGCTCGCTGACTTGGTTGACAGTAATATGATGCCAGTTGGGTAGGTCGATGCTCTTGTTGTTCAGAGGATTAATACAGACTCGCCGCCATGTATTTGGACCATTGTTGAGTGCGGCTTAAAACAACAGTATAATCAACCAAACCAACCTCGACGGTAGTTCCACTTCCACTACTCAGAGCAGAGTTCTTTCCAGCTTTGACCTATATTAAACAATAAAATCATTCAAAGAAATTCATCATCTTCTCAGATTCATTCCCATGCTTTGAGGTATTCCACAATGTCACTTGGATTCACCTTAGTCTCGTTGATATTTTAGAACTATTTTACAACAGTTATTGTATATCTTTCTACTGACCAATATGACATCCTCCTCTGCTGGTTACCAGGGAACGCTGGCAAAAGCCGATGCTGAAACAAAATCACCTCTTGACAATCCATCCTCCTCACTGCCTATCCCGCACAGTGACTTCAAACCCAACAGATACTATACTCAGGACCCTATACGAAAAAGGAGGAACACACAGGTAGGAGATGGACCTCCTATATACGTCTCTTGCGATGAAGTGTTCACTATCAAGCATGTTCTTGTTGACTGTGTGGATCTTTCAATTGCAAAGGACTCACATCATGAAGCAATAATTCTGAAATATATGTGAACGGGCACCTCATTGTAAACTGAGAGAAATTGATCTGAAAATGAAACCTAAAGCTTAATGGATTACAACTTCGTTGAGCGACGTTTCGATGTAGATTCTTACATTGTTTTCAAATTAATTGTGAATACAACCACGATAGCGAGGAACTTATACTTCTTCTCAAGTCGGCTGAGGTTGTTGATGGAGTTGATCTGTATCATAGACTGTAACTATATATATCGTCGCTATTTGACTGATCCACCGAAAACCCCGGTACTCCTCCTCAAATGGGTACAATGTGTGAAGCCCATTTCTGGTGTCCCCTGCCGTGGTATTGCTGGAATATTGGTAAAAACTCACTCACTCTCTTTTATGTATTCATGAAGGTTGTGTTTAGCGTTGAGAATTATGAATATTTTATTGATACAAAATGGCGTGAATGTGTCAAAAAGAAAAAGAAAGAAATATCAAATTGATTTCAGTGTGTAGAAATTGTATCTTTTTAATTTTATTTCAGCACTAATAAACGATAAAGCATGGTACATGCCAATAGGCTGAATGTCTCCATGTTGACATTATAACATTAGTGCACCAAGTTTAGACTCCACCCACGGGTGAGCTCCACTTCCGTCTTCGTACTCAGAGGAGGACTTCCGTAGGCGTGTACCCCTTGCCCATAATCTGCCATTATTTGGACTTTCTCAGGCATTAAATTAAAATTATGCACGAGTAACTTAGTAACCTTACCTCTAGCCGGAGCCAGGCAATTACGTGACGTAGTAAGAATCTGTATTTCAACTGATATAAAAGGGTACTATTATGAATAGCATTGATGTGACATGAGACATAATTCTAAAACTGAACACTTTGCAGTCAGAAAGGAACTCTCATGGCTAAAAAATGTCAAAAACAAAGCCTTTTCTGTTGTCGTTAATACTTTTACTGCAGACAGCTGTTATCTTGTTATATAGCATACTCGATATTTCCAGGGTATACGTTCCGACGAGTCTCTGCTATACCCTGGACGCATCTACGGGTCGGTCCGATAATTTTATTACCTCCCTTTGCTGGCTTCACATTCTCACAATAGCCAATCAGCTAGGCCGTCGTTATAACCGAGCTTGCCAGTGTCAAGAAAGGTAGCGGTCGCGAAAGTTTGCTCGCAGTGCGACTCAGAATTTGGGGAAATCACACAGACATATTTTTAGGTCCGAAACTTTAAAAAGAAATACATGTGTATGTGCAAACACTCTTCCTACCTCTTTCAGAGAACCTCTGCATGGTTTGCTTTGCCAACTTTAATCGGTTAGATAATTTGAAAAGCGAAAGCGAGTTGTGATTGGCTCGTTCAACTTCCCAGCGTAGACACCTGATTGAATAAAAAGCCAGCCAAGGGAGGTATTAAATTTATCGGACTGAGCCGTGGATGCATCCAGGGTATAGTGGAGACTGATCGGATGGTTATATAGTTATGATGCTCTTGTTATGAGAAAGTAACATTACGTCGATAGCGTCATATAGCGCCGTAGGGAAGTCTAATAGTTTAAGCGTTCGTTCGTTACACGTTCGAGTCCCCACATGGGACAATGTGTGAAGCCCATATCTGGTGTCCCCTGTTATAATGCTGCAATAACGTTAAAAGGGGCATAACACCACGCTCAGTCATTCATTATTCTACAGCAACGTATGGTCGAAGCGATGCCTAATTTGTTGTTAATCAGTCAAACTCATATTCTAAGCTCCCATCCAACACATGGCGCATCCCAGGCGCTGGAAGTTGAACAGTCACATTTGCACCCCATACTACCGGGTACCCATTTATAACTAGGTGAACAAGGATGTAATTAGATCAACGTCATTCCCCCATGCGACACCTCGCGTACTATGGGTGGGTCAGGGTTGGACGGGACCGAAGGCCAAGAAACCTTCAGAAGTTCAACATCCCATATCTTTCTATGACCTAAGTTGCCCAGCCTCTCTTTTCTCAATTTGCATGGACTTGAGAATGAGTATTCACGGCGTCCTGGAGTGGTTGGCATCGATTAACTGGTCTTCCTACACGTTTGACATTTGTATTCATATAAATGGACATACACTTTGGTGTTTCACTTAACACAACACCTCCTTTCCTCCTGTTTCCATCACATATTCTCCATGTTGTCATGTGTCAAGCAACTGAAAGACGACATGGTTGCTGGGATAGGGTTTTCTTATGGAGTAATGTCTGTACCCTGCAGGTCGCTGGTACACGTATGTATCATTTGCCGCTCCCAATTGCTTCAAAGTATTTTCCTTGTCTGTGCTAACGTTCTTCCAGCGATGGCAAGCAACTGGTCAAAGCCTTCCACAACAGTAAATATACGTCAACAACTAGCCGACGCCAACCTAGACTACAAGTCCGCGCTATAAACACAACCACATCCACCACCTGTTTATGTCAGTCACAGAACTACGAACAAGCCCAGTGTTATTACTGCGACTTATATCCTTACCACAACCACCATTTCTACTTATACTGCTGCCTCAAACACCTTCACCAGAAGTACAGCTGATATAGATAAGGAAAGTATTGTGCGCTTGTGTTATTGTTTGATTTCTACGCCGTACTTAGCAAATAATCAAGCTTGATGGCGGCTATAAACCTATAGTCGACCAGTCGATCCCTATATATATATATGGGTCCACTGATATAAAATTTATATTACTTTTTGTCATATGCATTTGCATTTGCTAGAGGTATACTCGCAATTGGAATATCCCCTACGTTTTTGAGTGGTATTTTTCCGCTTGGTGTCTCTCGTGCTACATCCCATCCTGGGTATTGAATAACAGCACGTGCAACTTCCGGCATTCCATGTCGATTCTGCTTCAGAAACTGCCGGTTGAATCAAATGTTATTAATGTTCTACGTACGCATGACCCAAGTTACAGTTTAAGTAAACTCCGATTAAACTAAAAACTCAAAAGAAACCTTTTAAATAATTAAACTATCGAGCAGAGGAGTTATGTCCCTTCCCTTTGCGATCCGTAGTTCTCTCAAACGTTTTAAACGGTCGGTTTCTTTATGACTTAGCCGCGGGGTGGTTGTGGAAGGAACCTGGATTGCGAGGGTGCAATTAAATCCCGAAAGTGGAACTCTGACCTGTCGTAATTATATTCTGTGTACGCATATAAGATAAAGGTTACCCTTCGGCTTGTATCAACGCCTGAGCAAGTGCTCCTCCTTGTGGACGGGTACATATACTCCGAGCTATTACACATACCCTCATACCTGTACATGTGCAGTCATGGTATATGCTGCCAATAAACGTGCAAGATGATTTGGGGAACCTCCACCACGGGACAGACTTCCTCTTTACTGTCTCTTTAAAATCATGCTGAATATGTATCAAAGAAAGTTTTAAACGTTTGCACTGCGAAGAGAAGGACTCTGTACATATCAAATAAGATATAATATTGTGAGGACGGGTTTATAGTACCAGTCACAGACAAACCAGTATTGCGGATGTTGGTTATGAGCGAAATGGATGTTTCGTTCGTTTATACTCGCGTGGTGAGTGTCACTGCACTCTGAGTGTAGTGAGGTGGGTTTTACGACGTTTCTAGAAATGAAGGTGCGTTAAATGTCCTGTCATTTTGCTAACGACTAGTAAGCCATATCGCCTTTATTTTCCATGGTATGTACGGTGTTAAACGCTGCGGTGAGCAATATGTCGGATATGTCTTGATGTATTGGAGATAAACGAGTCTCAGAAGACGATCCACACCATCGGGTCATGGGGAATCCCAATCACCGTCCTATTGCAGTGTTTACATACCCATGAAGCATAAATGAGGCGGGGGATGGGGGCTGCACACTTTATGGTCATTTAACAAAATTCCAAGACAAAGGGTGGGTGTTACCCCTGCACCCCCCTCTGTAACCGTCTATGGTCTAGCTGGACATTTCCGAGGAGTTGTGAATCAGGTGTATCAGTCGAAAACAGTTTTAACCAATCTTGCTGCTGCCTACTAAGTGTGTATTCTTTTTAGCAATATTCCAGCAACATCACGGCTGGTGACATAAAAAAAATGGGCTTCTTCCATTGTATCCATGAACACTCAAACCCAAGTCGAGCGAACGTTTTAACCACAACGCTAGCTAATCGTCCCTCGGTTGTGGAGGAAACTGGTAACTGTGCCGTCACTATTAACTAGGCCCATGGTTGCTTCACAAACTATGATCAGGTATTTTTTTCTCGTGTAAACTGGTAAATCGATCTCTCTGCGCCGCGACACGTTTAAAGTGGGGACACATTTATCCCTGATGATGAATAATATTATATTTTAGACGGGACCAGCTGAGTAACCTTTTCTTCCAAACAACGCACTAGACATCCAAATGCATTGGAAAGAAGAAATAAGATAATATTTGTCTGAACTCAGATGCCATAGAAACAGACGTGCAACTCATCTTGCTCCTCACACTGTATTACACTCTGTGGCGTTGTTATATAGCCCTATGGAGGAAAGAGAGAGAGAGAACGATGGTATTCCATCCTTTCCGGAATGTGAATATTCCTAGTGATGGCTTCCCCGACTGAAGGTCCATGACATCTGTAACGGCCGCCAGGTGGAGCCACTGTTCAGACACTGATCTCATGGGCAGGTGGCCAGCCTAAGTAAAGAGGGAATAAAGGGTTCTTTTGCTCACGTACTGCCACGTTGTTAGACTGGCTGGATGGGTCGTTGTTTAATGCCGCACCTAGCGATATTCCACCTATGTGGCGACGATATGTAAATAATAGACTCTGGACCAGACAATCCAGTGATCATAAGCAGTGGGCATCGACCTACGCTATGGGGATACGATGACATGTGTCAATGAAGTCAGCGAACTTGATCACCCGATCCCGTTGGTCACCTCATACGATAAGTATGGTTTCCTGAAGACCAATTGTAATCCGGATCTTTACGGGGATCTTAATTAGAAGAGACGATGAGGTAGTCTAGTGCTTAAGCGACCACTCGTCACGCAAAGACCCGAGTTCGCTTAACCACATACGAACAATGTGAAAAGCCAATGTTGCTGGAACATTGTCGTAGAACCATTCTCACCCGCAAACTCCCTCAAGAATGTATAGGTCGAGGCCTTTTGATAAGTAACCCGTAACCCGTTCTTTACCATACCGCCTATATAGTTTTCAAAAGTACTTACGAATCGGTTCGACTTACGCCATCATGTTCTTGTCTGGAAGCGAACCCATTAAGTTTCAGGTGACCTGATATCGTCCAATTAGGAACACACTGTCGATTCCCTTCCGTTACTAACTACTCCCTTCCGGTGTACAAAGCAACCATGGCGCTACGCCAGTCTTAAGTCGATGTTATAGTCGGGGATCTACGATCCCTTAACGGTAAGGTAGCTTTATACAAAGGCACTCTTGCATTTCGCCATCTGGTGCATACTGAGTTCTATGAATAAAAATGCAGAGGTACAAAATGCATATACACAAGACTGCATGAAAAGAGTGGTGATTTTTTCCTTTAGTCAAATCCCCCTTTACGTCAAGCAATATTCCATCAGTTCAAGCCTGTGATGAGAGCAACATCACCGTAGCCTGAGTAAGTCCTTCAGGGTATACATTTGAAGGAAACTATAAAACCATCCGTGTGCCGTTAAACGGTTGCCATGACTTTTCATGTGTTTGTGACGGATGCCAATGACAGCCCTTGATACGCTCCCCTTTTCTCCAACGACATCATTAACATTTGGCATGTATTCATGAATGAATACACAATGACAGTTAGAAAGTGGTTAAATGTAATCATGTTATATTTGCTAAAAGTGGCGTAATTATATGTCACTCACTCACTCACTCACTCACTCACTCTATTAACAGACCTCGAGCATGCTTTTACTATCACCAATTCAGCAAACGTTGCGGTTCCCCAGCATACGTGAAATACTTAACATGTATGTTATGTTGGAGGACAACAGGATAATAGTGTGATAAGACGTGTTACCAGTAGCTGTCTCCATGAAGATGCCTGGAATCAGTCCTGTTGAGCTGCTTCCCTATAGAGATGATGAGGCTTGCCAGTGACGTAGGTTCCTGCGGAGCCCTTTACACGGGGGGAAATGTAACGGAAGGAACAGGGTTTTCAACAGTTTCCGCCCAACCTTTATCTTTTTATACTTTGCTGCACATAGGTGTGAATCATGACTTTATACTGACTGGTGCTGCCGCTGCCGCTGCTTGTGAATGAGTCTTGTGCTGTGCGTTGACGCCTTGGCTGGATAAAACAAACAGGAGTTAGTGTTGAACCTGGGCCCTGTTTCACAATGCTATCGTGGCGCTACGATTGCCACAAGTCTATGTTACAGAGCCTAGCTTTTGGAAGCACTCTTAGCGCTCAGAGCCATGCAATACCATTAACTTACGACTGCCTTAGCGCTAAGAGCCATGCAATACCATTAACTTACGACTGCCTAAGAGAGCTTAGGTACGGTGGCTACGAAAAAACGTACGAGATCTTAGGTTTACGAATGCATTGTGAAAAGGGGTCCGGGGCCTAGATTTTCGAAGCTCTCTTAGCGCTAAGATAGTCATATGTTAATGTTAATGAATGGCACTTACGACTTTCCTAACTCTTAGAGAGCTTAGGAAATCTTGGCCCTGAACTTCCACACACATATACACAATCTTACAGATACTCATCGAAATGCAGAAATTAAAATAAACACCACTTCACAACACCATACACGTGAAGACCCGGGTAAAAATTGGTCTTGTCAACCCATGCTTGTTGTAAAGGGCGACTAACGGCATCAAGTGGTCACGCTCGCTGATTTGGTTGACACATGTCATCGTATTCACATTCCTTAGGTCGATGCCCAGTCATGCTGTTGATTATGTGATTGTCTGGTCCAGATTCGATTACGTACACAGATCTCCGCCTTATAGTTGTAACATTTCTGAGTGGGGCATTACAAAGCAACCTTACCATCAACGACAAATACAAACCTCTCTCCATCAACACATCAACACACCAATCCATGAGAGCGACATGTGCACAGCTGACCTATCTGGACCACGTGGCTGAAGCTCCCTCTACATAAACATATGCTCCATCTGCAAGGCGCTGGAACTGACCATGAATGTAACTGTTCGACAAACTAAACGTGCCTTGATGGCGTTACGTTTTTCTAATGGCGTTACGTTTTTCTGATGACGTTACGTTTTTCTAATGGCGTTACGTTTTTCTGATGGCGTTACGTATCCAGAAAGGTTGTACTGAGGTAAAGTTTAAAACATCCATACCTCAACTCCAGCTGACTATGTTTACTAAAAAAAACCCCCCAAAACCCAAGACAACCTGAAATGATGCAACATCTTGAGATTTACTCATTGTAAAGTGATTTTGTAATAGATTTACAAACGGTTTACAATTCAACCATCGTTACATCATAATAACATTTATTGAGTGATTCAGTTTTACGCCGCAATATCACCGCGGGGGACACCAGAAATGGAATTAACACATTGTGCCCATGAGGGAAATCGAACTCGAGTCTTAGGCGTGCCGGGCGAGCGCAACGTTGTAACCGCTACCATACCCCGACGCTCCCTAAACGTTTTGACGAAAGATTGGTTCTGTTTCACTGAAGTCACAGAAATGGTCCAACTGGTCCGCCGATAGATAGTTTCACATCAACGTTTCACATCATCAGGGGAAGGAGGGCAGTCTCTTCGTTGAAGCGTTCGTTCGTACCACAAGTCCGAGTTCGTGTGACTCTCATTTCTGGTGTTCCCAGCGTGATGTTGATGGAATATTATCAAAGCTGCGTAGAACCATATACTCTCAGCAACGAATAAGGGAACACATGAAAGTAAAGGTGTTCTTTTCCAGGTTTCTTCACAAGGCATGTGAGTGAAATTCTGGAACTAAATCAGTGAACACGTGCACTGTCATGTGTTCCCTTATTTGTATCAATGAGTATCTTAACTCTAACACTCAAATCCTCAGTGACATTGACATCAACAGCATTTTGAGCTTGAATTCTCTTTGCTGTTTTCGTTTGTTTTTGACTAACAACACACTGCAATAAAGCATCACCTCAAACACTGGTGAATCATATCTGAAAAAGTGCTGAATCAGCTGAATAATTGCTCTTTAGAAACAACTTGAACCTCAAAGTGTCCCGCCTGTATGCCCTATGACCATATTTATGACTGTCGAGGCATTTTTCCCCATTCCTAGAAGAATGGTAATTTTTATAAATCTTAAAGAGTTTTAACAGAAAAGCGAACTTTAACAGCTTCCACCTAAACCTACAGACAGCAATGCGACCTGCCATGATTCTTCTATTGCTACCAGGCGATGAAAAAAGGTCCACACAGGATATGAAAATGTTGATTTGCTTCTGTGTAGCTCCGTCGTATTTATGCACATGTTCACAATACTGTTAGGCATCAACGGAGCCCTCGACTTGGAACAAATACTTCCGTGTGAGGAAAGATGACGTCACCGTAAACTTGGTGAGAAGCATGCAGGAATGGTGTCACAGTCTCAACTGAATGTTGCCGCTGTCACGTTCTGGCTGACATTCCCTCTAGGCATGTCAAGCAAACAAGCTTTACACCATTTTATTAGTTTTGTAATGCTTGTAAGGGACACTTACTTCCGTTTGTTGTACGCCTCACTATGCTATAAACCAATGTTATACAACGGTTGTCTGTCAATAATGGAGTCTTGACCACACAGTCCATTAACCGACTTTACAGGTATTCATCTACAGGATTTAGATACGATGACTGAAAACAGCGAGACTGTCCAACTGGTTACTCGCCTTTCAGGAAATGCTGAAGACCAGTTCTAAACGGAATATTCATTTCATAACCGTCATAACCGTATACTGAAGAAACTGAAGTGTTGAAACATGAAACGTCGTTGACGTCGTTCATCGGGTATAGGGGCACGAGTGGTTCTGAGCTCTAAGAAACCATGATCCGATTTTCCTGAGTTCGAATCCCAGAACAAGTCATTATATGCTTGTAGGTTTAATCAAAACAGGTTCAAGACTATAGGTATGAACATATGATGCCTTTTAGAATAAATTAACAAGATGACAATACATATGTTGCGTTTTGCCCCACTTGCTGCCCCATCGTCTTTATACAGCTAAATGGAGTATAACATGTTTTTCAATAAGCACCCTCTCCTCGCCATACAATCCTAGGCCTCCCCCAACCTCACCCCACATCCACACACACCCCTTCCCCTACATACACATCATACGATAGAATATCGCTCAGTACAACGTTAAGCAAATCACTCACACATTCAACCACCCAACCACCGACTGACTTACTTGTATGTCTTCACTGACTTGTCGCCTGCCACTTTGATTTGTTATGTCAAGAAGACTAATCAGCATATCTGAAAGAAAATGTACACGACAGTAAATGTTGACCCTATTGTTCGCTACCTCCCAATTACGCAGACATGAATATGTCTGTTTTTCGAATGTTTTTAAGGATAGAAACACCTGACAGATGAAAGAGAAACACGCGAACATTTCATGATATTCCACGTGGGAAAGGTGAAAAAACATCCGTGCTCTGGGCGATTTGGCAAGAGAGTCACTGCACGACACTTACTTGAACAACCTGCTTAACACATCAGACATAATGGAAATATCATACCACAAGTCGGGATAATGGTTCCGCAGCCTCTCTAACCAAAAGAGTAGACGTATTCGTATATATATGAAAGCACAGATCCGAAATCAACGCCAACAATTTTTGGTATGTATATATTTTTTGAAAATATTATTTGAATTCTCGTACCACCATAAAGCCATCTGTGAAAATGTACTCGTTCCACGGTGGAGGTCTTATTATATAATTACAAGGAAGTACACGTGTACTGAGGTGTGTTGATAGATAACCGAACTTCAAGAGATTGTTATGAGATGTTACCCCGAGCATTATATTTCTAACGATGCGTGTCAAATGTCAGTTACACTGAAATATCGTAAACGATGTCGTAGGAATGCTTGCTAAACGAGGATGGTGTCAGGTGGGAGCAGTGGTGTATCTGTCGTTGCCGACACAGCTGGAAGGCACAATCACCTACAGGCATATTTCATGCAATTGGTGGTGAGTGGATGAAGTTTTACGCCGCTTTTGCAACCATTCTAGCAGTATCATAAGACTGAAGACTGATACACCTGATGACTTACTTCATCTGGTGTATCAGTCTTCGGAGTGTTGAGAGAACCCTCTTTCTACTGGCCCCCCCTTACATCTACCGCAAGCCTGAAAAAGCACATGTGACACGAGAAGTACCGCAATAGAGCCTTGGGTCGAGGCTTACGACAGACTGATGTTAATCGGAGTTCGTTAAGATTACAGGAGAAACCTTCATAACGGTAGCCCACGTATATAAAAACACTGACGCAAGGTGGTGTGTCTCGAAACCGTCCACCGTTAATGCATTTGCTTGTCACGTTCAGTACTCAGGATCCACTGCACACATCTGTATTTGTGACTCAAATTTTGGGTGTCCACTGCCGTGATGTTGGCGTGAACACGCGCTTACTCACTTATTCTTCCACCAAGGCACCCACCCACCTTAACACCTAGACACCAATCACCTTAACAACTAGACATTCACTCACGCAATCAATCATGGAACGATCGATGGCTGCGGACATAAACCTTGACATCCCCTAGCTATAACAAAACAAGCTGATAATCCACAAATCACATGAAGCAAGAAAGCAAGTGTCATATATTTACGCTAGCCTACAAGACCATTGGCATACACATGTACGTATATGTCTTACAGAAAACCAAATACCTAAGCTAAAGTCTATTCTGTGATTATTCCATCGTTTTATTGATTGTATTTCTGATTCACACAGAATAGTTCTAATAAGATTTTTTCAAACTAATTAATGTGTATTTTTAAAGGCCCATGCCAATGGTAAGTAACCCGAACTTTATGGAAAATGCGGGTGAAAATAGGTTCCCAGCTATATGTACCCATGCTTGGTAGCTAGGGTGTACACTCGATTCTTGTTCATCGACATTCATCACTCACTGTTTGTATGTTCCATCTCTGTTACTTACAAGGCGTCATTATAGATAGGGAAATTCAATACAGGTGAGGGCAGCGTTGAACTCTAAACAAACTAACTTGGCTGATATATTACACGCAGATATCATGCACAACTTTGCAAGCCTACAAGTTAACTCCAGGCCATCATTCAAAACTCACATTAGTCCGCTATCGTAGGTGCTATTGTATCTGTATGTGCATGTCAATGAGTAAGTGATAAGTAAGTGAGTGTGGTTTTACGCCGCTGTTAGTAATTTTCCATCTTGTACGCCAGAAATGGGCTTTACAAGGTTTGGAATCATTGGAAACGGACATTTTCTCAATTTAGCATTTGATGAAATCAGGTGAGGGGTGTAGTTTCTTTTTCTCGTCAGTATATTATGTTCTTAATCGAGGAAGGGCGTAATACGACCAAACACAATAGCCACACATAACAATAGCTGTTCCCCTGCGGGATGTTAAGGCCACAGACCTTACGTAATGAAATCAGCATGAGTAAACAACATGGCTGTTTTAAATCATTTCTTTGAAGATGTATATATTTGTCTGTAAATGATGAACAATCGTAAATAATAGCACCCTTCCCTACAAACCCCTTAATAATAGGGATAGGAAGAAAACCATAAGTCACATCAACACAAATACTTATTTGACCACCACTCATGAAATAAAATAATTAAGATATAAATATATGATGTTACAAATAGAATCTATACTTCAGTAAAAAATAAGTACATAGATAATTTAAAAAAAAGAAAGAAAACAAAATCAAAGCAATAAAAAAAAAATCAACACTACATGAACACCCTAACCCCTTCATCCAACCTATGCACCCTTTATAAGCCCTTTACACCCAAATCCTAATGTCTGGTCATTACATAGCTGTTACGCCATCATCAACGTGTTTTGGGGCTACTGCTGCAACTGTTTCATATGGCAGCCGCCGGTAATTCATTGCTTAACAGATCCTTTACAATCTATCATACAGATGTTTTTAATATTCCTTGTGTTTCTCCTAACAATACAACACACATATCCACCGGCGTTTTCGTCCCAGTGTAGCAGAAACATCCTGGAGACTTCAAATGCAATGCATTACAAATTAAATGGCATTTTCCGTTTCAGATGAAAACGATATCAAATTATTTTTTCAATTCCCAGCTCGACACACGCATTTAGCGAGAGGTTTCATATTTCCGGAAAGTTGAAATTAATATTTACTAACCATGTTTACGTCAATGGTAAACAGACTGTTTCCTTGCATATCTGCACAAACAGGCATAATGACGCGGTTTGTCAGCATAGAAACTGTGGTCAGCATAGAACAACAGTGACTGTCAGATACTATTCGGTTTCATTAATGATGCCTGTTATCTTTTTTATTTATTAATTAAATATGAATGATATTTTTAACTTAATTAAATCGATACAAGTATGGAGAACCATTACACGACAAGCCACGCCATCTATTCAGATATCCTATTGACAGTAATTCTATATTATTCTTACTAAGTTAATTTACGAGTTATGGGTTTATTTCATTATATGCCGCAAGGAACAAAATCAACATGAACTAGTCCGTCTCACAGTCCTAGACTAGCATGTTGTCCCAGAATTATAAGTTAAGATATTTGAAATTAACCCACATCATAATTATCTACAAAACAAATCCGAATAGAGTCCCGAACAATCACCGATTTACTGATTTCCGGAGAGAAGCAATATCTAGACTTGCCAGATCATTCAAGATATAAGTAAGGATTGCGATCTAATATGTTCGTGAGGGTCTGGAAGAAGTGGGGGGGGGGGGGGGGGGGGGGGGAAATATAGTCCACGCCTCGTCTGTCCGTCCATCTGCATCTGTCCGTCCGTAATCATTTTGTTTCCGGAGCACAACTCAGAAACCGTTCAATATTTTTAGACCAAACTTCATAGATACAGTAATCTCAGCCTATGGTTGTGCCTTTAGCTATTTACAGATTTTTGGCTTTTTTATTTTTTATTTTTTTTTTGTTTTTCCATGGAACATTTGGTGTTAGGTTTATGATGGGGCGGGCTTCGTTTCCGGAGCAGAACTCAAAAACCATTCAATGTTTTTCTGCAAAACTTGGTAGATATATCAATCAGAACTTTAAGTGGTGCCTTTTGCTATCTACAGGTTTTTGTGATTTATTATTCTCTCGGTTTCCATGGAAATGTTTCAGTCTCAAATGTGAAAGGTGTGTTTCATTTCTGGATAAGAGCTCAAAAACCGTTCAATATTTTTCTGCAATACTTGGTAGATATATGAGTCTGAACCTATAGTGGTGTCTTTTGCTATTTACAGGTTTTAGTGATTTTTTTCTCAGTTTCCATGGAAACCTTTTTGACTTACTCTCAAAAGTGAGAGGCGTGTTTCGTTTCCGGAGCAGAACTCAAACACTTCTTAATATCTGTTGGGAAAACTTGGCAGATATGTGTGGCAGACCCCAAAATGGTGCCTTTTGCTATGTACAGGTTTTTGTGATTTATCATTTTCTCGGTTTCCATGGAAACGTTTCAGACTAAGTCTCAAAATGGAGGGATGAGCTTCGTTCCCGGAGCAGAACTCAAAAACCGTTCAATATTTTTCAGCAAAACTTGGTAGATATATCAATCAGAACCTATAGTGGTGCCTTTTGCTATGTACAGGATCTTGTGATTTATTATTTTCTCAGTTTCAATAGAAACGTTTTGGACCTAGTCTCAAAAGTGACAGGTGTGTTTCGTTTCCAGGGCAGAAATCAAAAACTTCTTAATATCTGTCAGTAAAACACGGCAGGTATATCTGGCAGACAAAAGTGGTGCCTTTTGGTTTTTTAAGGTTTTTGTGATGTACTGTTTTCTTGGTTTCCATGGAAACGTTTCGGACTTAGTCTTAAAATGGAGGGGTGGGCTTCGTTCCCAGAGCACAACTCGAAAACCTTTCATATCTTTCAATCGATCTTAGCAGATATATGAGATAGATCTTGAAATTGTGACTTTGCTGATTACAGATATATGACATTTATAATTTTAATGAATTCCATGGAAACAATTCAAACTTAGTCTAAAAAAACAATAAGTAACTGTGAGATGATTTGTCCTTTCAAACATGTGGGGGCCGGGGGGATATGTCATCTTCTGAGGACACTTGTTGTTATGTTCATTAACATATTTTAGAAATATGTTCATTTCTGAGACTATATGTTAGTCTGACAATCCTTGAATCGTGTTATTTTCCCTTTCACCAACACTTTATGCAAAATGAAGGCCTTAAATGAAGCAAACCTACATTTTTTCCAGGATTTGGTCCTCCTTTCCAACTTACATGTTGGCATTTCATTACGTATATGTAGAGACTAGGTATAGCCTAAGATCAACCCTGCTTCTCGTAGTTGCTGGGATGTCAGAGCCACCATCCTGCTTATGGTTCAAGAACCAATGGCTGACTACAGGAATCTGATAACACCCTCCTCCTCCCCCCCAACCCCGATCTCAAGGGGGATTGCAACAACTGTTGGCGGCACGTGATGCGAGAATGGAGAGCTTGAGGTTATATCTGCAGAAACTGAAAAGACTCAGGGATGGGATGAGCGGACAGGGAGGGGTGTGGATCTCTCTCTCTCCCTCCCCCTTCTGTCTATCTCTATCTAACCCCTCTCTATTATATTGTTCACTGGCTTTGTAATTCCCTCTTGGTTCTAGCTTCTGTTGTTTCCGTACATGCCGTGACTGAGATGTTCTTTGGGCTGTTAAAACATTTGACCATGCCTTCAGTGGACAATCTCGACGGACCATGTACGCGCCTGTCGCTTTGTTTGTTGAATATGTACTGCATATTAGATTTATGGTGTCTGTAGTTAAACCATCTGCTTATTTCAGATGAGATAGGGGCGCTGGGGTAGCTTTATAGTTAAAGCGCCCGCTCGCCTGAAACCCTGGGTTCGATTCCCTACACGGGCACAATGTGTCAAGTCCATTCCGGTGTTCCCCATAGGGATATTGCAGGATTCTTTCTGAAAGAGGCGTGAAAATGGCAGATGAATAAAGTTCAGAATCTGACGAAACCTAGACTTGCTTCAGTTAGGGCTTTAGCAGTGCAGGGGGTACAACAGGGACATAATGCAGTCCAGGGACTGGGAGGCAGATCTAGAGTGAGATACTATATGCAAACCACGTAGGTTAAGGGACAGCTCTACATGATACGGCACTGCCCATTGGCTCATTTGTACCACATGGTACATATTGCGCTGGTTAGCTACTACATTCTTGTGAAGAAAGGAAACCCAAATACGGTAAGTGAGTGAGTGGGTGCGTTAGCAGTCGCCTTCGTGCAGGTTTAACACTGACTACATCAGGATTCAAACATAACAAGGGATGTCTGTTTAATGTAGCAAAAGTACAAAACCTTGGTCAAACAACTGGTCATGCGAATGCAAAATGCAAGATATAACACTCATTACAGAATCTAAGCGAGCATAACGAGACTCAATACGCTAATGTCATAACGCTGTAAGCAGTTTACTAGGGTGGAAAAACAGAAATTGTGCAGATCGTAGACTTTTACCTCGGTAAGGAGCTCTTGAGAAAGGGTATAGAGTATTAGTAGCAAATGTGTGATTCGAACCGAAGATTATCGGATCTTGGGGCGAAACTGTGGATCGCCAGTTGCAGCGTCTTAGAAAGCAGAGCGGTCCATGGCCAAACTGTTCAGTTGAGGAACGACTTAAAACGGCGCTAAACTCTCTCATTGAAACCCAAGTCCCCATCAACAATGCGCTAATGACAGTTGTGAGGTAGTCCGAGAGAGGAATTGCTGGCGTGTAAATTGACTCAACAGATTGGAAAGCAACACGATCGGGTATGCCTAAAGAAGTACTTTGTCTGAACTACTTTCGTACATTATTGATGCCCTATCATCGCTGTGGTAGGTATATCTCTCCGCCGTTGATAAATAGTCCGGTATGTAGAAGGCTGCGAGGAAAGTCTACTGTAGAATGTGTACGTTGGCACGCGTTTCGCTGTCTTATAATGTATACAATAGAACTGCATCCATGTTGTGTATGGTTTTGCATAAAACACAAGCACATTGGCTTGTTTTATTACCAAAGGCAGTTTGATCAGGAAGATGACCACAGGGAACGTTTACAGACGGATAGATGGGCAAATCGTTAGTTCTTGAACATATATTTGTATCGTTAGAACAAACAATTGGAATGGAAGATTTGGATGAAGAAACTCATAAAGCCATTTCTTAAGCCGACGTGAACCGGTTCCTGCAGTGTAGCGGTCTTGCAGAGTAAGACATATTTTTGAAAATGGATCCGTATTTGATATCGGTCAACCTCCATACTGAATATAAATCTGACATCAGTGTGTTATCAACGATTTTAGAACATAATGACCATAGGCTATTCATCCTAAAGCATGTTTTTAACACGGAATTATTTATGGACTCTCGTTTAACATCATTAAGAGGGAAAATAATAGATAATACTACATTTACTACACGAAATATCTGGTGATCGTTCTTTGTTGTAGGTCTTGAATTTATTGTATGTTTCCCTTCCATTCCTCTGCCACGTAGTAAAAGCACGGCTAGTTTAACGCAAGTCTCGTGATCTCCGTGAAAGTACGAGAACAACAAGGAAGTTGCTTCTGTAGTACGAACACTGCGGCATCGTGTTACTCATCGGTGGGGGGAGCAGGTCGGGGGAGTGTAATCCCCCTAAGCGTGTCAGTATGCCAGTAGGCCCCTCCCCAGGTACATGAGGGAAGGGGGATAGGAAGGGGATTACAGAGAGTATTTTTGCAGTTGTCGGAAGCGCCATCTCGGCCGCACGAGCAACAACACGTGCTGACTGATATATACACCACCCACCATTTATTTGGAACAAACGGCTTGTTTATTTCAAACTTAGTTTTTTTTCCAGATATTTCGGCTCTTGTAAACACATTCAAGAGAACGCTGTCTGTAACTTTCCAAGAAGGTTATGGGGATGTATCGGCATCATAATCATCTACTATTACCCTAACAGCTAAGTAATGGCCGTGGTAGCAACTCAGCCCGGAAGATGTATGCATTTCTTGCGGTCTTTCTGATACACGTTAAGAATACACGAATGCCATTATATGATAATCTTGGCTTGGACCAGTTGTATCAGTATTCACTCGTGGCGAGTGCATGCCAGTTACCCCAAGGCTGGTGGCTCTAAAGATGGCGTAAACTCGATGTAGAAATACGCCGGTAATACTCCAATAACATCGGGGCTGGAAAGGTTAGATTTAGAGCTGACGTTCCAGATTATGGTTAAAGGTGCTACTACTACCCAAATTGGGTAGATTGATGTCCATGCTGTTGAGCACTGGATTGTCTGGTCCAGACCCGATTATTTACCGACCGCCGCGATATAGCTGGTGTATTGCGGAACTTACGCCGTTAAACAAAAAAACTACGTATACTAATGCTGCTACCACCACTGTACATGCTGCTGTTACTACTACTACTACTACTGCTGCTGCTGCTGCTACCACCACTATACATGCTGCTGTTACTACTACTACTACTACTACTGCTGCTGCTGCTACCACCACTATACATGCTGCCGTTACTACTACTACTACTACTACTACTACTACTACTACTACTACTACTGCTGCTGCTGCTGCTGCTACCACCACTATACATGCTGCTGTTACTACTACTACTACTACTACTGCTGCTGCTGGTGCTGCTGCTGCTGCTACCACCACTATACATGCTGCTGTTACTACTACTACTACTGCTGCTGCTGCTGCTACCACCACTATACATGCTGCTGTTACTACTGCTGCTGCTGGTGCTGCTGCTGCTGCTACCACCACTATACATGCTGCTGTTACTACTACTACTACTGCTGCTGCTGCTGCTACCACCACTATACATGCTGCTGTTACTACTACTACTACTACTGCTGTTGCTGCTGCTACCACCACTATACATGCTGCTGTTACTACTACTACTACTACTACTACTACTACTACTACTGCTGCTGCTGCTGCTACCACCACTATACATGCTGCTGTTACTACTACTACTACTACTACTGCTGCTGCTGGTGCTGCTGCTGCTGCTACCACCACTATACATGCTGCTGTTACTACTACTACTACTGCTGCTGCTGCTGCTTCCACCACTATACATGCTGCTGTTACTACTACTACTACTACTACTACTACTACTACTGCTGCTGCTGCTGCTGCTGCTACCACCACTATACATGCTGCTGTTACTACTACTACTACTACTACTACTACTACTACTGCTGCTGCTGCTGCTGCTACCACCACTATACATGCTGCTGTTACTACTACTACTACTACTATTACTACTGCTGCTGCTGCTGCTGCTGCTACCACCACTATACATGCTGCTGTTACTACTTCTACTACTACTACTACTACTACTACTACTACTACTACCAGCACCATCGGTTAAGATCTCTGGGTTAGAGTTGGCCTTCAGTGTTCCATGCTTGTCACTCTACAGGTGGTTACCGGGATTGGGTGGTCTGACACTGTCGACTGGAGGTCGCCATGTCCAGATTAAGTAGATCGACGCTGATGTATCATTCGCTTGGTTTTCTAGAGTAAAGTCGATTATTTTAATGGACGACGTCATGTCTGGAACATTGCCAACTTTGACGTAGGCGCTCAAAAACTTCTACCGTGAGAGTGGTAAAGCAGCAGACGAAGCAAGTTTAATTTTAGTCGTTCACATGCCCATAGCCATATAAGTGCATTAATCTAAAGCCCTATCACCCTACCTTAGCTTATTGACGTTTTATCACGCCAAGTTTAATTCATTAACTGTGCGGTAGAACTCATAACGTTAAGCTGAAAACTCGATGTCTGTCTGTCCCGCTGCTATCTATTAACATATGTATCTAGTTTAAGGTTTAGTATAATTTAGGGACTAATCACATATTGCGGAAAAAGGACATGCATTGTTACATGATATATGGGGTTGGTGTCATCCAAATCTGATACAGGTTATAATAACAATCTCTGACTCCCACCCCTACCCCATAATATTACCAATCTATTTTCAAACTGTTAGGGTTGGTGTCATCCAAATCTGATACAGGTTATAATAACAATCTCTGACTCCCACCCCTACCCCATAATATTACCAATCTATTTTCAAACTGTTAGGGTTGGTGTCATCCAAATCTGATACAGGTTATAATAACAATCTCTGACTCCCACCCCTACCCCATAATATTACCAATCTATTTTCAAACTGTTAGGGTTGGTGTCATCCAAATCTGATACAGGTTATAATAACAATATCTGACTCCCACCCCTACCCCATAATATTACCAATCTATTTTCAAACTGTTAGGGTTGGTGTCATCCAAATCTGATACAGGTTATAATAACAATCTCTGACTCCCACCCCTACCCCATAATATTACCAATCTATTTTCAAACTGTTAGGGTTGGTGTCATCCAAATCTGATACAGGTTATAATAACAATCTCTGACTCCCACCCCTACCCCATAATATTACCAATCTATTTTCAAACTGTTAGGGTTGGTGTCATCCAAATCTGATACAGGTTATAATAACAATCTCTGACTCCCACCCCTACCCCATAATATTACCAATCTATTTTCAAACTGTTAGGGTTGGTGTCATCCAAATCTGATACAGGTTATAATAACAATCTCTGACTCCCACCCCTACCCCATAATATTACCAATCTATTTTCAAACTGTTAGGGTTGGTGTCATCCAAATCTGATACAGGTTATAATAACAATCTCTGACTCCCACCCCTACCCCATAATATTACCAATCTATTTTCAAACTGTTAGGGTTGGTGTCATCCAAATCTGATACAGGTTATAATAACAATCTCTGACTCCCACCCCTACCCCATAATATTACCAATCTATTTTCAAACTGTTAGGGTTGGTGTCATCCAAATCTGATACAGGTTATAATAACAATCTCTGACTCCCACCCCTACCCCATAATATTACCAATCTATTTTCAAACTGTTAGGGTTGGTGTCATCCAAATCTGATACAGGTTATAATAACAATCTCTGACTCCCACCCCTACCCCATAATATTACCAATCTATTTTCAAACTGTTAGGGTTGGTGTCATCCAAATCTGATACAGGTTATAATAACAATCTCTGACTCCCACCCCTACCCCATAATATTACCAATCTATTTTCAAACTGTTAGGGTTGGTGTCATCCAAATCTGATACAGGTTATAATAACAATCTCTGACTCCCACCCCTACCCCATAATATTACCAATCTATTTTCAAACTGTTAGGGTTGGTGTCATCCAAATCTGATACAGGTTATAATAACAATCTCTGACTCCCACCCCTACCCCATAATATTACCAATCTATTTTCAAACTGTTAGGGTTGGTGTCATCCAAATCTGATACAGGTTATAATAACAATCTCTGACTCCCACCCCTACCCCATAATATTACCAATCTATTTTCAAACTGTTAGGGTTGGTGTCATCCAAATCTGATACAGGTTATAATAACAATATCTGACTCCCACCCCTACCCCATAATATTACCAATCTATTTTCAAACTGTTAGGGTTGGTGTCATCCAAATCTGATACAGGTTATAATAACAATCTCTGACTCCCACCCCTACCCCATAATATTACCAATCTATTTTCAAACTGTTAGGGTTGGTGTCATCCAAATCTGATACAGGTTATAATAACAATCTCTGACTCCCACCCCTACCCCATAATATTACCAATCTATTTTCAAACTGTTAGGGTTGGTGTCATCCAAATCTGATACAGGTTATAATAACAATCTCTGACTCCCACCCCTACCCCATAATATTACCAATCTATTTTCAAACTGTTAGGGTTGGTGTCATCCAAATCTGATACAGGTTATAATAACAATCTCTGACTCCCACCCCTACCCCATAATATTACCAATCTATTTTCAAACTGTTAGGGTTGGTGTCATCCAAATCTGATACAGGTTATAATAACAATCTCTGACTCCCACCCCTACCCCATAATATTACCAATCTATTTTCAAACTGTTAGGGTTGGTGTCATCCAAATCTGATACAGGTTATAATAACAATCTCTGACTCCCACCCCTACCCCATAATATTACCAATCTATTTTCAAACTGTTAGGGTTGGTGTCATCCAAATCTGATACAGGTTATAATAACAATCTCTGACTCCCACCCCTACCCCATAATATTACCAATCTATTTTCAAACTGTTAGGGTTGGTGTCATCCAAATCTGATACAGGTTATAATAACAATCTCTGACTCCCACCCCTACCCCATAATATTACCAATCTATTTTCAAACTGTTAGAGTATGAACTTGTATACAAACTTATTCATCTACCACGTGTGCATATACCTCGAAGTTCTTTAATACCGGAATCCTACGAACAGATGCAAATGTCAGGGGTCAGTATGTACAAATCGCAAGGTAAGCTGTTTTTTCGGCAGTCAGCAGTCGGCAGTATGCTCCGTATATCATAAATGATGGAGTAATTGAGAGGTAGAATCATGCAATTCACACCTACTTATGTTTATTTGTTGTTACAGGGCTACCGATCGCTTCACACGCTGTGTTGAGCTTTGGCGGCCAATTAACCAACTTATAAGGAGAGAGAATCGCCCCAACTCCTCCGCATCTTGCAACCGCAAACCCAGACTGAAGTCATACTACCCCCAGCTACCATCACTTCGGCAGATAGCGATCACCAGTCATCGTTATATACTCGTTACTGAATACTTCCCCGGTTAACGCGCCACCGTGGTTGCCAATCCTTCAAGTGCCTTGGATACACATCCATGCATTGTTTGTAAAGTACTTGATCCATAGTTCCATTCACCGTGCGTCAAGTGCTCTGTCCACACATCCATACATTGTTCGTAAAGTGATTTATCCATTCATCGTACGTCATGTGCCCAGTCCATAAATCCGTACATTATTCGTAAAGTGGCCTCTTCATAAATCCGTGTCTTGTTCGTAAAGTGTTCTGTCCATAAATCCGTGCATTGGTCGTAAAGTGCCCTGTCCATAAATCCGTGCATTGCTTGTAAAGTACCCTGTCTATAAATCCGTGCCTTGTTTGTAAAGTATTTTCTTCACAGTTCCATGCATCTTACGTCACGTGCCATAGCTCTTTCACCGTACGCCAAGTGTCGATCAATCGTTCCTCAAATGCCACGTGAAAAACTCAATCAATCGTTCCTCAAATGCCATGTCAAGGTCATTCAACAAATGTCATGTCTACAACTCTGTTGAGTGTAGGGTGATTGAGAAGTGCCCCAGTTCCATTCATCGTTCGCCAAGATCCACGTGCAGAACTCATCGTTCGGAGAGTGCCCTGTCCACCAGTGATCTGTCGTCAAGTGCCCTTCCATATAGCTCTGTGCATACTTTGTCAAGTGTCTCATCACTTATACCTACTACAAAAGAATATGTTCAACCTCAAAATACTCAAACCACCAACCACTACTAGTTTTTACCATACACCCTCGCGACTTAAAAAGAGACCGTCTCGTAGTTTGGTGCCAAAAGCAACTACCCGGAAAGCGGAAGTGTCAGTGGTTGATCTCGGCCACTCCACACTCCACACTCCACAGCCTATTTGTTAAAGCTTTAAGAGTGGGGTTCGAATCTTCACAGGGTTGCAATGTGCGAAGCCAATTTCAAGGGTTCCTCCGCCTGTCACTGTCCGTCTCCCACCGAAGAGTAGCTATTTGTATTCGGACGTGAAATCCCATTTCACAACCTCACCTCTTATGAGTTGGTGTAGATAAAACCGATAGTACGTCGGTGAAATCCACATCTTGACACAAGCCTGGATGGATGTATGCATGCATGCACGCATGGTCCCTGATAAGGTATTAGGACTATGAAAAAAATCCTTTTTTTACAGTATTAATAACCCATCAGGGACAATATGTACCTTGATGGCAGTTTTTAGCGTTACAAGCCCCTGTGCGGCGAATCACCAAGCGTCTTTCCGTCTTTTCAAAACGGGAGGAACATAAGGGAACATTGTTGCCACTACAGTAAAACCCACTGAACATCGGTGAAATTCACAGTATATCAGGGAATTTGCTTTATATATTGAAAAATCCATTGAAAGTCCACTGAAATATTTCTTGGTTGATCGCCGACATGCTTTGAAATTCTAATGCGCAGAAGATGTTTGGACCTCTGCGTAATCCTTGAAAACAACTTGCATCGTTTTAAAATGTTTCAACGAAGCTCTATATTTACATAACTTTTAACACCTCAACATCGTCTTTTTTGCTTAGAAGCTTAGGTAAACAACATTTGTCATGCGTATTTCAATTTCATTTCAACCGTAACTACCAGCCCCATCCCTGCACCAACCGCCCTTTTAAACTTCGTCAACGCCGCCATCGACATCACAATCTCCAAAACCCATTCCTTTGTACGTGAACTTCTTGCTGTACCCTCATCCCCCACATCCCCTGTTCATCCTCCCGCACGCGCTGAAAAATTAAGAACTCGATGTGGTTTCCAGAAGTTCCGGTTCAAGATCAGCAGAGTAAAAATATCTCTCTCCTTCTTAAAGAGTGGCATCAACAGTGTGCTGGGGAAGTGTTCAGCACTGATGCAAGGCAGCTACAGACCCAGGCACTGAGATAACGCCAGGTACTCCGGTGTGCTGCGGCTGTATCGTCATAAAAAACAAACTCACTTACTCGTTGGGAATGTGTGACTTGTGGTTATATAGCTATGAACAGTATCCCATGGGTAGTGGGGAAACTCCGAAGGGGGCGAGTGAGCGAGTGCGAGTTTACGCCGCTTTTAGCAATATTCCATCAATTTGGACACCGGAAATAGGCTTCACATATTGTACCCATAAGGGGAATCGAACCCGGGTCGAGTGACGAGTGAACGCTTTACCCACGTTGATACCCAAGCGCCCCCTCTGAAGTAAGTAGGTCTTAGATGTGGCCCGCTTTTGACTAATAACACAAGCACACGCATACGAACACACGCGCGGACACACATTCCATGAATGCATTGCCTCTGTAAAATTATTTCAATACAAAAAACCTCATTTTTTATTATTATTAAATAAAAAGACGAAGCCAAGTAACTTTACGATGATATCACTCAAACTCATTTTTGATTATTATTGTTAATTAAACAAACGGTATCAAGTAGCTTTACGATGACATCACTTGAGACAGGCTGACCAGAGTTCCACACCCTTATACGCATCTTAGGTCAAGCGAAGCGTGTCGTAGGTCAATTAACACGAGCCTTACAATGGTCAACCAAGCTTAATTTGGTTTTATACTTTGGAGGAAAGAAGGGTTCACCTGGATCGTAAAAGTTTTTCACGTCAAATGCATTACCATGATGAACATAATTTCGGGCACTCGTAGTGTCGTAGATCTAGAGCTCCTCAGAAGATTGGTCCAGTTCTGACCAGTGTTTTTTACTCATAACTGAAGGCGTTCAATTTTTTTTATTGACCATTGTAAATGTACTCTTTGTGTCTGTAGATGAAGACAGTAGATCCCAGTCAACTGAGTAAACAACGGTATCTGTAGGTCAACGCTGGTGTTTGTATCATGTCAACGGCTGTGTGGGTATAACATCAAAAACGGTGTCTGTGTGACGTCACAGTAGTGTATGCAATAACAATGATACGAAAGTGATCTACACCAATGTTGATATAACGCTGGCGTTGTCTTAAGTATTCATACATACACATACATACACAAACGTTGACGTTGGATATATTTCTTAAACTGATATTGACGTCAAAGTAACATTTAGGCAAGTATTACTACTCACATGGCGACAATGCGTCCACATTCGTTTCATTGTCATGTCAACAATAACGCCTATATTACGTCAACTATGGTGCCTGTGTTTCACAGACACAGGTTCCTCACACCATCATTAGTACATGTCTTATATCAACAATGACGTTCCTGTTACGTCAGGACGGGTGTTGTCTTTGCATTACGTCAACAACAAAGTATGTGAGTCAGAAGTGATACATGCATTTCGTCAGCAACAGTGTCTGAATGTTATAGGCATGCTGTTTTACATTACCACTTGTGGCTGTAAGCAGTATTTAGGATAATATATTATAATTCCGCAATCCAATCCAGTTCAGTGGCTGCAGTTTGTCAAAGACGTTGAGTATGTTAAATTATTAGTGCAGGTGTTGTTGTATAGAATTGGCGTACGTTCCTTATCTTGAAATATGTGGGTGATAGAAGTTAAATGAGCAACAAGTGTGATAAACCGATGCGAATCAGCACGACGGTTCTTTTAAATTACATATACTTTATCGCGGACTTGGCGCTAAGATCGTCATTTGAATTAAAGCCCAGGGACTAGATTTTCGAAACTCTCTTAGCGTCAAGAGAGCTTCGAAAATCTAGGCCCAGGGCCTCTTTTTCTCTAAAGTGATCGTAATGGGAGTAAGGTTAACCTTAGTCAACCTTGATTCGTGAAAGAAGTCCTTGGTTCGTAACAGGGACCTGCATCTTCTTGAGCTGTGTGGTGAGTTTAAGGGACTGGGCCTGACTGTTGTCATAACGACGAGAGACCCACGAGTCTTCAGTGGCCCTATCCCCTCCCAGTCACCTTTTGCTAAGAACTTTATGCCAAACGTTTTCACCTGATTATGGAGCAAGAATTAGCTCTGAAACATCGTAATCAAGGATAAATAGAAGCTGTTTTCCATGTATTCGTCTCTCGCCTCTTCATATTGCATAATTACCTTGGTCGCTGTTTATTTCAGTTAATTATTTAT
Source organism: Haliotis asinina (assembly GCF_037392515.1). Classification (NCBI taxonomy): domain Eukaryota; kingdom Metazoa; phylum Mollusca; class Gastropoda; order Lepetellida; family Haliotidae; genus Haliotis; species Haliotis asinina. The sequence goes on from NC_090281.1 coordinate 84,843,775, forward strand.
TCAGCGACTGCACCACTCCAGTCTGTGGGTACAAAACAACAGTTTACATATAGGCACTGATAGAGATGTGTTGGTTTATCAGTAACCTCGTATTGGCATAATACACCCATCTAGAAGTATTCTGTATGGCTACCGTGTACCGCAATAAGTAAATGAAAGTTCAACATCGCATATTTCAGATAAGATAAAATTGGCCTGACATAGATGAATGTAAGGTTTGGAAAATAATTCGCACGCATGAACTGAGATGAACTAATTTTCCATGTACACTGAAACCTTGTTAATCCAGTCACTTGTTAATCTAAAAAGTCTCATTTCCGCATGATCTTTCTTTTCCCGAAAAGTCACTGTTTAGTACCAAAGATTCATTGCTCCGTGGATCTTTTAATGAATGAACGATCGAACGAATGAATAAATTTGTTTGCTTGAATGTTTTCAAGCTGCAGTCCGGTTCTGTAAAAATGTTTATAAAGTACTAAATGAACGCTTAGTCTCTGAAAATGTGCTATTTTCCTGGAAATATGCAACATCTAAACCGAAAAGGAGTCCCACTGAAATAACAGTGATTCTGTGGGAAGTCTAGACTTGCTTCTTTACACTGACGACTGAGTGTAAATGAAAATGATACGGTTCAGAGACTCAGAGACTAACCAAGTACATGCTCGTGAGAATCTGATCCAAATGTTACTGAACCTTCCAAACTAACTTGCGATCCAATAGAAGCTACGTAACAGTTCTAAGAAATTGCAACCGGAATTCAAAGACGTCGAAATTGAAACGAGCAGTTAAAAAGTCAATTTTCTAGGTCAGTGACGTTTGGCGCATGATCAAACCTACTCGCCATTACCGCTGTAAGTGGCGGTCTAACATAAGAGAAGACCGTTATATACTCTACATACACACTAACTTTATGCTTCGAAATACCGAGGCTATTAAACGAGTCAGGTATTAGCGGATGTAGAAGTCGATCAGGTAAAGCAGGTTATCTGTTGCCGTAGGTGCATGATGTGAAATAGCTATGAAGTTGGCTTGTATGGCGAAAGACGTCGATGTCGATGACGTATATGACGTCAACGTTTCAGGAATGTAGTGTCTGATATAACCATATACGATGATAACAGAATGCACTTGCTACCCGGACATACAGTTACCAGGAACTGTAGCTCACCTACTTACTTTATATTTTGTCTATTGTTTAACGCAGATATTAGAGTGCAGATAAATAGTCTATACAAATAACACATTGCTCTCTTAAAAATAGAAGGTATTGAAAGAATACAACTCATTTGCATTCACTCATTAATAGTCATATTACAGTGCCATAATTAGGTTGACTATAACATCACTTTGTATTGAGTTGGATATCCTGTTTACATATCATCATCGCATTACCTACGACTTTACGTCAGGTGAACCAGTCAACGAAATAATGAACATCGTTCATGTCGCCTGAATAAACACAAAATTCGTGCCTGGTAACACACATGACCAAGAAACCTATATGTAAATGAACATCTGTATAATTTCAATAGAGTAATCAGTGCAACAGACAAATTCAGCGCATTCAGGTTGCCATCAATAATCATGCCTCGTGTTGAGATCAGACTATTTCAACAGCTCTCTTTCTTTCGATTTGCCTCAAACGTGGCATATTTTTGTGTGTGTTCTTTCAACTACCGTGTTGCTCACGTGTCGCCATGGCGGTTTCATACCGTCGGTATGCACTTGCATTTCGTGATACATCAGAAAATGTGGTTTTCTATTTTTGCAACGTTTCGGCGATTCGTTAACTTGTTTCGTCATTTGCTTCCGGTTCGGTTTGAACGTGACCTGACTCAGAATGTTTTTATCACTTCATTTTTATGTTTTTGAATTTTATGTAATAACTTTGCTGTGTATAGTTTCTTTTGAGCACCAGTTTATGTTGGTGATCATATGCTTGGTTTAATTATAAAACGTCTTAAGTAGATGATATATTATTCTCAAAATGGCCGTTCAGTCAGCGCATCATGTTTTATATTCTCAAAATATAATTTACTTAAAAACAACTTGAAAAAAAATAAAAAAGGAAACGCACCTAAAACTTAGCTGCTCGCGAATATCTTATACATGATATCTTTGAAAAGTAAAAGAGTTCTCTTTATTGGTACCCACTTAGAACACTTCCAGCATGGAATGGTCTTGTATATTTTCATACAAAATTACCAAACCACAGGTTATCCTTCACTAACTGATGCATTGACGAATAATGTCAGACAGACATAATCAAACATCACGTGTTTTCAATAATACTACTTGACGTTTGCAAGGGATCATTTCATAGTAAAATCATCCAACAAATTAATTTTGAAATATTCCGGTACACAATGCTCGGGTGTATCGTATGGGGCCTCTAATTGAACAGACAATGTCATGCAATCGTGAGCATGATGGACACAAGTTGCTTGAAAAACTGCTATAGATCGTTGTATACCATTATCAGAGCACAAAACTTGCAACTCGGTTCGAACCAGCTGAATGCACATACGTTCTCCAAACAAAATACGTAGTAGACAAAGAATTACACAAATGCATCACGTGCGTAACACTGGGTTAATACACAGCGTCACGTTGCGAACGTCACTGGTGTCAGCCAGGGTGTGACTGACAAGGCATGGAATCGATACCAGACGTTCAGATAACTAATCAAGTGGTGGACAACTTGTCACACTCTGCGGGGCGTTCTCCCGCTGGTTTCTTCTGATTGCCGCAAGATGTCATCACTTCGTGATTGCCACCACACACAGAAATGGCTTCGAAACGCCAATGGCGTTAACGTTTCCGCGAGGACAGTGCGTAATCGTCTCCGATGCATTGGGTATCATTGTCCCGACATCAGCCACTTTAGAATACGACTAAAGACCACGCCAACTGGACAGACTTGGGGCTCCTCTTACGAAGCAACCTTTACTAAGGTTAACCTTAACTCCCATTCTTTAACATTGCTCTAAGGTTACCTTAGTGACTTACGATCACCTTAGTGCTTCGCGAAAGGAAGCCCTGCAGTGTGCGAATATAGTTTTCGCTGATGAACCGAGATGCTGTAGGTGCTACCCTACAGAGTGCCTGAGTGCGGCGTGGACAAGCAGAAAGATTTCAGGATTCATACAAAACCGACATGACGATTGTGGAGGGTTTTAATCACTCTGAAAGGTGGGATCAGTAGAGCGGGAAGAACGTGTCTCCATGTCCCACAGCAGGACACGATGACAGGTGCACGCTGCAAGGATGAAGCTTTGTACGTGTATGTGAGATCGTATGCTGGTGGAACTGAACTGGACTTCATCGTTATAGACCACAACGCAAAACTCATTGTGCAAGGTTCTCCAAAATGGGAGAATATTATCCGCATTGAGTTTGCTAGCTCGGTTAAAACTTATCCATATCTAACTGGCCATAGCAGTCTAACGGACCTCGGCTGTGGTCTTACTGAAGACGGGGTGGGGTGTGTGTGTGTGTCATTTTGAGGGCATGAGACATGTATTTGGAGCACATATTGAAGGCATCAGAGACATGTTAGGAGTAGTTGCATGACACATGAATTGAATGTTTGGACAAGAATTAGTTTTCGTGATTTTTTTATTTTAGGTTTTAGTCGGATACTCTCGTTTTGACAGGTCCACTGTTGGCATTGTTTGGCCCAAAGGAACGTTGTTCGTTCCTTATGTCTTCGGGAGTTATTGTCTTTGGCTATTTCAAGACATGCACAGAATTTGATGAATGCCCTTCAAGTAGGTACCCTTTTCAAAATCCGAGTATACTTAAAAAAACACCTCCATATACATCCTCCATCTAATTATACTTCCATATTAACAAGCACATCGTATATACTATATCTAGTAAGTAATGTAAGAAATTGTTTTGATTTCGCAGTCAGCAATATTCTAGTTATAGCGGACTCTGGACCAGGCAATCAACAGCGTATCGCACGATGCCATGTATTAGCCCAATGTGTGTGCATCCCCTTCCCCTGAAATGTTTCTCCCTGAAGAGCATTTCCCACTAATCTTTGTACTTCATGATTAATGTTCACACACCGCTACCCCACTTCTCCAAAATCCTAGATCCACCCGGAAGACCCATCAATGTGGATTGGTTGTATTCAATCGATCAATTCCACCTGATATAGATATACAAACGCAAAATGAAATTACAGGGTATGAATTATGTATTCTAATATTTTTTACCAAAGATCATATACCGGTACATATATTATCCTTACCGTGTACAAATAGGTCATGTGTTCAGAAATCAACAGGTGTTAACACTGTGTTATCTCTATATCCAGGTTTAGCCTCTATCAATATCCCATGCTTGATAAACTACGGAGCAAAAGCAGAATCTATTCTCAGATTTAGCCTGTTCCATGCACTATGGTGCAAGCGACCTAGTGACGTCACACCGCGCCCCTGCCGCGCACCTTGCACATAAACACGTTACAGTCGTTATTATTCTGTACAAACACGCGCATCCTTCCAACAAAAAACATACCAGAGCATCATCCCCCCTCCTTAGAAAGAGGATGGTTTTACCAGATAAGTCGATTTAACGTTAACATACAGACCAATCACGTTAACATGTGCACCTGCAAATATGTTTCCAAGGCATGCACGTGCATTTCATGTGTGAAACAGTAAGGCGTCGTGGTATGTGGTGCATGTTATAGTCTAGCTTGCAATATACAACTTGTCACTATCAGTTAATATTCTTCCGCCCCACTCCTACCCTCCATGCTCTAGGGTATTAAGTTGTGGCATCTATTGAACGCTTCATTGCGATAACTGAAATAAATAAAGTCGTGGTTATTGACATGAATATGATACAAACAATCCACGCTGGTATATTTCACCGTGTTTGTGTTGGTTGGAGATGGAGAAGTGTGTAGTTTGGGTAGTATCAAAACAATCCCGAACCAGATCATAACAGCGCATTAACATGGATTTACAGAGTAGACGCAAATTGGCTGTCAGGATCTTGTTTGAGAGCGAACACAAATGCATACTCTCCTCTCTTTTCGTTTGCTTTTTTAACTCTTGTTTGATCATAAACAGTTGTAAGACATTAGGTAAACGTATTTCGCTACAGTGAAAGATGCGTAGACATATTCTTTTTCTTTCTTCAAGAAAATAACAGAAAGCGTACGTAGTTAGATGAGGATTAATTTTTCATCTACATGCGACACTAGAAAATCTACGCAGTGCTTGGCACATTCGGTCCGATAATATATTTTTTTCTTTATTCAGAAAAATCAGAAAAATGAGGTAGGTGAAGAGTAATTTGTCATTTACATTGCCATGCTAGCAATTCTCAATGATTGATACATCAGTTCGGAGAATGTATTCTTTACGATTAGTAAACATTTATTGGTTAGTTTTGTCACGTTCCTGTTGCCCACGGGTGGTGGGGAGCGATATGATCAAAGTGTGTTGCGTTAGACGCCACTTATCTCAATTCTCAGATTACGGAATGTGATCTTCTTCTCAATCATGGATTTCTTCATATCCCTTGGTTGCCAACTCTTTTATATCTGACCCGTTCCTGTAGTGAACGTACATGCATGATTCTATTTCACAGATGTATACGATTGTTATCAGGAAGCAGCGGGATGCAGAGGGTTACCTCGACCGCGCTTCACACAGTCCGACCTGCATCTTGTACACATGCTATACCCTTCTATCTGGAAGTAGAGATCCAGAAGAACAGATAAAAATTACTTCGGCCAAAGCCTTCCAGAGTTGAGATTATATTCCGATATGTTTCATCGGCCTGTAACGATACATTGAACTATCGATGGCTTGCAATTGTTGTGTCTCCGACAGCAATTAATCGGTGGAAGAATCGTATAAGTGACTATAGATAGCCTAGCAATTGACTTCCATTGGTAAGTAAGCAGGCACAGGAAGTACCAGATTCGTTCACTTTGATTTAGATCTATTCGCCCCTGTTACCTGTTAACTGTTTACTTGATCGGGATTTCAAGATTCGTGTCAGTTTTTGAAAAAGACTGAAACTACTTCACCTTGTTTGTGTTTCATATAAACCATGCATTCATTTGGGAAGTGACTTTTGAAATGAGACAATTAAAGGACAAAACTATCGCAACAGTTTGCTGCAATAGACTATAGCAGACGCAACAGTTGCCCCCCTGGTTCCACTAAGACTGCAACCAGAAAAGGGTTTGACTAATTGTAGGCTACCCAAGCGGGAATTGAACCCCGTCCTCTCCCATAACAAGGGGTCACTATCGGATTCCTGACGTCTTCGTCAGAGGCGGTGGGGTAGCTTAGTTGCTGTAGCCAAAGGCCTGGGTTGCCCACATGAGTACAAAATGTGAAGCCCATTTCTGGTGTCACATGTGGCGACATTGCTAGAATATTGCGGCGTAAAATCAAACTCACTCACTCACTCGCCTTCGTCAGCTTAAACTGACACCACGGTACCCAAAAAGGCAGGCAAGGCGATACAAACCAAGACCCGTAGCCGATGAGAGTCTAGATTTCTACGGGGCGCAACTCTGCTATACGAGTTGCTTAACCCTTTCTACACAGCTTTAGGTTTCTTGAGTGATTTATGGGTCTTTATAAGTCTTGTACCCAACGTCTGTTTACGGTACGTGTTCCAAGAAAACTGTTATTCGATTCCACTTCTATCTTCAACAACCATCTATTTTTCTAAACATAGATAAATCCATTAGTCTTCAACAGAAGCGATACGTTGACAGTAATGAATGGCCTGCCATCAGAAAATATACCCATAGTGTTGTGTATCGTAAGAAGCACTAAAACGACGCAGAATGATCTAGTCCGGCATGAACGAAGCCTGGGCGTACGATGGCGGACATTATACTCCAGCCGAACTGGCGATGTCATGGAGACCCTACATGTATGTGACACAGTCTTTGGCGCTGGATTGAAAGAATGAACTTCCGGAGGCTTTTTTCAATTTTCTGTTTAGATCCATTTTCGATGATGTATGGTGGGTATCAATTGGTACATAGATTAAACATTTCAAGTTTAATCAAATGCAAATCCACGTTCTGAGCCTGTAAATCGACACCACAAGAGGTTAAGTTGTTTGCTATTGTCACGTGTACATGAAGGTTATTCTCCGAAATGTAATTAGCACGAAAGGTGGATATCATATTAACATTTACCACAAGGGCGGATATAACTTATTGAGAAATAAGCCGTTTTCACCAGAGTTTCAATGGTCATATAAATCAGCTTCCAAGACAACTTCAACACACACGCGCACGCAATCATGCACGCCATCACCCACCACCCTCTGGGTGCGGACCCCTATGTATTACCCGGAGAGTGAAAGATGGCTAACATTTAAAAAGTGACAATATTTCAAAGTTTCTTTGACATGTGACGATGTTTCATTTGTTTGTCAGTCTAAGTAAACTTAGTCTCAGTGTATTTCGTTACACTTTACCACTGAGTCTAACAAAACCTGGTAAAAGGTCGCGTCAGGTAACATTTGAGCGACCAATGACCGTCCAATCAAACGCGAGACGGTTAAATAAATTTAACCAATCAGACAACGGCTACTATTTAAGGATCGGAGGGACTTTCAAAATATTCAGGTCACTGACACATATCTCTCCACAAACAAAAATCCGCATATAACATTTATTTGACCTGCAGTATATACGATTTGGGGTTTCTGTTGACATGGTTACCATTAACTAATATTTCCGCAAGACAACATCCTTGAATATTGCCAAAACACTATTTTCAGTGACTGTTTACTCACCATTGTCATGGTTGTACCTACGCTGTGTGCATCACCAGGAAGCGATCGTACGCTAAATAGCATTCGGAATCGTTCGGGTACGAACGTTTTCGAGATAAAAAGTTCAAAGGGTATGTGCGAATGTGCACTTTCGCGATTTGGTAAGCTGTGTTCTGATTGGTCAATCTCAAAGGTTACCTGACGCGACCTCCCATAAGGTTTTGTTAGACTCAGTGGTGGAGTGTAACGAAGAGTATTGAGGATAAGTTTACTTAGACTGATTTGTTTGTGAAATTATTGATACGAATATGTACTTAATATTCCACTCACTCACTCACACACTTATTCATTCACTCATTATTGTAAGGTTTCAGATATACGTTGGTGTAACCTGATACGCTGCTCATAAGAGCACGGAGAGATGAAAATACTTTGATATTTAGCGCTGACCATTAAATCAAGCATTAACAAATTAACTACTTCATAGTGATTCTTAAAACATATACCGATAGATGGTCTCTGTTAAAACCGTGGTTAAGTAGCTGCGCAAATAGAAGCTCTGTGACCTGATTACGCGTGGTCCACCCTTACGCTGATGGTTGTATAGGGGTCTCGTGACGAAGCGGTTCCCACAGATCACATGAAGATGGTATGACGTCTACGACAGGATCAGAACAAGTCGGCAACGTAAGGAAATCTGGGCAGTCTGTACCTGTATCACATTCGACATCGTGTTACTCTGCGTCCTCCTACTCAGCATGGGTAACGCCTTGATCACCGGAACAACCAAATGTTAAGCTGTCATTGTCAATAATTGCACGTTTACAGTTCAAATGTTCTGTTGTCATCTTCAGTAACATTACATTTACGTTTCACCATCTCTCGTTAGTATGCAATGCGGTGGCGAAGGTTCCAGAGTAATACTGACAAATTATCTACATACATAAAACAAACATGTTTATTTCAGGTACATTATGGTATATTAGGTTCAAAGCTTATCTATTGACGTCATGTTTCAGTTTTTAGCATCAACTTATAGATTCATACTATTTACCTCTTCGTCTATACAGTTTAATCATATATCTGTAAAATAAACTATTTACAAACTTTATATCCATGTATACTGATGTTTCCACCCTATGGAGAAACAAGACACAGATATTTAGCAGAAGCGCTAGTTTGGCAACCATTTAGGAACGTTTGATATATTAGTGAAACTGTGACCCACTATAAACTTCACCAGATATGCAACGCACAGACACCCTACAGTCACATCTGATAAGGAGCGAAACCTGGCTTCCGGTTTAACAATTCCACATCCGGCAAATAATTAGCTAAAGTAGTCCTCTGCCAAGTGGGTATCTGGTAACCCCTCTGAGGGAGGGTCTGGCTCGAAATCCTAGCGTAGAAATCTCATATCTTAAGTAGTTCTTCCAAAACAACTTTATGGCATGGAACAGACGACTAAATATTCATGCATATGTCTAACCGCCTTTCCGACCGTTCCCTTGACTATTCACATGGAACAACTACTACATCCTAAAAATCCTTCATTGCACTTGCTTCACCTCTGTTCCTGTCATGATTATTGGAAATACAATGTAACCAAGGAAATCTTAATAGAGATGTTTTGTTATAACAGCTGGATACCTTGGTTATATAACACCACTGGGGAATTCTGAGTGGGAAGTGTAAGTAAACTTAGGCTGAGTTATTCGTTACACTCCTGATACTGACTATATATAATCGATACACTGTTTAATATTCCACTCAGTATAAGCAATGCAACGAATAACACTGAGCCTCAGTTAACTTACATTGAGTGAGGTATCTATAACGTAGCTGAATAATGCATTCATCAATGATTTGCTAACGTCAAGATGTGAACGGAAAACTGTTAAGGCAATTGGTTCTATGATATACAACAATATCAAAGTCACTTCTCTTTTGTTTTTGTGTATGAAAACCTCTGTTTGGTTTACCTCTATTATTCCATGAGTACTGATAAAGTCTGACTAGCATATTATTTTTCGGTTATAACGCAACCAGAAAACCTCTGACTGGTTTCTACAACCTCTGATTGGTTTTCTTCGGCATGCTGTAAAACATCTGATTCGTATATTCCTGTTATTACACGACCAGGAAAACACATTACTCGTTTCCTTCTATTATTCTATGACTACTATAAAAATTTATTTCTGTAATTCCATGATTTCAATAAAACCACTGATTCATATATTTTTGTTATTACAAGACCAGAAATGATTTTGATCGTTTCATTTCCGTAAATGCGTGACCAGGGAGCCTCTGATATGTATTGTTCCGCATTAAGTAGATCTCTGATTGGTTTACTTCTGTTATTGCACGATCAAGTGACAGCTGGTATCCACTGCTATAACAACATGTATTTATCAGCAATAACAGTGGTCCATATAACTCGTAGATGTCTTCCTCAAAGTGAGACAAAATGGTTGTTTATATTTCGTTCTTGTGTATTAAATTATCAACAAAAGTAAATTTGATGGAAATGAAATGAATATATTTCGATATGATGTATTCAGTCAGTTTCAACGATGACGCTTCCTAACAGGTAACTGAATACGTTTGTGTTGTGTTGTTTCAAGCTTGGAAATAACTGGTTGGATTCTCTTAAAGTGATTTAGATCTGTATCACAAATAATTATATGCGAATGGGTTTGGCCTCAGTATGACGAGAGCCCATATATGTGGTATATATATATGTGGTATATATATATGTGGTATATATATATGTGGTATATATATATATGTGGTATATATATATGTGGTATATATATATGTGGTATATATATATGTGGTATATATATATATATATATATATATATATATATATATATATATATATATATATATATATATATATATATATATATATATATATATATATATATATATATATATATATATATATATATATATATATATATGGTCTCTGGTACGACATATATACGTTGTTTTGATTAGACAGTAGCACTGGCTACCCCACGTGATACTCCTCGTCTCGCTATCTATACCCTGTCGGAACCAGGAAACACATGGCATATCTTGCACTCCACGCGCCTTAGAACTACACAGTTTGCTTCCGGTCAATTCAAACCAGGAGTTTCAAGATGTTCTGCTGTAGTGCTTATAAAGACACTTTAGGATGTAAAAGTGTCAGTCCTCATTTTGTTTGAGGAAACATCAACTTTCTGCCTAAAAGGTTGACAAGTTGTTAGGCCTTTATCTGGTAGTATTATATATTCCAGTCGAAATATGTGATATCACTGTTCGAGGTCATATGGTCTCATCTGCATGCAGATTACACTATTCAACGTCACTGTTGCTTTCGCATCTGTGTTTAAAGACACGTCATACACTTCCATTTGGTGTGAGGTATTATCAAAACCAGCATGCACACACACTGAGTATATCGAGTAAGCCTGACAAAGTCTGTAGAATTAACTTTTCTAACATTCCTCGACACTAGAAGGGATACTCTATCCCTAGCATTTGTGAGTGAGTGAGTTTAGTTTTACGACGCATTTTGCAAAATTCCGCAATATCACGGTGAGGAACATTAGAAATGAGCTTCACACATTTTACCCATGTCGGGAACTATAAACAATAATTTATGAATCTTAGTAATGAAACTGCGTCACATTACATCAAACTCTCAAAACGTACATTAATCATCTAAACAAAATATTTTTATGTTGATTTTTTCAATTTGTTGATAAACCAATATCATATTCTTGTGTCAACTTCTTCCAAAGCATTAACGCGAGAGATCTGACTGTTTCTAATTAACCGATGATTCAAATTTGAAACACGTTAGTTATATGATTAGTCCCTGCCCTGTAATTACATTCTCCGTGAAGAATCTTACTATCAATTATAAACACAAATTGGGTTTTAGGTGTGCGTATAAACGTTCCGTTTCTGTGCACAGTACTTGTTTTTGTAAACGGATGTAAAGAAGATGACTAACAACACGCTCGTGTGCTGCGGAAATTCGAGCACGAAATAAACCCACAACGCATCCGTATTTGTGGTGAAATAGCCTGTATGAAAAGGTGTTTATCTAAAAACGACCACTGCAAATAAATACCAGCAGCGTCCATGTCGTTCAACACCAATTCACCTCATCAGGGAGAGTCATATCGACCCTCCAGCCATCCTCACCGCCTCCTCTTCTCAAGTCAAACGCGTTTAACGAGGGCTATGAAACCCAAATAGCGAGGAGAATGGAGTCGGTTCGGTATAAGTATTATCAAAACTACGCCCTAAAACAAAACGGAATATCAAGCGTATCAGTGAAAATATGTAAAAGGGATAAAGATATATGTGGACTTTCAACCCACGCTGCGTCTGACTCAGTGTGACGTCATGAACGACAAGCATTCAGCTGTGATCGGCTCTTTCCGTGGGTTGAGGAATAACGTCAGCCTTCACATTCATCAGGAATAGCATTAAGGGGATGTCGAGTGTCATGATATCTGATGTCATGATAAGTTAACGAATTTGATGAAAACTCGAAAATAATATGGTTTAACGTACTTAAAAAACCCAACTAAACCAACTCATTTTATATACATTTAACAAATCCCGTTGAAATAGTGATATACGTATGTTATGACACATTAATGTAATGTCTTCTGACTGGAATACAGGAAAAACGATATGTCCAACGTAGACATCTTACAGTAATGATAAGTCAATATAGTTAAATAGTCGCATGTTTTAATGCACTTACAATATACGTGTTCGCAGGGTCCTCCTAAATGACCCCCACCTAAGTGCTACACTTACACACCTACGTCACTCTGGAAGTTAATCTACAAAAGCTGACGTGCTTCAGGGTACACTCTGCTCAAAGCAGCGTTAAACAGCCTCACAAAAGATATAGCACATATGCAATTCCAACACCATGTATTTCGACAATATGTAAGTCACATTTATACTACCATGATCATACAGAAAGGCCAATACCTCTAGTTACCTGATGACAAGATTTGGCTATAACAAGACAACTGGAGGACTAAATGTTTGTCTTGAGTATGTATTCCAGATGTGTCACCTACACTAAGATCTGGGGCAGAATTCAGCAATCCTTGCGACAAACGGGATCGGATGGTCAGACTTGCTGAATTGGTTGACGTCATTGTCCTCAGTTGTCGTAGATCGGCCTTATGACGTCAGTCACTTGATTGCCTAACCCAGACTCGATTGTTTACAGATCGTCGTAGGTGGAATATTGATCAGCGTCGGTACCTGTCAGCTGGTTCCCGTAACAACAAGTTGTGAGAAACCCACCGTAATATATGTTTGGCATCTGCCATCCTACTTTACATTCTATGTTTATTGAAGTTTTGTGAAGTTCATAAAAACATCCTTTGAGTCTGATATACGTATTTTATTTCTGATAGGATGGTCCTATCTAAGCTCTACCCTTGCTATTTATGTGTGTCTTCCATAACAAGAAAATTCCAGTGTCACAGATTATATATCGAATTTTTAGAGACACACACCTTACAATACTCTCTCTACAAACATGGCGGGGATTTTCCTTGTCAGTGGAAGACAGGATCTCAGGTGCATCCATATGTTCGTGACCAAACGTACTTTCTCGTGTGTTACTTGAAGGTTAGTTATCCTTGTCGGTTCTAAGCGGAATTCCTATGCATCTTGTCTCAGTTGTCGTTGAACGCCACACACATTTGTTCAGATATGTGACGACAGTCTGGTAATATACGAATCTGGACCAGCCAATCCAGTGTCATGATCTGCGAAATATGGGTACGATAAGATGACGTGAGTCAAAGGAAAACAGCGAGCTTGGTCGCCCGATCCATTAGTCCCCTCTTACGACAAGTAGTTGTTGGTGAAGTTGTTGGTTCTTCGTGGGTCTCTTTCAAATAAATATACAAACCTTCAACAACGTGAAGCGAATAGAAATGTATAGTGAAGTAAAAGAATTCAAAAGGAAGAAAGAGGGAAGAAAAAAGCAAAATGGAAAATTTTATAGCCGATGTTCTTTATCCTTAGTGAAAAATTCTGAATTTGATAGGAAGCTGAGACACTGCAATCTTTACATTCGCACATAAAAAAGGCTAAACACTCTTACAGCTTCACTTCTTTATGCTTGAAAACTCTGAAGCAACTATCAGGTGGTTTTGTTGAAAAGTATATCTCCTTTCTTAGATAAGGCTATAGTGAACTCGGCACTTGGGACTGAGTTTGGTAGTGCTGTGACAGGCATCCAGGTGGTAATCTCGTCAGCCCGAGATCTTGATGGGGCGTTAACGAGAGAGTGGCGGTAGTACCGGTTTACAAGACATACAAGCCACGCTAAACCAGTTACAACCCACGATTCAAGTTATTTATGCTGATCAAGTCCACACAAAAACATCAGGGTACAAAATATGAATCTGTTTTTACTCGCTTATGTTTAGTATTATGAAACAATTTATAGTGCGGTGCAAAGGTGATTCATAATATTCAGCGTTGATTAAAAACAGTAGGTTACTAACAATGGAAAACAACAGCCATGTACTTTCAGAAATTTTCCAGATTAAAACCATGACAGTTGCGTGTTGGTGACAAACACCTATGAATCAGTGTCACAATTAGAATTGGAACATTTGTAAAGATATATAAAAGCATGTTGGATGAAAGTGATGCAGAATGATAGACGTTGACCGCTTTGGGTTAGTCAGTAAGTTTTTAAGGCGCTCAAGGTAATATCCCAGCAAGAACACCAGAAATGGACTTCACATATAGTACCCTTGTGGGGAAATGAACCCCGGTCTTCAGTGTGACAAGCGAACGCTTTAACCACGAGGCTACCCCACCGCCCCTTGACCACTTTGATGTAACAGTTTCACACACCAGATGTAGTGTTGACCCACCTAGAAACATAGGGGAGCGGGCAGGGATACGTATCTCCACAGATATATACGCACACGCACACGCACACGCACACGCACACGCACACGCACACGCACACGAACTTGCACACAAGCACACAAAGTTAGATTAATTAATTCTCATCTAATGTACACCAATATTATGACCAAGTAAAACATAATGTGCAAAAGCCATTCTTACAGAAATATGTAAGGATACAAGACCCCCCCCCCCCCCCCCCCCCACACACACACACACACATTATAGGCAGATCCAGAGGAGGAATGGATATGGATGCCGGGGTGCGCACCTCCTTTTAGTCCTGAAAGTATATTAAATGACCACACGAAAACGGGTGAAAATGAACTATGCACCCCGACTTTCCAAAAAGCAGTATCCGTCCCTCTTTGTAAGCCATGCAATACACATTCCCGTGAACATCCTTGTCTGGGAAGTTATCCAAATACAACTGGTGTCTACAACCATTAGGCATAATATGGTTTATGTACATTTAACCCTCACTATCGCGCGTTCGTATTTTATCAAAGCGGAGGATCAACAGTTATTTAAAGCTTATGAAAAGTTTCTAAACCTTTTGCTAAGCAGCGGTTACGTATTTGAAACGTTGTTTACAGACCTGTGGAATTACAGAAAGACTAGGGAGCGGTCGGTGCTTGTGACTCTACTACGACTGGGGGTATTGCCACGGGACTGTTTGTTGTTATACGGACCGAGTACCTAGCTACACCATCACATAATGACGACAGGCCAATAAGGTGCCCTCTGGGCCAGTGAGAATTTAGAAGGATACTGTCCTCGATTCCTCGAACGAAAGGGGATTGACTTCAGTATTCATTGTTCTCTGGTATATCAGTAACTTGCTGTTTCATTTTCATAACAGGACGATCCCTTTTCAATGCTTTCAAGTCTTACATTCATCATGAATGTAAATATCATTAGGCAACTCGAATTACGGGTTTCAGAAAGAACAATATAGATGAATTTTCAGCCGTTTAAACATACACTTGTACGACACATGGATCTGTATGGGATAATACAATTATTGACATTCGTACGAGATAATACATTTAAATAGATCTGTACAAGATAATGCATTCAAACAGATCTGTACAAGATAATACATTCGCGTGGATATATGCATTCACATGGATCTGTACTAGTGTTGGAAAGGTGGTTGAAATCTCACAATTGATGATTTCTTCATTGCCAACGAACAATCATCAAAATGATGAGTGATATATCATAAACATAAACCTCTTTGATTGTTCAAGAAATATTCAGTCATGGCTTTTCAGTTAGCGAAGCGACATTTCTAAGAAATATACAAATATGTTTTCGGGCTCAGAAAACTTCTAAGATATATTCCATCGTCAAGTGTATTTCAAACACTAAAACAGTAGTTCCAAAATCGTTTGTGTTCGATTATGAGAAAATGTGATCGACTGCTTGGTCATTTGGGGAATGCGACCAACATTCGATTATTTCAGTCAGTCGAAACACCACTAATCTGTACAAGATGGGCCTCTACAGTGTTATACATTAAACATAATCTGTAAAGAATTTCCATTTAAATGAATCTGTAAGCATAATGTAGTAAAATGAATTTGTAAGGGTTATTCATTACAATGAATCGTTAAGGATTATTCATTATGAATCGTTAAGGATTATTAATTTCAATGAATATATGCAGGATCTGTGTGAATTATTGTGTGGTGTTTGTTTTCAACACAGATTTACAGCATAAACATTGTTGAGCACTGTGGGAGAAATCGAGAATCGAGACTTTTACAATTCAAATACATGTACATGCACAATATGGAATCCAACACAATTTATTGACATGACAAATGAACACAATTGTCATTGGTTATTTAAAGACAAAACCAAACTATTTTCATATCTGACGTGTTTTTAACATTATGTGTTTTCAAACTTTAGTTATCGGTGTTGCCAGTCTAGTAATGTTTTCATAATGTTTGTCATTTTCAGTCGGTCAAATTCAATTTTCCATTGTATTCTCACTCTCTGCCCCATGGCTATATTATATCGAGTGACTTTACAAATTACCTTTTAAGTGAGTAGTATAGCCCCCAGAGAAACCATATTCTGTTGTTTTTATGACAACATATACATCCTGTTTGATAAAATAATACTGTTAGTTATTAATTTTTTTCACCATCTTCCCACTAACGTATTAAGTAGTGCATTGTGCACTTACTAGTCCCATACGAGTTGTATCCCTTGTTCTAGTAGGTCTTTGTCAAACGCCACATAAAGTAATAGTATACACGAAGTTTGTTTCTTATGAAAACTCAGTTTCAAAAAACACAATTGAGTCAAATCAATCAATATATATATATATATTATGGAAAAAAACATATGTCTATCAGTTTTTTTAATCTGGAATAATTGTATTTGAACTTGAGGGCTCAACGCAACTCCATATCGACAAAATGATGACGGGAAAAGTATTTACGGTTAGAGTTATCTTCCCTTGACATGGCTGCGCCCATGACTTGTGCAAGTTGTGTGTTCATATATTGAAGCTTAGTTGGGAAACGACCAAAGCTCATAGAAAATGACTTTGGAACTTTTTGTTAGGAAAACTCTAGAATTGTTGAATAAGGAGAGAGAAGCAGAAGTTGAAGAAACGAGGTAAGAGTTAGATACTGTCACTGTCAGACTGTTATTGCCATCAATGAACGTCATAACAAACCAAAAATACAAACATTCTACGACCAACGGATCCAAGCATTGATAGAATTCAGCATTGTTGGAGTCGAAGAGTTATTTTTTATTGTGGCTGTGAACAAAATACACTGCATTTGCGTCCATTAGTCAAGAGAGGATCCACATATCGTGGGATTAAATCTCAAACCCACTGTCTATAGACAGTCTGGCGTCTCCTATTCTCGCGGTACTTACGGATATCGGCTGAAAAGATCATACCAACAGTTCTTTTCGTGTGTATGCTTGTTGTTTTTAAATGAAGAGATTCTCCCTCTAACATCTGCACTTATCAACTGCTTGATCCATCAGGTGTATTATCGCACATGAGCTCGATGAAAAACATGGTCGTCTGCCGCTGACTTTTCGAGGCGTCTCCCATTCTCTCGGCATAACGAGAAAGTAACATTATTAGGTGTAAGGAAGGGAGATCCTAACGGCAAGGGTGGGGAAAAGTTACGATTTTTCCAAGCTGGTTACAACTCCTGAATATTCGTTACATTGCAAAATTTTGATAATTCACAGGCTTTGGCTTCCTAGTTATCGGTCATTGATGTAAACAACTGCTAAGTATCATGCATGGGCAATCTCAGCAGAAAATCTGTTTACCGCGAGAATAGGAAACGGCCCTATACTATGATATAGCCATAGTGCAATCAGTACATTACCATTGCATTTGACAAACATGGAGATGGAAATATGTTATATAGCTAGACGTTTCCACAAGAGCAAAAATATGTGGCTGAAGGGGTTCTTGTCGCACAGGAACTACAGATATATATATGCCGATATTAGAATACAGTTTACTGGTTTAACATGTATATACATACGAGAATAATTATCATTAGAAGAATTTGATTTGGATTACAACAATATGTGTGTTTAATTAGGGTAGTGGGGTAGCCCAGTGGTTAAAGTGTTTGCATACATGACAAGGACCCAGGTTTGATTCCCCACAGGGTACAATGTGTGAGGCCCATTTCTGGTGTCTCTGGCTGTACACATTTTTTTCTGCAAATGATGATTTTGTATTTAAGGCTTGTAGTGTGGCTCTTATATTTTTTGGACCCGTGAAGGTCCTGGGGTAGAATAGGCCTTCAGCAAAACATGCTTGCCATAAAAGGCAACTGTACATGTTGTAAGAGGCGGCTAACAGGATCGGGTGGTCAGACTTGCTGACTTGGTAGACACATGTCATCGGTTCCCAGTTGTGCTGATCGATACTCATTTTGTTGATTACTGGATTGTCTGGTCCAGACTCCATTACTTACAGACCATGCCATATGGCTGCAATATTGCTGAGTGCTGCGTAAAACTGAAGTCACTCACAAATATTTTTTGAATTTAGTTATCATGGTTATAGACTGGTGGTGTTAACCAAATTGAGTCATCTTTTTGCAACAGATGAGAACATTTCTAAATAAATGAGAATATCATTCTCTTAACTTACATCGAGAACACATTCTTCACTGAACCATTCCTGCTCCATGTTTCTATACCTATTTTGGGGGAGCAACATTTATATACAGATACATAAATAGGTGTAAAATTGCTGATTTGAAGTATGACATTATTCACTGAATACATGTTCATAGACTCTCTTTATGAAATCTTTACAGGGTGCTAACAGAGAAATTACCACCAAAAGAATTACAGAGACGAGGTGTATGCTTGCTGAAGCTTCGTTTGACAGGAAGAAATTCAGGTCTCTATGGAAGGACACTAGTGACTTTTGAGCCTTTCTGGGCAGGCAAAGACTTCCCTTCACACAATCTCACCCCAGGTATGTGTACATGGTTTCATATTCATGGATAAAAATTAGGATGAAAACTGTTCAAGCCTAACAATAAATAGTGAGAAGTGATTGCTCCTACAAAGCATAAAATTTTCCAGTCTGTCAGGATATCATCATCACTAGGACCCACTTTTCATGACATGCTAGATTGACTGTAGAAATACATGAGAATTGGGTAGTCTAAACTTCTGATGAATCATTAAGGTATAATGTCTCTCATGAACACATGGTTAGTATGTCTTTTCATTCAAATTGAATACTGTGTTTTAATGAACAAGGTGTACACAGGGTATAATATATTATCATGCAAATATAATCTTACAAATACTGACTGATTGTTCAAATTTTAGTAGGTTCCAAACTAGCAAGATTATCTTTAATTGTTTGTTGTTTAATGTGGCACTCAGTATCAATCCACTTCCAGCAGCCTGGTGGTGGTCTGTAAATAATCGAGTCTAGACCAAACAATCCAGTGATCAACATCTTGAGCATTGATCCTCACAATAGGAATCCAGTGACATGTCACTCAAGTAAGCAAGGCTGACCACCCAGTCTCGACAAGCATGTGTTTCTGGAAACAGTCTTCATGGATGCACATCCTTCGTACTTAGATCTATGCCAGACTACTTAGATGCTATCAGATGTGTACTTTTTATATTAATGGTGTCTCAGATTCACAGGGTAGCTCAGTCGGGTCAACATCTCCTCATAAGACTTATTCCTTTCTACTTCAAGCTGCAGGGGTTTTCACCATAAGAGTCAGATGGTACATTAGAGTTAAGTTTATTGTATGACTTGATCAAATATATTTGTCAAATTAACAATGTTAATAACATCATCCTTCTTCACCATTCAGTCTGTCTAAGGAAACTTAGCCTCAGTACTTTTCGTTACACTCCACTACTGAGTCTAACAAAACCTTATGGGAGGTTGCATCAGGTAACCTTTGAGATTGATCAATCAGCTTACCAAATCGTGAAAGTGGACATTCGCACATACCTTTTGAACTTTTTATCTGGAAAAGGTTTGTACCCGAACGATTCCGAATGATATTTAGCATATGATCACTTCCGGGTGATACACATGGCGCATGTACAACCATGACAACGGTGAGAAAACAGTCGCTGAAAATAGTGTTTGGCAACATTCAAGGATGTCATCTTGCGGAAATATTAGTTAATGGTAACCATGTTAACAGTAACACCAAAGCATATATACTGCAGGTCAGATAAATGTGTTATATGCAGATTTTTGTTTGTGGAGAGATCTGTGAGAGTGACATGAATCCCTCCGATCCCAAAGTAGTAGCTGTTGTCTGATTGGTGAAATCTGTTTAACCGTCTCATTATTAATTGGGTGGTCATAGGTTGCTCAAAGGTTACCTGACACGACCTTCGACTAGGGTTTGTTAGACTTAGTGGTGGAGTGTAACAAATAACACTGAGACTAAGTTTACTTAGACTGCCATTCAATGAAATGAATTTTTGGTATTTCAGTTTGGAACATGAAGCCACATCAAATAAGGTTTGTTGTAAGAGCCACATCTCATCAGTAGATGGATTGGGTAGTCAGACTCAGGATCTCAGCTGATCACGTTTTTTTGTTACTATTGTGCTGAGCAGTGTGCATCATTATTAACCGACCATCATCGTCTAGCTGTGAATATTAGCACGTGAAGCTCTGAAGAATAAACAGAAAACACTTTCAAACCTTAACTATTTAGTTAAATGGTTGCTGGTTCCTTTACAGGAGATATTGTTGGTCTGAGTTTATCCCAGGGAGAAACTCAGAATGAATCACTGGCTTCTGGCATTGTGTCGAAGGTGGGACAGTCACAGATAAGCATTGCTTTTGATGAGACACATGATATCTTCAGTCTTGATGATGAGGTCCAGTACAAGCTCACCAAGCTGGCTAATGATGTGACATACAGGCGCCTCAAGAGGTGGGTAGCTGCGTGGAATGTGTAGTAGGGCTGTTATGATTCACTTTTGTACTTGGTAAATAGAAGTACTTCTCTTCATGAGTTCAAACAAAGAGCCAAGGACCCATTCCAAGATCAGAGCTTTATGTCTGATGATATGAAATGGCTTGGTGGAATGTGGCCCAGTTCCCAAAACTTTGTTAGCTCTATGACTTTGATAACATGTTTTAGATTTTCTCACTGTTTTAGATTGTTATTACAGTTTTATTATGAATGAGGTGTGATTGATTGTGTGTAACAATTTCTTTGTACCGAGGATTGAAGCTCATGGGACCAGCCTCAAGCTGTCTTGTTCTCATTCTGTTATGGGATGTAATATTAAAAATATATGTTATATTGAGGACAACTGCATGAAGTAACATCACCTCACTCATTCTAAAATCATGGCATATATTTTTCCAGAGCACTGAATGATCTGAACAACTACTCAAGTGGGCGAGCATCCCATCTTGTTAACATTCTGTTTGGTGTTTCTGAGTTGTCTCCCCCTACTGACCCTACAGGTTAGCAAATATCAACTCTTTATCAAGTTTGTGGAATCATTTTGAATGTGCTGCGTAGCTTGTGCAAGCGTATGAGATGCCCTTAGACAAATGCCACTAGTATATCATATCTTCAGTGTACCATGTCATCAGTATACCAGGTCATCAGTATATCAGCATATCATATCGGTATGTCATATCAGTATAATGGTCATCAGTATGTCATAACAGTATGTCGTGTCATCAGGATGTCATATCACTACAGGGATAAAAATTATTAGTGCCACTGCACTGATGGCATGGCTAAATTTGAAATGGCACGGTTGAATTACCAGCGTGCCCTTAAGGCACACATAATTTGTTTGCCAAAGTGCATTAAAGTATGTTTTCACCGTTGCTATCTTTCATGACTTAAAGTGACATTATGAACAATGACTAGGGATAAAGTGTACAGGTCAGACAACCAGCTAATCATCAATGTCTTTCCAAAGTTTCAGGTCCGCAAATAAACAAACATACATATCTAGCATTGTTTTATTACTCATGATTTTATAATATTAGTGAATGTTACAGCACAATATCAACTTAAACATTCACTTCAAGGCATGTAATGTTTTGAAGTTCAGTTTAACAGACTTATGAATTTATGACACACCTGAAATTGAAATGGCACACTTAAATTATCATGACAGTAACCATGAGGCACATTTGAAAAAAAACCTAAACTAAAAAAACCCTAAAGTTTGATCCCTGCGCTGTATTATGTCATCAGTATATCACATCAGTGTATCATGTTTTCTGTATGGCATATCAATATAATGCCTTGTGTATGTCATCATCAGTATATCATGTTGTTCCATGTCATATCTCTAAAACATATCAGTACAGCATGTCCTCCAGCATATGATATTATTAATATGTCATGTCCTCTGTATATTGTGTCATCAGTATGTCATGTCATCAATATGCCATGAGTATTTCATATTAGTATGCCATCTCATCAATATGTCATATCATCTTTATGTTGTCATCAGTATATGTCATATCATCAACATGTCATTGATGTCATCAGTATGTCATCATCAATGTAATTGATATGTCGTGTCATCAGTACATCATGTGATCAGTATGTCACATCATCAAAATGTTATGCCATGAATATGTCATGTCATCTGTATGTCATGTAATCAATATATCATATTAATATATTGTGTCATCAATATATCGTGGTATCTGTAAATCATGTTATCAGTTTGTCATATCATTAACATGTCATGTTTTCAGTGTACCATTTCAGTTTTATGACCACCCAAGGAGTCATGCACAGTTTGACGAATCTTGTCTTTAATGTTTCAGATATCAAGAGTGTCTTTAATGTTTCAGATATCAAGTATGTGAATGAGTCCTTGGATAAATCTCAGAGAGATGCTGTTGAGTTTGCCCTTCGTCAGCGTGAACTGTCTGTGATCCATGGTCCGCCTGGTACAGGGAAGACGACCACAGTGGTGGAGATCATCCTCCAGGCAGTCAGGAGGGGCATAAAGGTAAGTTCACTGTTCAGGTTAAACTCACTTGTTTTTAGATCTTCTTGTGACAGATGCATATATAAAATGAGTAAGGATAAGAATCTTTTGGCTTTTTGGCAGATTTCAACAATTCTTAGAGTATTTGTCAGGCCTCTTATGGTTGTAGGTTTTGGCATGTGCCCCGTCTAACGTTGCTGTGGACAACCTGGTTGAGCGCCTGTCTCATCATCTGCAAAAGATTTTGAGGATCGGACACCCTGCACGTCTGCTCCCCCATATTCAGAAGTACTCCCTGGATGCCATCGTCTCTGGTAGCGAGGAGAATAAACTGGTCCATGATGTACGCCGAGACCTGGACAAGGCCATTGTGAGTGACTCAATGACAGTTACAATCCAATAGTGATGTTATTAGTAGGGCTTCCCATTAGGCTCTATGAACTTGCAAAGCGGATGTCAAGACAATCTCTTTAAGTGAGCAAATTGTATCCATGTTATTGTTTGCATGGTTTTAATATAATAGATACTTATTAGTTATTGAAACATGATGACCTCAAAGTAAAACATCAGTAGGTTGACCCAGTTAAAGTGTTCTCTGGACTCATGTTCATTGAGGTAGCCTTGGTGTTAAAATGTTCATTCTTCACACCCAAGACACAAGTTCGATTCACTACATGGGTACAATGTGTAAAGCTCATTTTCGGTGTCCCTTGCCATTTGACAGATTGAATATTGCTAAAAGTAGCATAAAACTAAACTCACTCACTCACCTGTGTTTTACATGGCGTATAGGTATGACATGAGAAAGCTGAATACCATGCTGCACTTTGACAAGAATGCTCAGGTGTTGCAAGTGGCCTCTGAACCGACCACTCTGTTTTATCCAAAAGACAACCTCTCAGTATCTTGGTATGACATCTGAGTATTGAATCACTTGATTAGCTTTGAAGTGGCTACAGTGTAATGCTTCTGTGTATGTTTCAGTCTAAGGTGAAGCAGACCCATAATAAGGGAGAGAAGCGGACTTTGCGAGAGGAGATGCGGCATCTACGTAAGGAGCTGGTCCAGAGGGAGGAGACAGCGACAAGGGAGATACTGCGCCGTGCTGATGTTGTCTTGGTGACACTGACCAGTGCCTCTGCTGCTGGACCACTGAGACTTCTGGATGAGGAACACTTTGACCTGCTTGTCATCGACGAATGTTCCCAGGTACATTCACAAGCAGTACATAAGGACTGATTTGTTTGGCATAATGACTTTGGAGAATATTTTTGAAACCAAGACCAATCAAGATAATGAAAAACGAAACTGTAACCAACTCTTTTCCTCATGTGAAATCAGGAAGATAAAGAATACTGAAGTTGACTATGTTTTACATAGGCACTTGAGGCTGCATGTTGGATGGCACTGCTCCAAGCTCCTCGCTGTGTGTTGGCTGGGGATCATCGACAGCTGCCTCCCACTATTCTGTCACATGAGTAAGTTCCCCATTCCTCGCTCCTCGCTGTGTGTTGGCTGGGGATCATCGACAGCTGCCTCCCACTATTCTGTCACATGAGTAAGTTCCCCATTCCTTGCTCCTCGCTGTGTGTTGGCTGGGGATCATCCACAGCAACCCATCACAGGAAGTCATGTGAACTTGAATTAAAGATGTTTAGTTTTACCCCATTCTGCAATCATCTTTGTACCCATTTCAGCATCAGTGTCATTATATACGTTATTCAGTCAAACCAACTGAATAAGAGAACTACCTGTGAACATCCATTAGTTATGGGTCATTGTGTCACTTGTCATATGTGAAGGAAACAGTATTGGCGAGTAGTGATACTGATTCATAATGTTTGGATATAAGGGGACATAACTCTGTGCATTTGTATGGGACAATGAGGGTCATGAGGTTCCTTTCCACAAAGTGACTTACAGACTATCATAAGCCTGTGTTAAAGTATGGTAGTTACAATCTTCATAATGCTACAATTGTGTTTTGGAATCTACATTTGAAACACATTAATTGAAGACACACAAAGGTTGGTCTCTTTAAGTTAACGTTTACCTGTACTATGTATTTGATATGTTCCAGAGCAGCTCGGGATGGTCTTGAGCTGACACTGATGGAGCGTGTGTTGAAGGAGCAGGGGGATGAGGTGGTGAGGATGTTGACGACGCAGTACCGTATGAACGAGAACATTATGCAGTGGTCCTCTGACCAGCTGTATGATGGCCGACTAATCGCTCACGACTCTGTCAGGACACATCTGCTCAGGTACACTCAGACTGAATAGCCAGGTTGTCATTAGTGATATCTTATTCAGACAAAACTTTGATGAACAATGAAGGTTGTATACTCATTACTATATGCAGAGACTTGCCTGGTGTGACTGACTGTGAAGAAACTAGTTGCCCCCTGCTGCTTGTAGATACAGCTGGTTGTGACCTGTTTGAATTGGAACTACCTGAAGAAGTGTCCAAGGGAAATGAAGGTGAGATTAATGTTGTTTCAAGGTAATAACATGAAAAATAGACAGTTCTTTGCAGGCTAAAGTGATGTTTGATGTTACAACTGATGTTGAGTGACTGAATATTGTGTTAGCAATATGTGGGCAACATCATGTGGGACACCAGAAATGGGCTCCAAACAATGTACCCATGTGGGAAACTAAAGAGCGGTCATTGGTGTGACTAGCGAACGTTTTAACCACTTGGCTTCCCCACTGTCAAAAAAGCTAATGTTTAGTATGTAGTGACTACAGAAAAGTACAGATGTTGTATGTTTTGGGTGATTAATGCCCCAAAGTAGTAGAATCTGTACTTTAACAAGAAAGTGTTCTCCAAATTAAAAGATACCACACTTTTATTTTTTTTTATCGAAGATGTAATCAAACCCTGTAAACAGACCAATGATTCTCCTTTGTCTACTATTTATTGCTGATCTGATCATGGAACAGTCAGGCTGTTTCTTAGACAAAATTCCAAGACACTCCAACAGTTATCCTTTCAGCTTCACCACTGAAACTGGTTCATTATTAATTACAGGGGAAGCTGATATAGTGGCCTCCCATGTTGAGAAGTTGATCTCTAGTGGTCTGCGACCTGAGGATATTGCAGTTATTGCCCCTTATAACCTTCAGGTAATACCCCTGTATTCTACATGTGCTTTGATGGAAAGAGACCTGCTCATTGCAGAGATAGTGGGGAGACATCAATCAGAAGGGCTGAATCAAAACGTGCTTGTGCATGTCATCAGTATGTTTATCAGAAGCACATGTCAGTATTATGAGGATAGGGGTTTGGGACAGCATATGCGATTAATGTGGTTTTAGCTAAAACCGAAGTGACACACATTGCCAGCCTATTTGGATTCTTTTATACAATATACTTGTACAAGTGCTAGAGCCTAAATTCATCTGAACATAGCACTGTTCATAAACAGTTGTAGCTGGTTGTTTGATCCATTTTCTACTTAAACGTACACAAGAAAAATCTCACAATCCTTTACAGGTCACTGTCATTTTGTAGCTGTGTTATTGTTTTGGTGAACAATCAATTAAATCATGTTTTGCTGAAAAGGTGGAGTTACTTCGTGTGAGACTGTCACCAACATATCCAAAACTGGAGATCAAGTCTGTGGATGGCTTTCAGGGGAGAGAGAAAGAAGCTGTTGTCATCTCTTTTGTCAGAAGTAATTCAAAAGGTAAATTATTGTGTATTAGGATGTAGTGCAAGCTGACATTATTGGTGTCTAATTATTTACTGAACTCAACAGTGAATATACAAATATACTGAACAGCAAAAAGAAATGCAACTGTTGACTTTTTGTCAAGTTTTTAAATAGAAGATATAAGCATGAATGCTTACTTTTATGAGATTTCAGTTTTTCAAAACTTACATTTCTTTTGCTGTTCAGTATATTTTAGATTAGCATTGGTCTTCAGGAACCCATGCATATCGCAAACACTGGGAGAACAAAATATGAAAATTTGGGTAATGAATACAAAAACAAAACAATATTTTATCCATCATTCATTGAATTGTGCGAAACAATCACATAATAAATGTTTTGACCATATTTACTTTGTTATCATGACCAGTGACAATACTAGTACTACTGTCACGTTAAACAGATAAAAGTGTTGCCAGACTTGGACATACTGTTTAAACTGTTTCAGTCACTGTTTGGCTGAAATACTGCCGATGTGACCTGACATCTTTCTCACTAAGTCACTCATGAATATTCAGTTGTAGCAGTTGTGAATGTTATTTGATTTTCTCAATTCAAGGGTGAATCTCATCACACCCAAGTTGTAGCACTAACATTGCTTGTGGATCAGTCAGTGTCTCTTTTGAGATATCCATGACTATTACCTTGCCTTCCATATAACCAAGGTTGAATTCAAAACATTTTCTTCATGGCTTCATCATCTGTATTGTGTCTGGATCAACAGGTGAAGTGGGCTTCCTGGCAGAGAATCGTAGAATAAATGTGGCCATCACTCGAGCACGACGCCACGTGGCAGTGATCTGTGACACAGAGACAGTCAGTCATGACAAGTTCTTGAAGACCTTGGTGGAGTACTTCACAGAGAGGGGTGAAATCTGGTCTGCCCAGGAATACATTCAAGGTGATAACTGATGAATGGATTTCACAGGTTTCAGCAGTTTCTGAATGTGTTTATTCATCTTGTTATTTAACATCACATTTAGCAACTGAGTCAACCCATTTTGTTCTTGGGAGTTAGGGGGTTGTTATTGATTTTGCACATGACATTATGGGAAGTTCGTTTGTTTATAACAGCATCTGGTCATGGAGCCATGTTTCTTCAGGGCAGAATCAGTATTGAAATCAGATAAAACCTATGTTATTATAATCATGTTGATTGACTGGTTAGCCTAGTGGTTAGAGTGTTTTATTGTAGCTTTGATTTCACAGAGTTTTTGTTCCACTGTTGGTATGAAGTGTGAGGGCCATCTTGATTTGACTCACTGTACTTTTCCTGGGATGTTCCTAAAGATGGTTGGAGACCAGTTACTCTGCTCATTCCATAGAATCTTCCCTCCTTTACCTTCACTTGTGTTTTATCAGATGGCAAGGTGACCCACACAAGTTCGCGTCCTGAACAGCTGGAGAATCTGTTGTCTGTCAAGTCCTCCACAAAGCAGAAATCTAAAAGCAAAGGTGAAGGTGGTAAACAGAGTAAAGGTGACAAGGGTCACCAGAAGCAGGTGAAGAAACCAGGTCAAAGGTCAAATGAAGGTGGTGTTAGACCCAAGCAGTCAACGTCTGAGGAGTAAGTACACGTAGCGATCAAGAGCAAATGTTCAGACTTAACATCAAAGTGTGTTTGATGTATCTGCAGGATAAGTGACTGCAATATCTTTCACTGAAAGCATTTCAAGGAATGCACTTTAATTTCATTGATATAAAATATGTAGAAAATATATATTTTCAGTCATATTTTGTTAGGGACCATCCACTATTTATGGATAAGGGGGTTGATGAGGATTTTTATGGAGAAGCATTCACAATTTGAATGCCCCCCACCCCCAAAATTTATGTACAAAGTAGGTAATTATAACATTGTGAAGCCAGGTGTCCTGCTTGAAACTAAACCGAACCACAACATCATACATAACAAAGATGCTGTCATCCATGAAGCATTTTACTTTCTTTCCTAATTTGTAACTTCGTTCCACCTGTAGGTCCTCATTGCCATAATTATCCTGTATATCCATTCAGTGCTGTGCGTGATGTGGAGGAGAAGGAGGCGGAGTTTGTCAAGTACTTGGAGGACTTCATAGCCAACCCTGATCAGACATACCTGGACTTCCCAGCATCCCTCAACTCTCATGACAGACTGATTGTACACCAGGTACATGGCACCTGATTTCATGTATATTTGCTGTTCCATATGGTAATCAGACTGAAGCAAGACCTGCCATTTTCAGGTTGACTAGTCAAACCCTCAGACAACACATTGGATCTGAAGTGATTATATCTGTCATGTCCTGAAAAATGCAGTCCTTTGCTGGCATGTCAGCCACACGTTTTCATGGCCAGTACTTGCATAGTATCAGGATACTGAGAATGGCACAGTAGTCTATTGGATAGAGTTTTTGCTTGGAGAGCCAAATGTGTTGGGTTTGATTCATTATCACAAGATACCAAAAGACATTAACAGAAGGTTCTTGATTTTGCTCCTCTTGCTGTTTGACATTTTGGCTAAAACAAAGACTGGTCAGCTGAAA